>NC_134538.1:162054156-162423531 GCF_050624435.1 Tenrec ecaudatus
GGGCAGAGCAAAGAGGAACGGCCGCCCTTTGATGGTGGTGATGGTGGAGAATATGGAATGTACCGTGGGATTTCAGAAGGGACATATGTACCCTGGAAGAAGAACAGCCAGAGAAATGATCCTCAGAATCAAAGACGATGAGACTTCATCTCCTTTGCCTGTGGCATGTTACCCAAATGGACCAGCCCCTGAAGAAGGCCATTATGCTTGGTAGTAAGCCCGTGAAAAGGAGGAAGACTCTCGGTGAATTGGATTGACCTGTGGTTTGAACAGGCTCAGCATAGCAACTGCTGCGAGGGTGGACAGGGGCCGGGCCGAGTTTCAATGACCTATCCTTCTGGTTCTTTGAGTCGGAACTAACTCGATGGCACCTAGAAACTATAACACAAGCAATGAGTGTTGAGCACCTGGACCCCCAAGAATGGCTCTGTGTCCTGCATCACCTGCGAAAGCACTGCCGTAGGAATTCTGATGGTGGACTCCTGGGAAAAAACCATCAAATATAAATCCTACAAATCCCTAAAGTGCAGTGGAAGGGAAATGACACCTTAACTATAGGATCCTTTTCTACTTAAATGTGCGTTGTGGTGTCTAAGAGAGTTTTAATTTGTCTCAATCCTGTTTGGTTTTGAGTGAAACTCGTTCTCTAGGCTGTCCCCACTCTCTGCATGAGGTTAATGAATTCTGCTGGTGTTGTTCTGGGTCTTAGAGGGGTGGGGGTGGGGAGCTTCCTTCCCTCACCTCCACCTCTGGGCTACTGCTCAAGGCCCTGGCAGGGGCACACTACCTCCCTCCTGGTTGCTCCCCTGGACTGTGTTTCCCTGTGTAGGTTAGCTGTTCTCTGGTAGAGTGTAGGCCTCTCACCAGGATTCCCTGTCGGTCAAGATCTGTTCTTAATGGGAAGATAGATTGCATCAGATCTCCGAGCTGTTGCCTTGAAACAGGACTCCTAAGGAGATTCTCATGGACTTGTCTGTAGGGAGGCTGGAGAGGCCAGGCCGCAGCACAAACGACGGTGAAATAGGGTGGTGGACCATGTTGCATCTCTAAAGTGTGCGTGCAGGCTGAGAATCTGGGGTTTGCATCTTATTGTTAAGCTCTGATGCTCCATCTTTATCTTTGGGAATCGTGAATTAACTGTGGCACCATTCAACCTGGCTGCAAACCGGAGCCATGGCTCCCCCTGTCCACCGAACAAGCCCTGGAGTCCAGGGACACAGTTCGCAGACGACATCTCCTGCAGTGCCCTTCGCCCTGGAGTGGGTCTTCTTTGTTGTTTCAAAATGATCTCACCCCCCTTGTGGGGTGACCGGACTGTTTTGGGGAAGCTCTACTCTTTAGAGTGGTTTACTTTAGATTGAGATGTAATCTAGTGTCCTCATATTCTTGTTTGGTCATTCATTGACTCATTGGCTTAGAGCGAGAACTGACCCCGGCCTTCATGGGCCTCAGGGTCGGAGAAGAAAAAGGAGACATCAACATCAATGGCAGAATTGCAGTGGGTGATATCTTAAGTCTCTAGTGATATCCTGGCAGGAAAGCCACACGTGGGTGGCTGTGGGGAACAGAAATGTATTCTCTCGCAGTTCTGGGAACCAGAAGTCCTGTGTCCAGGCACCAGCTCTGGGGCAAGACTTTCTCTTTGTCCTCTCTGGTGGAAGGTCATTGTCATCAACTTCCCTGTGTGTAGGAGGTTCTCAGCCCAGAGACTGTGTGTCTAACAGAAACATTATACTCTTGACTCATATTTTTTTGGTGATGTTGCAAACACTGCTCTCCGTCTGCTTTTTATATCTAGTTTCTGTGTCCAGGGATTGTTTCAGGATATACACTAATCCTATAGATTATACCCTGCCTCATTAAGGTTCTCTGTTCCCAATTATGTCTTTAGAGTACTGTGGACTTAGTGGGTTACACACTGGCCTGCTAACTGCAAGATCAAAAGTTCAAAACCACCATTGGTTCCATAAGAGCCAAATGGGGCTTTCTACTCCCATAAAGATTCATAGTCGAGGAAACAACAGCAGCAGTTCTACTTTGTCTAACGAAGTCCCGTGAGTCGCAATCCTTGATGGCAGTGCTTTGTTTGTTATTGCCATCTGTCTCATCCACATGGTAGCGGCTAGGATCTATGACACAGGATCATGACATTGAATCATATAAGGGAGGGCAAGTACATAATACTGAGGGTCATGGCCTAGCCAAAGTGACACACATTTTGGGAGGGCAAAATACAGGTCAACCTATAACAAGTGTGAAGGAGAACCAATTGGGGTGGGGGGTGGGGGGGTGAGACAACCACAGATAAGGGTGCCCTGTCTGGGAAGATGGCTGTGCTGACTGAAGGCCATGAGGGCAGCCATGAAACCCAGTGATGGTGGACACGAGTCCAGCACATGGGACAATAGAGATGCTTCCTACCAGAGAACCAGAGACAAATCCAATATGACCAGGTAAGTGGCATGAACTGGAGGGACAAGTAGGTTCAGAACATTCATGGTCTCGAAACACACACAATTACATTGAAGTTTATTCTATATGGCAATGGGAGCAGGGCTTTAACCAGAGAGAGAAGTTTTTGTTTGTTTGTTTTTCATTACATTAAAACAGTCATGGCATTTCATATTTGCATAGATGAGCTGTTTATGGGCCAGACACTTCTAGGAAATTTACACTTTCAGTACCCTATGAAGTATAACTATTTTTCCTAATTTACAGAGGAGGAAAACAAGGACCAGGCGTGTGAATTGCACATGGTTGTATAGACAGTGAGTTGCATTCCCTGCATCCAACAAGGGGAAGCCTCATACCAAGACAGTAGCCATCAATCCGCTTATCTACCAGCCTACCCATCCATAAATTTATCCAGCCACCTACTCACTTATCCATCCATCCATCCATCCATCCATCCATCCACCCATCCATCCATCCATGCATCCATTCACCGTTCACCCATGCATTCATCTACCAATCCATAAATCTACCCATTCATCTAACTTCCCCCATCCATTTACCCACTCACTTACAACCCATCAATTCTATATATATTCCACACATATATCCACCTGGTCATCCATCAATTCACCCATCTATCTACCTTCCCCAATCAATCTATTTACCCAACAGAGTCTGATCATTCTATCTATCCATCCATCCATCCATCCATCCATAAATACATACATATATCCATACATACATATACATGCACATGTCCATACGTACATACATACATCTATCCATTTTTGGTAGCTACAAAATTTTATGCCAACTTGATAAAAGAATGAAAGGCTGGAGTCTAGTGTGTCAATCAAGTCATAGCCTGATTGATCACTCCTTCTGGGCATGGCCTTCTCATAAGGATACTGGGAAATTATCCTTCTTCAGTGGAGGTGGGACACATTCTCTCTGCTTCCCCTTCCTGTTGACCAGCCACAGGGATCACAGGGAGCCATGCTGGTGGCATCCAGAGCCCTGGGGATGCTTCTACCACCACTGGATCCACAGGACTTTCCATCCACAGACCTGTGATCTTCCTACATTCAGCATCATTATTGCAAGTGTTGCGTGAGTCTAAAGAGGAATTTATAGACTGATATCAGATGTATGGGCTAATATCAGACTTATGAACTTGATCTGGACTGGGTTGGGATGTTTTCTTAATATGCCAATACTCTTTGATATAAATCCACAGATAACTGTCTCTGGCTTTGTTTCTGTAGTCTATCTGGACTCACACACCATCCTTTAAAATTGTATATAACCTTCCTTCATAGAATGGTATTGACACTCATGGTGGATGAACTCTGTTCAGGAAAGCATTTTAAGGGAGCAGATGACTCTGTTGACCCTTGTCTTACCCCAGTAGGTCAGGGTGGGTAGGAGCGATGCAACTAGCTCAGACAGCTGCAGACCGTGAACCGGAACAGTCGGAAGGATGCAGGAGAGAAAGGGGTGCCAGGGCCAGGAAAGGACCTGTTGTAAGGCTGGGCATTGACGGGGGCAGGCAGTCCTCACTGCATGCATATCATTAGGAAGAGGGGTTTTCTGAGCTGGTTGAACTAGGACCAGAGAGTACCAGACACAAGGGAAGCACGCACGGGCATATTTCTGCATCCTTACCAAGGAGAAGTGATCATTCCCATGGGTTTTGCCACATCTTGTAGAGTCTTGCAGCAGAGATCAGACAAGGCTCATAAAAGACAAAGGTGGACTGGGTGTGTAGGAAGAGCTGCCATGGCAGTAGATGAAACGGGCCAGATGCACATGCGCACACACAGGCTCACACATTCAGGGCACAGCATGTCAGTTTCCTGATGGCAGGGATGGGAGTCAATGGGGACAGAGAAGGAAAAACAGTACCCATTCCCTAGACATGCCTGACAAGAGAGAGGACATCTGGGAGAAGGGGAGAGCCCTTCTCCCTCCTCCCCTCCTCCCAGGACCAGAGAATGGAGTTTGGGTGCCTGGCGGTGGGAGTCCTGGCACTGGGTCCTTGCGCTGCTGTTGGGAGAAGGGAAACCCATGGTCATTCACCATGACCCTCACTCTCTGTGGTGGGGTGCATGCTCCTTCCATGACCTCTGCAGTCGTGTTTTCAACATTTAACTCATTGCTGCTATTACTGAGGCTCTGAGGGGTTGCATGACTTTGTTTGTTCAGGTGTCAATGTGCGGATTGCTGGGGGTGCTATGTGAGGACACTGGGCCCTGCATGGAGTTCCGTGACTTCTAACTAGCTACTCAGGATGTGGTGACACAGAAGCTTACCTGCCACCCCCTACCCATGTGCCCATTGGTGCCTACACAGAGGGCCTGTGAGACCCCAACCCCCTCGACTGCCAAGACACCCTTCTCCTTACTCAGCCTCAGAGGAGGCATTTTTTGGGGAAGAAAACATATGCCTACTGTTTGTGACCTGTGTTCATTGAGCATCCAGTGGTGTTTGGGGAGGAGATTGGAATGATAGGAAATCATGAGAATCAGATCTAATTGCTTTCCAATGCAGGAAAAATAAATCATAGACTCATAGTTGGACTGGTATAGATCTTCCTAACGAGAACACCAAGTACATACAATTAGTTACAAAACAGAATTTTCCAAGAACCTTATTAACTTCTAATCCGATGCTGAGGTGATTAGGCGCTGTCTAATTATGTAAGGGAAAATGAAATGAGGACAGTGTTCTGGGATTTTGAACACATGTGCTGCACAGCCTTGGAAATGAGCGATCTAAGGGACATTGGACAGGTCTTCACTTAACCAATCTGATTACCCAAATAGCAAGGGTGATGTTTCTGAAGTTTCCCGGGGTTTGTTCCTGTTTCTTCCCTGTGCAGCAGTGGCAGCCTCCAAACGTGCTAATCCCCCCGCCACCCCCAAGAGAGTAGCTGTCAAAGTTGTCAACAGTTACTATGAAACACCAAGAGAACTATAAAATACCACATGAAAATGAAATCAGATAAGATTTCCATAAGCATCGCCCCCAGCCACGCCTCTGGAGAAAGATGAGGCTGTCTGCTCTGGACAGTGGAAAGTCTCAGAACCCTGACACAGGTCACGGTCACCGTGAGTCAGGATGGGCTAAGAGTCCAGGGGCTTGCTTCTGGACTGCATATTCTCAGGGGCAGTGGTGGGTGATGGGAGCAGTAGGACTCTGGTCTACTTCTGTAAGGCAGGATGGTGTGGATGGTGGTGGGCTTCATTCCTATTTGCATGTCTCCAGGGCAGTGGTGGTTGATGGGAAAGGTAGAATTCTTGCTGCCACCTCATTTGTGGGGGACCTGGGTTTGCTTCCTGACAGATTCACTTTACCGCTTGTTCTCAGTTGAGACTCTGATGCTGGGCATGCCCCAGCGGGGCTTCCATAGTTGTGTGAGGCTGCGTTTTCTGGAGAAACAGATCCAGTGATACTCGTGTGTGTGTAAGAGAGAGTTTTATATCAAAGAGCAATTGTATATTGAGAAAATACCCTGGCCCAGTCTAGATCAAGTCCTTAAGTCCAAAATTAGCTGTACGTCCAATACTAGTCCATAAATTCCTTTTCAGACTAGTGTAGCCACTTGCAATGAGGCCTGTGCAGGAAGATCACAAGCTGGTAGGTGAAAAATCTTGTGGACCCACTGGCAGTGGCAGCATCTCAGCGCTGGCATGTGTCTCTACATGGTTAGTCAACAGGCATACCCAGGTAGAGAGAGTGTGGCCTGCCTCCAAGGAGAAGCACAGGAAGTTCCCAGAATCCTCATGAGAAGGCTATGCCCACCAGGTCACATCATCAGGCCATGACCTGATTGATAGGCTAAACTCTGCTCCTTCACTTTACTTATCAAGTTGACATGAAATTATGTAACTACCAAAGCAGTGAAGGGGACTTAGGAATGGAGACTGGTGATCTGGTTCCCAAATCAGCCAGTGAAGACTCAGGGGAAGCACCAAGACTTGTTTGAAGGCTGACCCTGGACAGGGCACTATTTCCTTCAGAGTCTCTGGGCCTGGGGGCAGTGTCCCAGGAAACCTCACGAGGTGCATGGGTAAATGGACAAGAGCATGTTCCTGCCAGCTTTCTGAAGCCCCTTGGGGTGCATTCTGGTCCATCTAATGTTTGCATGGTTTCTGGGGAGGGGCGGGGTGCAAACATGGCGTCATGAAGTTCCACTCATGGTTTGGTGTTTTCCATCTCAAATGCACCACTTCGCACGGACACCTTCACTTCCGTGACTGTGCTCTGATGGGCCTGAGCTGGTGCCATCAGACAATCCCTACCCGACCTGAGGATGAGCCCATTCCTGCCCTCCCCCCGCCCCACAGGATCCTGGTCTGTCCCCAGTGAGGGCCAGTGGGACAGGGCAGCCGTGTTGATTTTCTCTTCCCTTTCTTTCTCTCCTCCCCATCTGCTCCCGGGAGAGCATCCCCAACCCAAGCACACATGGCCCAGCCTAAGCAAATGATTGTGATTTGATTTCTCTCTGGAGAAGTATCAGGGGCAGGCATACAGGATTTAATTTTCACTTCCAAGTGCAAAAAAAGTCTTATTTTATTGCAAAGGCAAAACTAAACACAATTCTATTTCAGTTCTTTGTGGCTTTACCAATAGTTGTGTGCTTCCAAGATAAAAAAATGTTTCACGTTGGTTATGATTTTTGCCTTTACCCCATTCTGCAAAATTTTTGGTTAACCACGACTTGGCTATGGTGATGTAAGGGAGCTGTTGGGTTGCTTAGGTCATTCGCAGGTTCAAGTGTGATTCACAGTTGGGTCTGAGGCAGTTACTTCAGTATGGATAACAGTGTGACGATGTGCTAATTAGTGAGCCGACATCACTTCAAGACGGCGGTGTTCCTAACAAGGCAGAGGAGAGAAGGCTTTCAGAAGGAAGGAATGACTGCAATCCGGGGAATGCATTAGCGACTGCCTGATACAATTACCGCACACCCACTCCAGGCGTGCCGTTCCCTTGTCCAGTGTGAGCAGCAGGCAGCTCCTGATCACTCGGAGAGGGAGGACTCTAGGCCGGCGTCCGTGTGGACCTTAACTGCTCTCCCGATACATACTGCCGTGCACTGGCACGATGGGACTCCATCTTCCTCTCCAGAAACCCATGGCAGACGGACACAAGACTTGCTGGATGGATGGCGGGTGCATGTCAATGAGGGGATGGACAGGTGGGTGGGGGTGGGGTGGGAGCATGGGTGGGAGGTGGATAGATGGGTGGATGGGCAGATGGATGGAAAAGTAGATGGGCGAATAAACATACCAGGGCACTTCAAAACAATCATAGAAAATTCATTATTTTGTAATTCTGTATTTTTACTCTCAAATAGCACAAAACACAACAAACCCAAATCACTGCCATTAAGTGGATTCTTGCTCATAGCAACCCTGTAGGACAAAGTAGACCTTCATCTGGCTTCCTCAGAAATATATATAAATAGATATTTATATATATAGCATATATATACACAGCATATTCGTAGATAGAGATGCTTATATATAGTATTTTTATATAGTATGAGTTGTTCATGGTCATTAACACATATATTGCATATGTTTAAAAGTGTATTACTTATATTTAAAGTCTCTTACACATATTTAAAAGGATAACTCCCATATTCTATACCAAATGGTAGATTTAGCCATTGCCCCATACTTCATGGACATCTTGAGAATTGTGAGGCAAGAACCTTTCCTTGAAATCTTTTCTACCCATTCATTCCATCGAGAATTTTACAAGCATCAGCGTACTAATATCATTCAGATTTCTGGACAAGAGGCACCAGGTTCTGCCAGCACCAGGAATGCCGCGTTCACTCTTTGGAGAGTCATCTAAGAAGACATTCCTGCAAGGAGCGTCAGCTCTTTGGTGAAAACGTCCCCCAGCAGGTAGGTCTGCTGTCAAAGAGTAGCCCATGGAGTCCACAGGCCTAGGGTGTGGACCTTGCTGTGTGTTCCAGCCCTCAGCCCATCAGAAGCGCCCCGTGTCTGGACGTTCCTGCCCACCATTCACTCATCTGCAGAGAGGCTGCCTGCAGAACACTTCTTCATTTCTGGCAGGTCCAGGCTGTAAGAGTCTTGAGAAGCACTTTAGTCTGGAGCGTTCCTCTTCTGGGAGAGACTGGTCCCTGCGGGGAGCAGGCATCTTGCAGCTCAGATGCGTTTTCAGAGGATACCATGAATTTTCATGCACGTGCCAACAGAAGTGGGTATACCGTTGGGCCCTCTCATGGAAAAATCTCAGGTACAGCCCTGCTCAAGGGAATTTCCCTTACAAGATGATTGTTCATTTCCAAGGTATGCACCATATACAAATTTGCCGCTCTGTGATGAATATTTAGTGTGGGTGAGACCCAGTGACAACAGAATTTGGTGATCCCGGCTAAGGTTGTCAAGGGCCTGTGTGAGAAGCCGTCTTGAGCCGAGGAACATGACAACAAGCGCAGGATGCTCCTGTTCACGGAAAGCTTGTTCCGGTGACACAAGACAACGCGGGCTCAGCCCAACAATGCCCGATAAGCAAAGGTACTGCTTCAGAGTCACAGGCGCTGTTATCAACCAAGATGTCCAGATGTGAGGCTCTGGTCTCAAGACAGAGTCTCCAAGAATGTCTACACTAGTGAGGGGGTGTTGGTGGCTTCCAAAGCCTTTCCAGGAGGACCCTGGGCTCTGTGACTGAGGGAGCCCCGGGGACATACGCCTTTTACTCCTTTGGGGTGCTCTTTGAAGTTGGGACAAAATAAGGCTCAGAGCTGGGCAGTGGACGGGCCAGGAATTCCAAGGGGAATTGGGCAGGACAGCCTTTGCTGTCGCGGAAGGATAAACCGGTGTGTTGTCATGATGGGAGAAATAAAGAAATATTCAGTGGAACTTCCCTGGCCTTTGTCTCATTGCTACAGTTTCCAATTCTCTTAAAATGTCTTCCCTATATCTTCTAAGGTCCTTCCACAATTTATCACAATCCCCTGGGAATCCCCGAAGCAGTCACCGTCAGAAATGACCTGTCTGCCTCGCATTAAGTGGCCCAAGGGGGACTCTGTGTTGGTGGAACTGTTTCATGGGCAGCACCCTAAGGGGACTAAACCACGTGGACAGACAAAAGGCTGTGTCTACGGCCAGGGTTGATAAGCGAAGTACCTTTATACCGGTTTAGTTTCGAATCAGCCCGCGCATGCGTGGACTAGAACCTGAGGAAGGATACTTTGGGACTTACGCTCGTCGGAGATTTACTTTAAATACATTTCTGTACTGATTGAACCAAAGGCCACGTGTGAAAATGGACATTTATGTTAACATGAGACAAACACATAGTATGTGTATCACTTTAATCGATCTGCTTTTGGATAAAGTCACACCCTAGTAAATGAGCCAACTTTGCACAGTAACTCACGGGCTTTTCCCAATGCACCCACACCCTGTGCTTAACTTTCTGACCCTCACTACCCCTGCGGCTCATGTCCCTGTACTCGTATTCATTTCGTGTGTGTGTGCGCGGGTGCGCGTGTGTGCATGTGTGCGTGTGTGTAAGGATGGTGTATTCATCACATAAGGAAGCTTCCAGCAGCCACAAGAAGAATGGAGGCAGCATCTCCCCACACCCGATCCGGGACCCTCGCCCTCCTGCCCACGGCCGCGTCGCTCCTTGTGATGGCCACTGTGCACGCCGAGTTCCTCCGTTGCGGTTGGTGAGCGCGGCGAGCACAGGTAGCGGCGCAGGCAGGTAGCGCCGCAGGCGGCAGGCCTCGTTCTCCTAGAACCCACAGGCATGTCCTCCGGGGTCTCACAGAGAAGCCACGCTTGCTCCAGGACCGCATGTCCACTGTTGTTTCTGCCTCCTCTCACCAGAAGAAGCTTGTTGGCTCATGAATCTTCTGAGTGATGGGCGTGGCACGTTATCTCTTTGGTTGGAATTTGTTCTTGAGAATGTGGTGGGCTGATTACCAAACCCACCCCCTGTGGCCATGAACAGACTTCACCTCACAGCAGCCTTGTACAACAGAGGAGAAGTTACTGAGTCCAGGTTCTGAGGCTGACAGCCCAGGTTCTGAGGCTGTCAACCTGTACACATTCAGGCCCCCTGGAGCAGCGCATGGGCTCCAGCCACGGAGCTTTCACTGAGCAGCCGCGTGCTCACCCAGGGGGCCACCAGGGATCCCAGGTGGAAAGTGGCCGTTGCTTGCAGAGCCTCTGTCTTTCTGTATCTACAGAGGGATCTTAGGAGTGTCCTGGTCTCTCAGGGCGCGGCTATCACCACACACCATGATCTGGATGGTTTTACACAATAGACACGCCTTGCCTCACAGGTCCGGAGGTGCTGTATGCATTTACTGTAATCTTGATCAAGATTGCCTAGCCTTCCTTACAGAAATAAGAAAGCTGCGTCTCGGCTTTCTATGAAAGGAAAGAGATCATGAATAGCTGAATTGGTTCAGAAGGAGGAGAGCAGAGTCAAGAATGTCCACTTCCTGATTTTAGAATCCACAGCGGAGCTATAGCCATCGCAAGGCATGGGGCTGATGTGATGCTGGACCCGCAGGCCAATGGGGTAGGATTGAGAATCCAGAAACAAACCCGAGCTTCAAGGGTCATCCGGCTTTCGATACGGCTGCTATGTTTATTCTATGGAGCAAGAGGACTCTCCTCACATATGATGGTGGGGAATTAGGACTCCATGTACAGAAACATGATACAGAACCTCTGCCTCACCCCACACACCAACAAAATCAAAATGTGCACATTGATACCACGGGACGCTTAGAGGAGCAAGCAGCTCAGCACTGTCATATCACGTTATGACCAAGGAACATTCCACAAAAGATCGAGAGGGCTCATAAAAACCAAAAAATAAAAAAATAAAGATCTAACTTTGGTCCATCAAAAGTCTTTTACCAAGAAACAGTGAAATGATGAGCTATCAATTAAGTCACGGGGAGGAGACGAGCCAGTCAAGGTGCGATGTAGCAACAATGAAACATACAACTTTCCACTAGTTCCTAAATGCTTCCTCCCCTCCCACTTTCATGAGCCCAAGTCTACCTTACAAATCTGGCTAGACCAGATGATGGACACTGGTACAGATAGGAACTGGAAACACAGGGAATCCAGGGTGGATGATCCCTTCAGGACCAGTGGTGTGAGTGGTGATACTAGGAGGGTAGAGGGAGGGTGGGTTGGAAATGGGGACAAATTACAAGAATCTACATGTGACCTCCTCCCTGGGGGACAGGCAACAGAAAAGTGGGTGAAGGGAGACATCCGACAGGGCAAAATATGACAAAATACTAATTTATAAATTATCAAGGGTTCATGAGGGAGAGGGGAGCAGGGAGGAAGGGGTAAAATGAGAAGCTGATGCCAGGGGCTTAGGTGGAGAGCAAATGTTTTGAGAATGATGAGGACAATGAATGTACATACAATTGATGTATGTATGGATTATGATGAGTTTTTTTTGACCACTAATGATTTTTATAAAAAAACAAATGAACATTGTAATATGGGCAGAGGACTTGCATATGTATGTCATTGAAGAAGACATTGCTATGGCCCCCAAATGTGCCAGGTGTTCCCAGTGATTAGCCATCACAGAAATTCGAAATAAAGCCACAATGAGGTCCAATGACTATGTTTCTTTTTTTTTAATTTTAACAATTTATTAGGGGCTCATACAATTTTTATCACAGTTCATACATATACATACATCAATTGTATAAAGCACATCCATACATTCCCTGCCCCAATCATTCTCAAGGCATTTGCTCTCCACTTAAGCCCCTTGCATCAGGTCCTCTTTGACTGTGTTTCTAAGAAAGAAGGAAAATGCAAGAAATCCAGACAAAACATGAAATCACGAATGTCTCAAAGGGTATAGGAACATTGCAACCTGACTCAATTGGGCACACAGTGGGGGTAATAGCGACCTCAAACATACCAACAAGCAAGCAGTTCATGCAGGACCCGGCAGTGCTTCTCTGTGTTGCGTGACGTCTGGGTCACCGTGGGTCACAATCCACTCAATGGCACCCAGCCACCATCACCATGCACCTTTCGGGCCAGAACACATAATGGAACCAGTACTGCCAAACATGGTGCCGCAGTTTCGCAGAAAACTAACACCAGAACCACAGGTGGCCTGGGAACTCCATTGCTAGGTCTGCCAGCCGACAATTTGCAAGGAGAGACAAGAACAGTTCCACACCTTCCAGAATAGACCCAAGTCACTACGTGACATGTTAAGAAACAGCTGGATTGTCAAACAGGTCCTGTGTCTGTTCTCAACACCAACCAGACAGATGTGAGTTCTTAAAGAGAAAGGCCTCAAGACCCAGGAAGGGGAGTTTATGGAAAGATTTGTCACAGATTTTAAAAGCAATAAACTCAATCTTCTGGTTAGAACAGAATAAATCCTGTCCTGCTCCTCAATGATCACCTCGTATTTACTGGATCCTGGGGAAACTGCGGGGAGATCTGTGCTGAGTGCACGTGCAGGGAGGGTGAAGACGACCAAGCATGCTATCCTCAGGTGAAGCCGTCAGGTGGAGGCACCAGGAGGAGCAGGCTGAGCTCTGGGGCTTTCTCGCGTCTTCACTAAGGCAATTGGACCTCCGGCCTCAGAACCAACATGGTTCCTCCCGGAGAGGTCCATCTTCCAGCCTTCTGCAGACCCGAGCCCGTGATCAGAGGAAGCAGAGTGGGAAGAGGGGTGTCATGGGAGGGAGAAAATGATGAGATTCAGAGAGCATCAGCACATAGGTATGTGAGCGTTCCCAGGCCACCCTTGGTGGAAACATGACAGATCATTGTCAGATCTTTGTCATGGGCCAGGTCCAGCAAGGAGAAAGGACACAGAATTTAATATTCTAAAAGATTCATTGACATATAATTCACCTATAATACAATCCAATATTTAGACACATTAATAAGGGTCATGCCATCATCATTACAATCACTTTTAGAACTTTTTCGTTCTTCATTCTGTTGTGCATAAGGTCACCGTGGGCCAGAGCCTGTGTGCTGTCACCTAACAACAACAACTCCATTTCCCCCTCAGCCCCCCACCAGACCCCCAAGAAACCGTTATCCAGTTACTGTCTAACTGAATTGCCCACCCTGGATTTCATAGACAGAAAAACACACACATAAAAACAATACAAAAAGCCATCACTAATAACAAATGGAAGCCAAGGAAAACTCTAATTGAAAAGATAACAGAAAATAATACAAAGTAGAAGAAAGGTAAAATGTGTCAAAAGGGAGAAGAAGTGATAAGTTTGAACCTAACTCCATCTGCACTGGTCCCCTTCCCAGTGCGCTCTGAGAGTCTGGGCATTCACATCCCTCCCTCTCCCTGGCTCCCACTCAAACTCCATGTGTTCCTATTGCCTCCCAGTGAAGCCCTAAGGGGACAGGGCCCCTTGGGGAGCCTCCATCTAGCTGCTTGCTACCAGGAACAGAAGCCCACGCGTGCCAGGTCTGTGGAAGACCCGTCAGGTGTAAAAGCAGAGATGGAAACTATGCACAGAAACACAGAGGGACCGAAATCCCCCAACCCCAAATCTGACAGCAGAATCCCACCGGGAAAGAAAGGCCACATGTACCTTTCGGTGGTCATTGTGTTGTATCTCATGCAGCCGATACTCTCCTCACAATCACATGTGCGAAAGAAATACACCGAGTCGACCTCCTAAAGAGTCATAGGTCAAATAGATCACAAGAAATATGGAGTTCCAATCCAAAAAGTGTGGGATCCAAGTGGTAAGAGTCTCAGAAATGTGAGGGTGGAGGGTGGGCAGAAGTGCTGGAGAGATCTGATAAAAAATATGAGAAAAACATCCGTAGCTGAAAGACTTGTCTGCAGATTTTAGAGTCCATTTATCGAGGTCTAAATACAGGCATGTACATATGTAAATATATTTATATATGATGATGGGGAAATAGAGCGCTGTGCATATATTTATAGATTTAGTATTAAGGTAGCAGATGGACTTTGGGCATCCACTCCAAGTACTCCCTCAATGCAAGAATATGTTGTTCAATTAAATTGTCATTCATGAGATTCATTTTCCCAACACAATTGCTGAAGACAAATGGTTGCACAAGCAAATGTGGTGAAGAAAGCTGATGGTGCCTGGCTATCAAAAGGTATAGTGTGTGGGGTCTTAAAGATTTGAAGGTAAACAAGTAGCCATCTAGCTGAGATGCAGCAAAACCCACATGGAAGAAGCACATCAGCCTGTGCAATCAGGAGGTGTCAAAGGGATCAGGTATCAGACATCAAAGAAAAAGCATATCATTGTGATTGAGGGGAAGTACAGAGTGGGGACCCAAAGCCCATCTGTAGGCAACTGGACATCCCCTTACAGAAAGGTCTCAGGGAGGAGACGAGCCAGTCAGGGTACAGTGTAACAACGATGAAACATATAACTTTCCTCTAGTTTTTAAATGCTTCCTTCCCCCCACTATCATGATTCCAATTCTACGTTACAAATCCGCCTGGACCAGAGGATGTACACCGGTACAGATAGGAACCAGAAACACAGGGAATCCAGGACAGATGATTCCTTTAAGACCCATGGTGAGAGTGGTGATACCAGGAGGGTGGAGGGAAGATGGGGTAGAAGGGGGAACCAATTACAAAGATCAAAAAAAATAAATAAACTCTCCCTGGTGGTCAGACACAGAAAAGTGGGTGAAGGGAGGCATCAGACAGTGTAAGGCATGACAAAATAATAATAATTTATAAATTATCAAGGGTTTGTGAGAAAGAGGTTGTGTGGAGGGAAGGGAAAATGAATTGATACCAAGGGCTCAAATGGAAAGCAAATATTTTGAGAATGATGAGGGCAACAAATGTACAAATGTGTTTGACACACAATGGATATATGTATGGATTGTGATAAGAGTTGTACCAGCCCCCAATAAAATGATTTTTTACGTCTATAGTAAAAATTTTCAGTACCAGGGAATAAAGAAGAATCCCCTCCTCCGTAAATCAGAAGCTATTTATGGGATTGTTTGAGAATATCCCTGTTAGCAAGTAGAAGCGAGTGGGACAAATCTCCAGGGACAACGTGGGGGACTATTGCTTCTGTCCCATTACCAACCCGTGGGACTGGAGGGGGGAATCTGAAACTGTGACCATCCACATTTCTGCAGGCGCTCTGGTCCACACTTGCTCAGATTTCAGGGTGCCTCCAGTGCCCCGGGCAAAGATGGATGAGGGAGCTGGGAGTCAGCTCGGACAGCACGTGGGAAGGCGGAGAAGGGGTGGAGAACTGAGGTGGGTTTTTATTTGTAGATTTTTAGTCAAGTCTGACCTTTCCAAAGGCATGGGGAGTATTTGGGAGAAACGAGCCGCTGGGCCGTTCCTGTGTAAAGTGAAGGACAGAGAGAAAGGAAAGGCGTCAGTGGAGAAGGGCTAAGATCAAACACGGTCAGTAGCCTGTGCAGGTTACATCGGAGGACATGTCCCAGCATTTCACTGGCAACATCCCACTGGTCTCTGAGGTCCGCGGAGCCTCCTGCCAGTAGCAGAACAAGTCATCTTATACTTACCCAACTAGCCTAAAGGAGCCCAGAAGGGGCCAGCGAGGAGGAAATCCACCAGAGGCCTCATTGTGAGGGAGCGCACACCGCTGGGTCCGGGGAGGATTTCAGAGAAGGCTGCGTCCTGAGTCAGGGGCTTGGATGTGGCTGAGTGATGTGTAGTAATGTGGATTAATGTTGGGGCACGGGGTCAGAGGAGCAGCCTCCCACCACGGGCAGAGAATGTAAGGCGTGGTTTCCTTTTGCCTGAGATGTTGAGAAATGATCCCTCAGACGGATCACTGGGAAATCCACCTGTGGAAACCGGGCCTTCTGTGTGAATCACAAGCCTGGAGACCCCGTTTATGGGGCTTTGTCACATCTGTGGTGTCTTCCCAGGAATACTGTGATGCTGTGAGTGGCAGACCCAGCGGAGTGTGACTGTCCCCCGACTTCCTCATTTTACGGGAGAGAGCTATGTCGATGTGTTGCCCCCTTTGGGGAGTTTTTAAAGAGGGATCATTTCTAAAACATCATTTTGATTCTCACAGCACAAATTAGCGAAGCGTAACAAGGGGTTGACTGTGGATCCCAGTGATGGTCTAAGGAAGCACAGACTCGCCCCCCGCAGGGCTTCCAAGGCCTTCCCTGCCCCAAGGAGCAGGAGCGCTGCGGCTTCTTCCAAGACAGGTCTGTGTGTCCTTTGGCGGTAGTCGTCCTTTCAATATTCTTCGCCAGCACCTTCATCCAAAGGCATCGGTTCTTCTCTGACCTTGCTAATTCCCTGTCACAGAGAGTGTCACAGCCGCAGCCGTGGAGGGGCTTCCTTGAAAGGGGAGGGCTGAGTCCCCCCTTGTAGCCCCACCCCAGGGATGCCCAGGGGCCGTATTCTGGCTCTAGGGAGTTCTTTCTGTGCTGGAGATGGGACCCCAGAGAGAGTTTGTGGTCTAGTCTGTCTGACCATCTGCAACCTCTTCTTCTGCTCTCCCTCTCCTCCCCCTCCCCTTCTTCCTCCTCCTCCTTCTTCTACGGATGCTCACCAGAGACTATAGGCACAGAAAGAAAGGGGGCTTCGTTGTCATGCTTGGTAAACTGAGGCAGGGGTGGCAGGAAAGAGGAAGGCCCTCGACAAGATGGCTCGACACAGTGGGTTCAGAGGTACAAACGGTGTGTGGCAGGCACGGGCCGGAGTTGGCGTGAGTCCAAACCCACTGGCCAGCAACTACTGGGATATGGGGAAGGGGTGTCTGCTCCACGTCTCCTGTGCCTGGACAGAGATGCCTTGTGCTCACCCTGCACCTCCAACTAACCGGGTGCTGCCACAATGCCTACAGATTTTCCAGGTGCTTTGGCATATTGCTGCAAATCCCAGAAATACAAATAGGAGCTGCCCTCGGAGTGGGGAGCGCTCACAGGAGGCTCGCGTCAGGACGTGTGTTCTTTTCCAGGGCCTTGCGATGGAGCGAAGCATTTGCTGACTAATCCACCCTCTCCGAGCCGGAAGGCATACATGCTAGCTGATTCCAAATGATGTTCAGTCTTTCTGAGGTGACTTTTATTTTTAGTTTGTGTTTTTCTCCCCCAGAACAAAAACACGCATTCTCTTCTTTTCAGTAACTTCAAAACAATGAATCTGTCCGACGTAATGTGTTTCGGAGAATGCTCACTTCTTGAATGAGAACCGAAAAAATCCTACGTCTCTGCTTCGAAGCTGGTGAGGCCATTTGGTCTCATAATGGTTTTGGATTTTTGAGTGAGGATATCCTTGCTTACTGATAAAACACACACAGAGAGAGAGAGAGAGAGAGAGAGAGAGAGAGAGAGAGAGAGAGAGAACCTTCCTAAAGCACCCATAAAAGGTAATGGTGCCGTTTGCTTAGCTTGGTGTGCCGTTTATGGGAGTCTCTTACAGTTTGAGTAAGAGTCCCAGGTGTCTCATTCTGAGGGACCTTGCAGTGAGCACAAATCCCAAACCAAACCCATCCGCTCCCTACTCAGGGCGACCCTATAGGCTCGGGTAGACCCCACACCAAAGCAAGTTCATTAAGTAGCTTCCACTCAACAACCCTACAGGGCAGGGTAAAACCCGAACCCACCCAGCACCACAGCCCATTCCCACTCACAGGGACCTTCCAGGACAGCGTAGACCTGCCCCCTGGGATGTGGGATCCATCTCTGAGGGTGCAGACAGCCTTGTCTTTCTCCAGCAGATGTTTGGTTTATCAGCCCAAGGGTTAAGCCCACTGCACCCAGGCTCCTTCCCGCCTCTGGGAGGGGTGCACGAGGGGGGAGACTCAGGCCGGTGTGTGCAATGAGGCTTTACTCAGAGCGGGAGGACAAGTGCTGCTTTGCTCATGGTGCTTGGAGTCACTCCTGCAGAAGAGAAGGACACAGCTCAGGCCCTGGGTGTCCCAGGGTGGGTTCCCACTGAGACCTCGGCAGGGGCAGACCAGTGGGCCGTGGTCTTCCCACCAGCAGGTCTCGGGTGCTCCTCCCACCTTCTGGTCAGCCAACATAGCCCTGCTTCCACCATGATGGTTCCCGCTGGGGGACGGTGTCCAGAGCCTCCTGCTAGGAGCTGTGAGGAAGCCTGAACTGAAGGGGTGAGAAGGAAGTCTGTCTGCTGGCAAGGCATCGAGGAAGGACCTCAGACGGCCGCTGCGTAACACCTTTGAGTCTCGCCCCAAAACTAGGATCCTCTTTTTGAGTTTTTAAAACGTGGGTTTCATCCTCACCAATCATTTTTTCACAAATTCCCTGTTAGGTTTCAGAAATGCTCCTGTCGCTGTGGTGGTTGGCTTTGGTGGCTGATCTTGTCGCTGAATGCATTTGAGAATCTAGGGGCTGGGAAAGAGAAGTTCTGCTTGCTGGAGAGGCTGCTGCCCAATTGTCCAAGCCCTGCATCCTCGAAGCGTGCCAGTTTTCAGACGGGCATGGGTGGCTTCCATGCATGCATCGGTGTTCTCTGGCTGCCCCAGACTTGCTGAAAATGCATCCAGTCTATTTGAGGCCCATTAATACTGCAGTGATAAGTCTGAGGCACGCTAGCTCGTTGGGGCTTTTTGGTGTGGCTCCAGGTTATGATTTAAGCAGTCTATAGGAACGATCCTGAAAGTGCAAGTCCTTTAGCTCCTTGCACACCCATTTCCAGAGCAGGGCGGCCAGCTGGAGACAGGAGGCTACCATCGTGCACTGAAGTGCTGCTTATGAGATGGACAATTTGTGTGGCATGTTCTCTAAGTTCTCCATGGTTCTTCCGATCCCAGCTTTGCATGGTTGCACATCCACCTGTGAAAACCAGTCATCCAATGGCGAGTGTCAGTGTGGAACCCGTCGCCTTCTGGGCGATACTGCTGTCATGGTGACCAGCAGCAGAGTTGACCTGACCCTGTGGATTTCCATGGCTATCGTATCAGAATGAGACACCTGGGACTCTTGCTAAACTGTAAGAGACTCCCATAAACAGCACACCAAGTTACGCAAACGGCACCATTACCTTTTATGGGTGCTTTAGGAAGGTCCTCTCTCTCTCTCTCTCTCTCTCTCTCTGTATGTGTGTGTGTGTGTGTGTGTGTGTGTGTGTGTTATCAGTAAGCCACGTCCTTCTCCCATGGAGAGGCTGGTGGGCTCAGAGACCTGACCTTGGTGTTGGCAGTTCAGGGCGCACTCATTGCTTTTCCTTTAAGACGTCATATGTGCTCTTAATTCCTCATTGTTCAGTGGTCAGAAGTTAAACTGGCATCTTCCTCTTTTCTTCCTATACTATATATGATATAGATATATAAATCTATATATAATTTGGTTGAAGAGGCCTGAGCATTCTGGGAAAGAAACCGCACATCCTCTGGGCTTTCATTGTGAGGGGTCTTCTCCGGCGTTGGAAGCACCGTGCTGTTCACTGCCCTCCCCACGGCTCCTGCAGGCTTCCAGGCCATGGTGCTGTGCAGTCCCGCATGTACCAGCCCTGGTTTCTGCCTGGAGGACCTGCTCCTGCGGGTTGTAATGACCTTTCTCAAAGGCAGTGGCTCACTCTGTGACACATCCTCTCCTTCTGAGAAAGGAACACCCAGGATTCTCGGAAAGTCTGTGGGTTTCTCTAAGAAAATCCCCAAGGCTGTCTATCAAAGAGTTGGTGTCTATCAAAGGCTGTCTGTCTATCAAAGAGTCGGTGTCACTAGGTTGGGTCAAGTTAATTGGCTGTGGGTCTTCTTAGAATAATGAGCAGAACAGAAGGCATTCTGAACGCACCAGGTTGCTAGGACTTGCCTTGGACAGAGACAACTGCTGCGTACTGGAGGGTGAAACTCAGTGGACCATGGACTTTGCCTTGGGAGTGATATCCCACCAGGCAGAGGCAGTGTCCAGCAAGCCCCCCTGGGGATGCCCAGCCCAGCTCGAGGGGCTGGTGGGTATGGTCGATGCTGAAGCCTCAGAGACACCATGTGCTTCTCAATGGAACGAGAAGTCACGGTTCGTGACAGGAGATTTGAACATTTCGCTGCGTGTGGTAAATGGACATTTGCACACAGACCTCTAGGTTTAGATTCCCAGTGATCTCCTGAACCTGCTGTCATCCCACAGCAACGGCTGACAGAGAGACTTCCTATGGGGTCCTTTAGCAGGAAGACAACAGGGAGCCAGGCTTAGCGGTTAAGAAGGAGCCTGGGCTGCTAACCACCAGGTCAATAGTTCAAAAGCATCAGAGGCTGCACCGGAGAAAGAAGAGGCTTTCCATTAAAGATGTTCAGTCTTATCAACCGACCAGGGCAGAACTGTTCCATCTGATCGGGTCGCTATGAGTCGGCGTGGGCTCAGGGAAGTGCGTCTGAACTGAGTGGTTAACAGCAAACAAAAATACACCACCTATATCCCAATTTCTCAGGCAAGCAGTGGATTGAGACTTGGGCGTTCTGGTCAACCCAGGAGCTGCTGTAATGCTGTAAGTAACCCTCAGTCATTCCCTCCTGTGGTCCCCTGGATGCATCTTTCGTGTCGGGCTTTCTTCCGTGCGCAGGGGACCCTAGGTGCCCACAGAGGCGAACGCCCAGGAATGGCCCCGTGGCCTTCCAGTTCCCTAGCTCGTTAATGTTTCCATACACTCTAAATCCTCTCCGGATCACTTCTAATACTGAACACACTGCAGAGGCTCTGTAAAAAGTGCTGTCCACACCTGGTAATTGCTTTGCCCACTTAATGGTTTTCTTCTTCTTCCTGCAGCATGGTAGAGCTGGTCTGTGCGTGTCAGGAGATGAGCCTGTGGATAGGCAAACCATATTCACATAGGAAGGTTGCTTCCTCTGCCACACGGTCGACCCTTCCAACGTCTCCTACCCACCCGTTAGAGGGAGGGCAGAGGATGGGCTAGTTGGTCACCTTTGGGCATCAGTCTCCAGAGCAAGCTGGAACCAGAGCTGGCCTTCCTGGCATTTACAGAACAATGTTGTAAAACAATAAGCCCCCGTGCCTGAAAGGGACCAGTTGCTCTCCCGCCCCACGCCAGCCAGAAGAAAAGAAACTAGACAAAACTCACAGTCATTCAGTCAGTGGACTGGACCCCCCTTACGACACCACATGGGAGTGCCCTGTGGGTTTCCTGGACTGTAATTTTTACAGGATCGGTCAGACTCACGTGTCTGCCTCCCAACTGCTGATGGGTTTGAACCGGCAGCCCTGTGGTGGGCAGCCCAACACTTAACCCAGGACACCACAGAACTCCTTTATGGGTATGACAGTGGTTATGTAGCTGTTAGGGGCGTGTCTGGAAGACCTATGGTCGGATTTCTGGAAAAATCCAGCTTCAGAATTAGTCAGTGTCCTGCAGTTCCGTTTTCTTCGCTGTTAACATTATGTTGGACATTGAGTTAGGAACACCCAAGGAGAGCCAATGTATTTGAGTCATGGCTCTGGGGAAGCCTATGAGGGGGCATCTAAAAATAAACAAACAGAAAAAAGCTGCACTGGGGGGAGCTGTCATAGTACGCATTTTTCCCTCCACTAGGTGAGCATCGAACAACTCGCTCTGAGTTAGTGTACCTAGGTGTGGCCTGGGAAGGTTCTCTTTGGTCACAGTGAATTTTTTCATAAAAGTAGTTTCACTCAAACCTCATTTTTAGTGGTGGTGGATTTAAGAGAACAGTGTGTGGCTATAAAATTTTGTTTCCGGCTCAGGAAAAGTGCCGCAGAAACTATAGTGATGTTGAACAGAGCTTATAAGGACAGTGCGATGGGAAAAACTCAAGTGTAAGAGTGGTTTTCTCGTTTCCAAAAAGGCCGAATGCCAATTGATAACAAATCATGTTCTGGATATCTCTCAACTTCCTGAACAGATGAAAATGTCCACTCGTCATGCATTTGGGGTTCATTCCACCAGGTCAGTCTGTTAAGCAACCTCTTTAGAGGTTCTGAAAAGATAGTCAAACAATATGTGACAAAAAAATGTCCTGATTTATGACAGTCAGCAGGAGACTGGTTTTGCCACCATGACAATGAACCTGCTCACCACACCCATTTCAATGTGCCACTTACCCAGACAGGGTCCCTCTTGTATTGAGTCTGGGTGATGGACCTGCCTGGGCCATGGGCTAGCCCTAGAACAACCGGTGGAGCCTGGGACAAGCCCGCCCTGCGGTGGACCACCGTAGGCATCTGACTGGCACATCTTTTCACAATTTTAAAATGATTTGTCTATTTTAGCGGGTTCACCAATAGTTCAGGCACATTCATGCAAGTGGTGCAACCTCATCACATCAACTCCAGGACATCTCTCCTCCTCGTCCTCCTTGTTCTCAGCTCCCCATTTCCTGACAGCCTCCCCGGTCATGTCCCTTGGAATCCATGGAACCAGATGTTACCTCTGTCGGTTTTCCCAGTCTGGGTTTCCTATACAGAGAATTACCCACAATCAGGACAGAATCAAATAAACGGGCCAAGAGTGACAGAATGAAACTGAGAAGAGCCTTCATTGAAGACAGAGTAGCACATACCATACACCGGAGTGATTATACAATGGGAGGAGGGAGGTCCATGGCTTCGTGTCACGTTTTGACCTAATTTCAACTGCAGTGATCTACATCGCAGTTGTCTCCATCTGCTAACAAGGCCTGTCCATCTCTGGTCCATAGTCAGTGGACATTCTCCAGTGGTGGGCAGTTCTTAAACAGCCGGGCAGTCCCACCTGGGTCACTTGGCCAACAGAAGGGGAACTAGACCCTGTGGAGAATGTCATGGGATGAGGGGCCCTGAGGAGCTGATGCCCAATGCCAGCTCTTAGCAAAATCCCACAAACTTAGACATTTCCTGGCAGGTGCTCAGTGTCTAGAAATGAGGGAGCAATTGTGGGAACTCCACAGGCAGCTCAGCTTTGACCTACAGGGTCGCTGTGTTAGAGTGGGCTTCATGACCCTAGGTTTGGGTGGGTTTGGGGGAGTCGTGGAGATTGCCCTACGGGGCCCTAAGTCTGCCTCCAAGTTAGAGAGCACTGTCCCTCTCAGAGTTTGCTGCCTGTTCGCATGAGATAGACAAACCAACCAACAGCAACAGCAACAAAAACTCACTGCCCTTGAGTCCATGTGGACTCACAGTGACCCTGCAGGATGGAGTGTAACTGCCCTTGTGAGTTTCTGAGGCTGCAACTGTTTAGTGGACTAGAAAGTCTCATCTTTCTCTCATGAGGAGCTGGGGGTGTTTGAACTGCTGGCCTTGCTGTAGCAGCCCAGTCCATACCCACTGTGCAGCCAGGTGTCCTTCTGCCGAGACAGAGCTGAGTATTCTCAGTCCAGTCAGGGTTAATTCTCGACATTCTCCCCCTCGTGCCCCCTTCCACCCCCAGCCTGCACACCTCAGAGGGGGCTTTCTCAAAGGCACGGAGGCGGAGGCGGGCAGTCCATGCCCTGCCTGCCCCCAGGGCCAGCATGGCCATAGTGCAGGCTCAGCCAGCTTCCCAGTGCTCATAAGACTCTCAGAAATTGTGTTTCCTAAAATGATGTGCTCTCTTTGTTCAGGAAAAGCTTGTTTCTGATTCTCATGTTTACCAGGCATGCTTCCAGCTTATCTCAGTGGGTGGGATTTGGCCATTGGAAGGTACCTACTGCCAGAAATGATCTTAACTTTCCCAGCAAGATTTGCACTCAGATGTGGGGTTTGGGTGGGTATTGCCTCTGTGTTTAACTTTAATTAGAGTCAGAGTGGCATGTTAGTCTAAATGGAAAGCACAGATCTATAGATATAGGCATATATTTATATATAGATATAGGTAAAACATAGACACAGATATAGAAATATAGACATAGATGTATAGATGTAGATGTATAGATATAGATGTCATAGCCACCCACCCAGCAGGACAGAGTAGAATCCCTGTGGGTTTCCAAGGCTGGAAATCTGTACAGGAGCAGCGAGCCTCACCTTTCTCCCAAGCATCAGCTGGTGAGTTGGAACTGCTGCCTTGTGGGGAGCAATCCTGTGTACCGTCATGGCGGTGACCCTTATGTGGCATTTTTATACTGAATGTGCAAGTGTGTATATGTGGTTGTTAAATACTTTAATTACTTAGGATTTAAATTGCCTTTTTAATTTCATAATTTGTGTGTGTGGGGGGGTGGTTCCTAACTGGCATACTTATCACCTTCAAATTTTCCTATAAAGTCACATTTTGAATTGAAATATCTTTCTAAATGAAAGAACAAACAGGGAAACCCAACATCTGGTAAGGTTTTTAATTAATTTATTTAGTTTCTATGAACCAAGTTATTTTCCCTTCCTCATTTTAATTGGCATTCCCAAATAATTATTTCTAGGTCAGAATTACAGAGCATCCTCCTCCCTTTGCAATTACAGTTTACTTGATGAGGTGATTATAAGATGCCCGGCTGCTGCTCCTTCCCGGGAGCAGGAAGTCAGGCGCGGGATGCTCCCGTGGGAGTGAATGCCAGCTATGGAGGGAGCCGCTGGGTGTCAATGGTCGTAGCCCCACCTCATGCTTGTGTGTGGGAGCTGGAGCTTCTGTTCCCGCCATCCCACTGGCTTTAGGGAAAGATGGCAAACACATATCACTGGTCTTTCAGATCACAAACCTGCACCCAAATAATGGTGTATGTCTTAAATCACTGGGCTCGTCAGTGTTATTTATGGGCATGAGACCTGTGTGTGGTGGGGGCCTCTCATCTCTGTTCTCATGCCGACCCCGGTGAGAACATCACACACACACACACACACACAGGCTTTTGGAGATGCCATTGGCAGAGATGTAGATTTCCACACTTTCTTGGGCACAACCACTGGGTGCCTCCAACCCCACAGCTCCCCTTCCCTCCCCCAGCAATCAGTCACCAGTTGAGACTCCAGGCTCTCAATGAAGCACCTCATGAAGCTCTTAGCCTACTGGAAGGGGCTCCACCTGGATTTGCACATCACCCCTTTGGCCCACCCTGGGGAACACGTAGGTTTAGTCCACTGCGGCATCTTTCTGATAATTGCAGGCAGAGTTTGTCACGGGACGCCCCACATGTCCAAACACCATGGAATTTGGAGCCCCCCTGTGATGGCCATTGTGGGGGAAAGTTGGGGCTTTCCCCTCCCATGAAGGGTTACAACCCGGAAATTCACAAGGGCAGTTCTATCTTGGCCTATAGGGTCACTGTGAGTCGCATCCACTCAATGGCAGTGAGTGAGTGAGTGAATATGTGGATTATGTGGATGGGTGAGTGAGTGAGTCCGTGAATGAAGAGTTACATCCTCGGAAACCCACAGGGTTCTGTGTGGTCACTATCAGTTGGAACTGACTGGACGGCAGTGAGTGACTGAGTGAGTGAGTGAGTGAGTGAGTGAGTGAGTGAGTGAGTGAGTGAGAGACTGAGTGAGTGAGTGAGTGACTGACTGACTGACTGACTGACTGACTGACTGACTGAGGGAGGGAGAGACTGAGTGAGTTAGGGAGGGAGTGCGTGGTTACAGGCTCTGAGACCCACAGGGGCCAGTTCCACACTGGCATATGGGATTGCCTGGCATGGGCATCGACTCGAGGGTGCTGTGTTTGGTTCACTGTGTTACACCCATCCGGATATTCCTAACAGGATAGATGGAGGGTGTGTTGCTGGGGGGTTATCCTCGCTGAGAACATTAGATGTGGCAGTCACTTTGTTATCTGACGCTGGTCCCATTTGTCCCTCGCTGTATCACTAGCTCTCCGTGTACACTTTTTCATGCACTGCTGCACACCAGGGGATGAGGCCAGAGGATCCTGGCACCCATGAAGGTGGGTGAAGCCTGGCCAGCACTGAGGGCTCTGAGTCTTCATGGCCACAGTCCTTGGAGGCCATGGACATGGCAGCTGGCCATCCTGTTTGGTCTTTGAAAGAGTAAGACCGAGAGGCCAGGGTCCTTGACGGCCACCCCATGGGCCCTGCACGTGGTCACAGAAGATGGCGAGGGTGGTGGATGCTGGGGTCTCCTCCAGGTCCTCAGGACAAACCTTCAGGAAGACTCTAGCCCTCTCTTTCCTGAGGATGTCTGGTGGTACAGAGATTTGCCACCTACCCTCTGGAACATGAGACCCTAGGAAGCCCTAGTCTGCCCAGGGGGGCAAGGGGGCCTCATGAGAGACCTTTCACTTCCAAAACCAGGTCAAGTGAGTTGTACTTGGTGGCAACTATAGAGCCTTGGAGCTTCTCCCTGCCCTCCATGGACATTCCCCAAGGAGCAAGGCAAAACTGAGCCCAAGGGCAGAGTGGGCAGCACACCGGGGTTAATTGCATCCATCAGAGTCCCTTTTGTCCATACCGGGGTACTGCACGCCATTCGTCCCTAAGTCTAAGACCATGAGGCTCACTGCTGCGGTGACAAATGACTGGCAGGTGTTCCATGCCTCTCCTCTCTGAGGTTGATCTAGGTCAGGTGGGGTTTGTAGTCCCTGAACACTGATGTCTGTCCCTAAGAGAATACACCGGGGCCTTTTCTAGGAAGGCAGGTGACCCTGCTGACATGGAAAAGGTATTTATTTGCCTTTTAAACCTCTGAGACCAGCCAGAGCAGAAACAGACAGAAGATAAACAAGTTTCCTTTCTCCTGTAAATACCAACCATAGAAAATGTGCTTGCTTAAAAAGACATGACAAAATAATAATAATTTATAAGTATCAAGGGTTCATAAGAGGATGGGGAGGGAGGGGGAAAAATGAGGAGCTGATACCAAGGCCTTAAGTAGAAAGCAAATGTTTTGAGAATGATGATGGCAACAGATGTGCTTAACACAATGGGTGGATGGATGGATTGTGATAAGAGTTGTACAAGCCCCCAATGAAGTGATGAAAGAAAAACATTTGCTATTATGTGATAGAAAAGTATAGGATATCTATTTTCTGCATTTTCATAATTTTGATCTATAGATAGAATTTCTTTGAAGTTTGGGGTTTTTTTTAATCTCTCGGTTTCTGAAGGCTACACAATCTCATTCCCTTATTCGCTGGCAGTTATTTTCAGCGGCAGTGTTCTTTCCAACAGGATCTTGTCATTTCTATTTAAGATGCAGGGAACTCAGAGCAGAGTGAAGCCATCTCTTGGGTTTACCTGGAGTCATGACATCACCTCTCCCAGATCGCTGGGGCCAAGGGTCCTCAAGACCCCATATGTCTTAGAAAACATACCTCTGGCAGGCCCTTATGGTGTGGAGACTTTTATGCATTCTCAGGCCATGACACCAGAAAAGACAGGTCCCTAGAAGGAACGTTGTGTGTGGTGAGCGAGCATCTGGTGAAGCAGGGGCCATCTTCAATGAGATGAACACAGAGACAGCAGCCAGCACAGTCATCTGGTGTGTGTCGAGTTGACCACCCCCGGGTCCTAGAGGCCAGAAACTCCCCCTTCAAGGGATTGATTTCCAACAGCCTGCTTCCCTAAAGATTTAAAACCCAGGACCAGCCTTGTTGCCCTAGAGTTGATTCTGGTGATAGGGACCTAAAGGCAGGGCCAGCCATGGCCCGCTGGGTTCCCAAGGCTGTCCGTCTCACAGAGCCGATGGGCTCCGTTTGTTTTCTCCTTTGTGGCTGCTGGTGTGGGCCTGAATCCGAACTATTCCGTTAGCAGCTGAGACTTTTCATGCCGCACTGTCAAGCCCCCTCTGGAAAGACCCACCCTCTTAGAAACCCTCTGGGAGCCATTCTGCCCCATTCTGCTCAGTGTCCGTTGGATTTTGGGGAACAGGGGGTTAAAACCAGTGCCATCTGTCCCAGGAGGTGTTCCCTCCCAGGGCATGAGCAAGAGGGAGCACCAGGAATCCCAGAAGAGGTTGACATTGGGGGTGGGGGGACAGAAATTGAGGCATTAACAGTCTGCTAGAGGCCCATGATGGTGGTTGGGGGACCCCAGTGATGCCTCATGATGGAGCTGCCAGAAAGGCTGTGTTCCCTGGAGGCCTGCTGGTGCGGTGGTGTGGGCTCTCAACCACAAGGTCACCAGTTGGAACCCACCCATGACTCTGGAGGAGAAAGAGGAGGCTGTTTGTTCGCCTAGAAAGTGGCAGTCTCAGAAACTGGCCTCCAGGGAGACCCCGAGTTAAAAGGGACCTGAGGGTTGTGAATTCAGTTCTTGTGCTGCAGTGGGTTTTTCAAGAAGGTAGACTCTAGCTTGTCACAAATCAGGTGGTCGGTGTCCTCCTAGCTCCAGGGTCTCCCTGTCATTAGTGGGTTTGGGAAACTCCTTAGTTATTCGCATAAAAATTGATCCATTGGTTGAGCATCTGCTTTCCCCTGTTCAAGGTCACTTTAGACTTCATTTCCATGTTCTGTGGCTTGCCCGGAGACCGACCCTCTGTCTCTTTGAATCTCCACTCAGCCAATATCACTCTGGGCTTTTCTAATTCATTCAGTGATTAAACAAAAATAAAATTTTCCACCAACAAAAGAAGCCTATTATGTCCCTACAGAAGACACATGCCGGATACTGTCTTCTATAAAAATCATATTTTCAACCACCCTGGAAAGTTGGTCTTTAGATAAAAGTATGTTTTCATATTTACAGCCATAATATAAAAAGCATAAAGCCCCAAAGAGGAAAATGGGTTTGATTTTCAAGCAAAGGCCCAATATATATGGACTGCTATTGTAGATGTTATATCTGGGGATGAATTTTTCACAGAAGTTGAAGCCCTGCCCCATAAAACACGTTCATGAGCAATGATCTTTTGTATAATTGGCTCTGGGCAGCCACGGTGGGCACTTCCATCCTCAGAGCAGGCCTGTGTGCACGCCATGCCATGCATATTGATAGCTGACCTGCATGTCCTAGGTTCTCCCCCTGTGTTCCATCTCACATCGCCCACAAGGGGCTCCTCACCAGTGCTTCCCTGTGGTGTCCACGCAGGTAAGTCAGAGCCACCAATCTGGGCAGGACCCCTTTTAGTCCCCTGAGCTCTGAATCCTGAGGGGCTCAGAGTGAGTGCCCCCTGCTTGGTGCTGACACAGACCCCAGGGGGGTCCTCAGAGAGAGAGACCCAGGCAGCCTCAGGGTCTACTTCACCTTAGAACCTATATGCCCCCCTAAGAAAGGCCATAATGGTCACATGCTGGGGCAAATCTGGGCCTGATTGGTCCACATGAACCAATGCACTTAGCACCAGGCTCTTGACCTGAAGGCCAGAAGTTCCCTGGAGAAAGCTGGGTCTGCCTTCTTCTTACACAGTTTCACGTGCTCAGAAGCCCTGTGGAGCCCTTGGACTCTGTCCTGTACGGTGGCGTTTGGACCAGGTGCCCTGCAGACATTTGAGAAGCTGTCTGGACCTACCGGGGCTCGGAGTTGCCACCCACACCAGCCCCTTAGAAGCTGAGGGAGTGCACTGGGTATTGGTGGCCCATGATTTGTCTGAAACACTGGAACATTTTAAAAGATACTATTTTAACAAAGCATTTCTGAATCTTTGGTTTCTTAAAAAAAATTTTTTTTGTGAAAGATTCAGTGCTCCTTGGATGCCCATCTCTGGGTTTAAATGCACCAAGCACACACTGCTCAGGATCCTAAAATGCAGTTTTTCATGGTATCTTTGATTTGACTTTATCCCTGGCATGTCTTGTCAGAGTTGTCTGCCACAATGCGGAGTTCACAATGAGTTTCAGCCATCTCTTAGCGGTGGGTATGGCTAGGCGCCCATTGAGGGAGCTCTGACTGATCACAGCCGGGCAGGTCCTCTGCTTTCCTCCCCCTGGGGCTGCTGCAGCCACTGGGGCAATCAATCCCTGGCCCCAGGGCTGCCCATCTTCACTGACTCTCTTCTTTCTTGGGAATGCTACCCTTCCTCAAGGACTGGTCTCTCCTAGTGACCTGACTGAAGGACACGAGGCCCTATTGGCTTGAATTAGGCTTGGCCATGACTTAGACGGCCTCCCTCCTTTTCCAGGGTCCATTATATTTTTTTGGTAGGAGAGATTCTCTAGCCAGCCCACATTATGATGTTACCAAAGGCATCTTCGCACCGTTCACTGCCATCACCCCAGCACGCTCAACTTTCAAACTCTCCCCTCCTTGACAGAGCAGGGCTGGAGGTCAGAGGCTTACCTGGTTTCCGTGCTTCTGCTTCGCTGTGCTACACAGATACTGTGGCCTGGACAAGCAGATGGTCTGGGGCAAGGCTGTGTCCAACATCAGTATGGGTCCCACTTTTCCAAGGGTAAGTGCTGACTCCTGCCTCTGTGACCCACCATGGGCATGCTCCTGAGTCTGAATGTCCCCAGGATGTGGCTGCAGGCCCAGGTGACCACAGTGTTGAGCCAGCAGCCCTCATCTACAACAGGAAAGCATTCCTGTGGCCAGTGGCCGTAGCAGTGGCTGCCCCCGAGCCCCCAGTGTCTCCCAGGCAGGCCCCAGTCTCAGCATGCCCTGTCACACACCCACCAGTCATCCCATCCGTGCACAGCAACATGCTCACCACGTAAAAGGTGGCGGCTCCTTTCAATTTCATTGTCATTATCAGCATTGCAGAGACCCCTTAAAGGACTCCTCCATGGGTTGGTTAAGTTTGCAGGAAAACATAAAAAATACCCTATCTCAGGTAATTAAATTCTCTGCACTTTAATGTTAATTTAGTTTTCCCCCCAAATTTAGCTAATGTAATTTCAGTTTTAGGAAAAATGATAATGAAGTAGCTGAAATATAGCCTTTAGCCATATTTAGATAAATGTTTGATAATAGATGTTATATTGAGATTTAGAAAACCAACCTCCCCAGCTTAAGTTGCCAAATCTAACAGCTCAGGATTCCTTTCTTTCCACTTCATTGGCTGCAACTTTGCCTGAGAGCACCCCCTAGCTGCCAGGCTGTGGGACTGTGCTGACATGTGTTGCTGAGGTGTGGAGCGCTGTGTCACCCATGTTTCATGTACCCGCAGGGTCACCTGGGTGGACAGGTTTCAGTGGACCTTCCAAGTAAAGACAGACTGGGCAGAAAGGTCTGGCGGTGAACTTCTGAGAGCCCTAAATGAAAGCCGGATCAATGGCAGCAGCTTGTTGCCCGTGCCGCCCTGGCAGCAGGGTCCTTGGGCTCTCAGATACACAGTGACCTCAGTGGTGGCCAGGAGTGGACCTGTGATGCTGAGTGAGCAGAGAGTGGCCAGCGCTGTCCTCTATTGTCCCTGGAGCCTCCTTGCTTCAGAGCTGACTTGGCAGCAAAGGACAGCAGCACACAGGATGAATTAAACTAGTTAGTTTGGGGGAGAAATTTGATTTTCAGTTTGTGATGGAAGCAAACATTCAGAATGGCGTGGACAGGTGTGCAAGAGGTGGTAATTGCATTGCCCCACCCAAACTGTTTTAGCATCGAGCTGTAAACACGCATCCTAGTTAAACACAAAGAAATACCAGGGATCTTCCCCAGGGCAGGGCAGCTTCGGGAACAATCTGAGGGAAAAAAAACAAGATCTCTTCTTGTGGCTGTGGCCAGACAGTGCTGAGAGGCAGGTGGGTGGGCACAAGGGGACGACCAAGCCAGTGACCAGCGCCTCTGGGAGCTCAGGCATGAGTGACTTCTGTGGAATTGGGATCCCGGGGCCCCTCCCTGCCCGCCACCCCCCTCCTCAGCACTCTCTATGGAGGCGCAGGCGCCCAGGGTCCTATAGGAAGATCTAGGTGGCCTGGAGCTGGGGCTGCTTGCACTTGACTTGATGAGCGCCCGTGGACCGCGCATGCGTAGACGCCCGTTGCCGATTTGTGCGCGCCCTGAAGACAGTTTGAGACTGGGACTCATGGTGTCTGCTGGTGGCAGAAAAGCAAGCGCGTCCGGGGAGCTGCAGAAGAACTGTGCCCAAAGCAGCCTGTGCCCGCTCATCTCCACGGTGAAGGCAGGGCAGGTCTCAGAGAGCCCCGAGATGAGATTCACTCAGCACTTTTCTAAACCGGGGAGATGGGCCAGCAAAGGGGATCCTTTCAGCCCAGGGGGTCTGGGTGCAGACCAAGACTAAGGGACAGTCCAGCAGGTTGGGCGCCTGCTGACCTCGGTCCCCACCAGGCCCAGACAGGTGGCCTCCCACACGCTGTGACCCTGCGTGTGGGACAGCGCAGAGTTGAGAGCAGGTCTTTGAGGAAGCAGGGAACGCTGCCTTTCTCCCACCAGGCCCCCGAGGCCCTTGGATACTAGATTTCAACCACTCAAAGAGTTCCCATCTTGTTTGCCGTGGTGTTGGGGGAGGGGAGGCCGAAGCCAACCTTGTCACCATGGCTCTGCGGCACATAGTGGAGGGGGCCCCTCTGAGAACCACGAGTGTGGGCTGAGGATGGCGCTCAGAGGGACACGGTGTGCTGGGGTCTTCCTTCCTGGGCCCCCATTGCAGGGCCCCTGCACTAGGCGGCTGATGGGGACAGGAATCTCCCCAAGAGGAGGGGACCTGAGCTCAGGCCTGGGAAGGGCGCTGTGCTCTCTAGAGGCTCTGAGGAAAAGCCTAGCTTCCACCTGGTGGGCCCTTGGCTATTGGATGATTCTTCCCATGGCGCCTGTCTCCCCCCCCCCCCAGCCCCCACGGCTGTGACTGTGTGTGCATCTGCCCCAATCCCCACCCCATGATCAGGCACCACTCAGATGGAAGAGCTTAGTACTAGGGCTTCTCCATTCGGCCAGGTTCAGAAACTCAGATGACGGTGTCATAGAGGGAGGAGCTGGGTCCAAACAAGGGCAGGTCCCCAGGCCTGGGGTTAGGACTTGAGCATGTCTCTTTGAGGATAGAGTCCAGTCAACAGCAGAAAGTGGAGACCTCGGGGTGTAGTGAGTGTATGTGAGTGTGTGTGAGTGTGCTTGTGAGGGAGTGTGGATGTGGGATGTGTGAATATGTGAGTGAGTGTGTATGCGGGGGTGGGGGTGTGGGGGGAGTACATGGGTGTGTGAGTGTGTGAGTGCTTGTGAGTGTGACCGTGTGTGTGAGTGATTGTGAGTGAGTGTGTGAGCATGAATGTGTGTGTGAGAGAGAGCGAGACCCTCATCATACCTGCCCAGTTGTCCCAGCTACTCCCATCTTCGTCAGCCTCCAAGCTCCCGGCACCGGCACCTTCGGGTCCCCACTGGAATCAGAAAGAATCCAATGTGAGTCCTTGGGTTGACCAGGAGAGAACTGCCTGGGTCCTGGGTGACTGCAGGGCTGTGTGAATGGCAGGCAGGCTCCTCTGACCCTCTGGCAGACCCAGTTCCTTCCCAGAGAAGGGGTGCATGTTACGTGCATTCCCAGAGACGCATGTCTACATTGGGATAGCTGGGCAGGAGCACGCCCAGCACCGGCCTTCTGCTTCCTCCTGCAGCAAATCATGTAAAACTCTCTGTCTCCTGTTGCCCAGAGGAAACTGGCGGGTCCCGTTTGAGGAACCCTTTGGAAATTGCCAGTGTTACTTCCGTGCGCCTCTTTCTAATTTCCACTAAGTGTACCTGTTGTCTTTGATCCACCTTGTGCAGAATCCTAGGCCCTGACTCCCCTGTCCCCTCTACAATCACAGGGAAGCATCTGTGCTTTGGGAACCCAGGTGGCCCAGGGGAGTTACTTACTGGCCTTTAAAATACACGGTTGGCAGTTTGAAACCACCAGCCACTCAGTGGGAGAAAGATGAGCTTTCTACAGAGAGTGATAGTCTAGGCAACCCACAAGGGAAATTCTAACTTGTCCTGAAAGCTCCTTATTAGTGAAAATAGATTTGATGACAGTGCGTTTAGGAGCCCCCTCTCTGGGGTGTGGGGGTCATCTGTTGTGTTGCCAATATCCAGGTCAACAGTTCAACCCACCTGCTGCTCCCCTGGAGAAAGATGAGGCTCTCTGCTCTCCTCAGTTCTGTTCTGGGTCAGAATCCACTCAGTGGCCGAGAGGTTGGTTTAGTTTGATGTTTGCTTTACTTATTTTATGCTAGAAAGGCGTGCTCATCTGTATTATATATACATATAAATATTTTTCCATTAGTCAGAGATGCATGCTCATTTTCATTTTAGTACTCCTTTTTGTATTTTCAATAAAATAAGTGTTATAAATGATATTTGTATCCCTGGGAAGGGTGACAATCTATAAAACTGTACAAGGCAACCACTCTTGTTTATTAGAACTCAGTAGACATTGTCTCAGCTGAGTAGAAAGCTCATCCATTTCATTCGCAGATGGCCCAGGTCTCATCTTCAGCAAGAGAGGGTTTCAGACAGCCCACCACTCTCCTGAAGGCAAGAGAGCCAGCCACGTGGGCAGCTACCTCCTCTCCTCTCCTCTCCTCTCCTCCCTCTCCCCTCCCCTCCCCTCCCCTCCCCTCTCCTCTCCTCTCCTCTCCTCCCCTCTCCTCTCCTCCCTCTCCTCTCCTCTCCTCCCTCTCCTCTTCTCCCCTCCCCTCCCCTCCCCTCCCCTCTCCTCTCCTCTCCTCTCCTCTCCTCTCCTCCCTCTCCTCTCCTCTCCTCCCTCTCCCTCTCCCCTCCCCTCCCCTCCCCTCCCCTCTCCTCTCCTCTCTTCTCCGCTCCCATCCCACACTTCTGCCAAGCAGAGGCCACAGAGGGGACCTCGTGATGCCAGCAAACACGGAGCCCCAAAGTGACGCTGGTTTTCAACCCTTGATCGTTGGAAGGAGGCATGCCGTGGTTTTATTCCTTCTCTGTGAATCTCGGTGACCCTGGTCTCCTTGGGAACCTGCAGGAAGGGCGACAGTTATGAGGACGGTGCAGGTCTGGGCAGTGTCCCCTCTGTGACCGTGCTGCTTGCAATGAGCAGGGGCAGGCCTGGTGGCACACAGCATGGACCACATACTCAGAAGGATCAGTAACACAGTGAGCACATAGCAAGTGTGGATCCGGCCACTAACCTGCCCGCTCCTATTTCCGACATGAAGACATATTAGGCACCTTGGAGAAGGTAGGATGGTGTATTGTTCCTTTTCTGCACCGTTGCATAAAGTGGCGATTGGGCAAAAATCACACCTCAAAAATCCAAGTGAAATTCTGTGTGTGTGAGCCGAACAGGTACAATGAGCTACACCTAAATAACCCAAAGACGAGGCAGAGCAAAGAGACTTTTAAAATGCATGCTGTTTTATTGTATGTGTACATGGTTATAGGAAATCCAGATTGCCTCGAGAAGGGCAAAGAATCATCTTTTATGTCTTATCACACTATTTTAATACATAGTTTAACTACGATTTTGAAAATAACCCCCCATAGCCACTGAATACATTGAATAAAGTCACTGCATAGCCTCCTGGGCTGCCGGTGCCTCCTCATGGTTAACTTTTCTCTGGTTTCCAGGGTTCCTGGAACCCAGGCCCTGATGGCATAGTGGGCTGCTGTCCACAAGGTCGGCAGTTCAAACCCACCAGCAGCCGCATAGGAAGGAAGAGGCCCTCCACTCCTGGAGAGATTTCCGACGTCAGACACCCCCTGGGGCAGGTCTTCTCTTCCCTCGAGGGTCACTGTGAGCCAGAGCTTGGGGTTGTGAGGGCAGAGCCCGTGCGGGCTGTGTTTGACGTGCTGCTCGTGAGAGTTCTCCGGTGGCCCTCGTCCAGCCCCTGCTGCTCTGTGCACAGAAGCCAGGCGTCGGCGCGGCAGCCTCTTTAAGAGCCTTCCATTTCTGCTAGTGGCGCACAGGCTGGTGTGCTGTCCTTCCCCGGGTTTTCGGAAGGCCCTGTCCTTGGATGTCTGCTCTTCTCACACACACTGGGAGGTGGGGGACACTTACAATTTGTCACGGAAGAGGGGTGTTTGCCTCCCCTGACCGTATATTAATTCCTGACCGGCCTTTCCTCTGGCACCGCTTTCATATGCGCAAGACAGATCCGGTGCAGGGACCCGCATTGTCAGAAGGGCATCCCCAGGTGCAGGCGCGTCAGGGGCTGCGTGCCCACGTGGAGCTTGAGTCACGGGGATCCTGTCACCACGAGATCACTGCTGTTAGGGCACAGTGTGTTTGTGTCCCTGGCGGTGGCTTCCAGTGGGGATTCCCAGCAGAACCCAGTGTCGATCTTTGTCTTAAGTCAAACATAAGCTCTACTCTTCACTCCTGCGGGCTGGTGGCTGTATGGTTTCACATCATCTTTCTTGGGCTGCATGTGTCGTTTGAAAGCCTGTCTGTGCCTGGCGTTGGTATGCAAAGAATATATTTCAATTCCTGATTGGTCCTAGGGCTAAAATGTAGCATCTAAAAGGAGTTTCGAAGAGCAACTGAGTGGATGAGACTAGGTGTCCTTACAGATGTTGCCGTTTGTCACCGGGCCCCCTCAGACCCATGGTGACCCTGTCCTCGGCGGGGTCTCTGTACGCAGCCAAACATTGATGGGGGTCCTCAGCAGCCCTGCTGTGCGCGGGCCCACTGAGGCAGCCCTCCTCAGAGATCTGGCATGCCAGCTCCACCCCAGACAGCAGCGTTCTATTGTAAGCCTAAGGGTTTCCAAGGATACATTGGAGAAGCAGCTTGCCAGTCTTTGCTTCCTGGTCTGTCTGAGTTTGGACCGTCAGCTGAAGCAGGGAGTTGTAACATTGGTAGCATGACTTCTAGCACCCGGGCCACTTTCCGAGACAAGCCGACAGGCCAGTGGTGGAATGTCATTCTACACTGACTGCCAGGCCATCTTCAGTCCTTCAGGAATGTGTTTACTCAGCCTGCTCATGGGGATCTTCTGTGAACTCACCTGCGCTGAGTGGGCCCGGCTTGCGGGGCTCTCTTAAGGGCAGGGCCTGAGCAACTGCTGCCCTAATGGCAGAAAAGCAGAGCGCACAGCAGGGAGGCAGGGGGCGCTCAGAGATGCAGGAGGACTTGCCAATGGTCACTACTTCTAGGGCACTCACTGTCTGCTCATCCTGAGTGGGCATGCTTGTGGGCAGCCTGCATTCTGCCCAGACTAAAACCCTGAGCTGTGCTGGTTGCCCAGATGCCCCACCGATGCACAGAACCATGCATGGCAGCCCTTCCTCGTGTGCCAGCGGAGGGCCTGCAGCATCTCCGAAGGACGCTTCCGTCATCAAATCTAATCGTGAACATTTGTTAAAGTGGAAGGAAAGAAAACTAAAGAGAAGCCATAATCTCTCTCCTTCCATTCCCAACACCCCAGCCTCCCTCTCCAGAGGTAAACATTCCCAACTGTTGATTTTGCATTTTTAATACATTTTTCAAATCCTTGTTTAAACAACTTCTCATGGGATTTTTTTTCTCTCCCTGAAATCAGCTCAGAATACATCATTTTCTGCAGCCTTTTTAGTCTTCATTCATCCCTTTGTTTAATAGGTAAATACGATCTAAATGTATCCTCCCAGTGAAGTTGGAAAATAGTCAGAAGTATCCAGGAGAAAATCCTTTTAATCCTGCTTCCTGCCCCATTCCCTGCAGCCCCCAGGGAGGCACTGTCCCATAATGGAGACAGCATCTCCTATGAGGGACCCTGGTGGGTGGGCGAGCATTCACCAGGGTGGGGGTCAGCCCTGCAGTGCCTGCACAGTGTCCTGCATTCTGAGGGCAAAGGGCTCCTCACCAAGGGCAGGGAGGGTCACCATGCAGTGGCTGGCATCGCTCCCCCTGGCGCCCAGGTGAGCCTTTAAATGAGCCTCACCCTCTAGTTGATTTATTCATTTTCCAGGTAGATTGGTGCCAAACCAAGTCAGTGGTGCCTGGGGAGGGGAGGCTCGGTGACTTTGTGAGGGTTACTGGGGCCCGTGCATTCTCCACCGTGTTCTATGATGGTGGAGGCAGATGATGGTGTTCATTGTGTGAGAAGGCCTGGTGCTTGGTGGAGGCAGATGATGGTGTTCATTGCGTGAGAAGGCCCGGTGCTTGCACCATGATAACTCCTCTCTGTCTCTCAGACACTGCAGCTCTCAGCTCTCCAAGCTACATGGTGATGTTGACACCAAGACGTTCTCTGCCCTTTTCAATAGAGGGAGGGTTGAGGGGTGGTTGGATGGATATAGAGGTGGAGAGATAGAGTGGTAGATAGAGTGATGGATAGAAGTATGGGTAGATGGTGGTATACAGATAGAGCGATGGATGGCTGATAGATAGGGTGATAGAGAGACAGACAGACAACTGTCATCAGATCAGCTGGGTTCTGTCTAGAGCACTGCCCGTTTGGCCCTGTGCCAGTGTCATGCCCACTGGAGTGTTTGAATCCATATTCTCACACTTAGCCTGGTGATGCCTGTTTTTATCCACAGGGTTGGTTGTTGGTTGGTTTGTATGGTTTTACTTCTGCCTAACTTTGGGAACTGATTCCCAGGTTTCTCCTCCTAGTTTGTCTTATTCCAGTCCTCTGTGGTGGGCTCCGCAGGACTGGCACAGCTTCCAGCATCAGAGTGACATGCCGGAAGCCTCATAGGACAGACAGTCGGATGACCCCAGTCTCCTACTCCCTGCCCTAAAAGATGATGCTATCCCTTCGTGCCTCCTCCATCTTCGCCAGGTGCTGGATAAAGACATTATAGTGAATTTGTATTCCATCACAGAGAGTAGGATCATTCTCCCCAATGGAACTATCAACATTCTGTTGTTGAGGGAAGCAGTTTAATCCACGCTACTGGCAACATGACCTCGTATAGAGGCAATGACACATGGCATTGACCTGCAGGCAGAGAGCAGGCACAGTGAGCATGGTCCGGGGTGCCCCTTCTCCCACCTCAGTCACAAGTCTTCTCCAGCCCCATGCCTGGTCCTCTAGCTCCATGTCAAATGTCCCATGTGTGTTCTTGAGGGCTGTGATTACAGAGATACCAACAGCCATTTCTTCCACTCTGATCAGGAGGCTACATCTTGAAGCCCAGGCACCTGCTCTATTAGCTCAGGGGGGAGGACCTGGCCTCCTCTCAGCGTCTGCTCTCTGGCTCCTGAGATCTCAGGTGGTTGGTGCCTCTCTCCCCATCTCCATATGCCTGCTGCCTCCTTCATCCACTCCTCCATCTACCAGGAGATGTCCGTTTCCAGGGCACACACTCCACGTATACTCTGACTCATTCACAGGACAAAGAAAACGCTGCTGCTCACTGGAATTCTGACCACAGCCACACTAAGGTTCACCACAGGCATTTGGGAGACAGGACTTAATCCATCGCAGCTCCCATTGAGGGACACACTCATAAAGCCGCCTCATCTGCTTGACAGTGGTTCAAACCTGATGACCTTTATTCATAATTCATATCATAGTATTAAAACCCTTGCTCTGATTTATTCAGCTCCATCCTGAAGAGAGAACCCACAACCGGTTCTTGTTTTATTGTCAGTCATATAACCGGACTGGCATGTTATAAACTAGGAACAAACCATTGCTTTGAAATTGATTCTGTCTCTGGGAAGCCCCACGCAGGCAGAGCAAGGCTGCGCCCTAGAGCATTGCTAGGCTGCCATCTTCACTGAGGCACACCTCCATGCATTTCTCCTGCGCCAGCACTGCTGCGTTTGGGCCATCAGCAGACTGCACACTGGCTATGCTCCAGGCACCACGGGTGCTGCATGGGCACCTGGACGCACATGGGACTCGTGAACAGAGGCAGAGCGAGGGCAAGAGTGAGTATCAGAGTGCCAGTGAGAATCAGATCCAGAGTGAGACTCAGAGCGAGAGTGAGACTCAGAATGAGTGAGACTCAGAGTGAGACTGAGAGTGAGCATGAGTCCAGAGTGAGAATGAGACTGAGAGTGAGACTCAGAGCGAGAGTGAGTGAGAATCACAGTGAGAGTGAGACTCAGAATGAGTGAGACTCAGAGTGAGACTGAGAGTGAGCATGAGTCCAGAGTGAGAATGAGACTGAGAGTGAGACTGAGAGTGAGACTCAGAGCGAGAGTGAGTGAGAATCACAGTGAGAGTGAGACTCGGAGTACAAACGAGAGCCAGAGCAAGGATGAGAGTGACAGTGAGAGTGAGTGTGAGAATCAGACAGAGAGCAAGGGCGGGAGCGGGGGTGAGAGAGAGGGGACCGGAGAGCCAGAGAGAGAATTCCAGATTTTGCATCAGCATTCTTAGATGCCTCTGAAGAGTCAATTTCTAACTGTTCATGATGTCAACAGACACATTAACTTTAAATATGCAAACAGTTTCCACATTGATCTGGAGGATTTCTTAGGAGAACACGGACTTGGAAATGAAGGCGTGATCCAGGCCGTGAGCACAGCAGGGCAGTGCCAAGGGGAGTGGACGCGAGCGGGAGTGCTGACCGTAGAGCAGCTGCCGTCAGGCCTGCTCCCACGATGACCAGCCTTACCGCACAGTTTGTCTTAACATTGACCATACTTCCTTCTTCCGGGGCATGAGGAGGGTGAGGCTGAGGGGTGCCCTTGGCAGACCTGGGCCACCCGTTGTGACAGGGAGTGGGCGCAGAGAACACGGAAGGCGAGTCCTGAGTGTGGAGGCTGTGACTCTTGGCCACCTGGGTTTGCACCCGTTGGCTTCCACCGTGCTCAGCCAGGCAACAGGAATGTGCAGAAACACGAAGGGGTCAGGACAAAGTCGGTGTCACCTGGAGCCACAGTGGGCAGCAGAGAGACCAGAGTGTATGAGGTTAGACTAAACAAAGTTGTCATGTAAATATTTAGTATTCACTATTTGATATTTAGACAGCCCTGCAAATATTACTTATCTAAACATTTTACATGGGCACTGACATACTTAGCCATCTAAATATCTGTAGCATTTAAATAATGAAGTTTGTGGAAATATTATGAGTATATCCTATGTATATCCAATCTGCTGAACCAGCACTGATGGAAAGACGGGCTTAGCAGTATTCCTTAGGCCACAGGGCATTTCCCGCCTGTCTTCGGGCCCTGGGGCAGGGCACTTCCTCACCCCCAGACGGCAATGTCCCATTTCCCCTTTGCCAAACCATCAGTGTCTCAGTTCAGTTTCTGATAGTTTCTCATCTTGTCCCCACACCCGTATGCACTCTGCTGCTGCGGAGTTGATTCCGACCCTAAAGGACAGGGTGGAACTGTCTCACAGGGTTTTAAGGGCTGCAGCTTGTACAGCGACTGCCCGCTTCGTCTCTCATCCATAAGCGGCCAATGGGGTCTAACTGCCAGTGTTTAAGTTGACGGACGACGGCTTCACCCCTGCGCCGGGGGCACCCTTTCTGTGCAGGACATGCTTTGGTTAGACGCACACAGTGTGGTATTTCCACTGTAAGTGGCCACAGGTCCTCCCCGCAGACATCGGAGAGTGGTGGCTGTTTCTTGTTCACACGGTGCTGCGGTGAGTCAGCCGCTGTGGGTGTCTCCCTTTAATTCTGGTGGGAAAGACATGCCAGAGCCTCACTGGGGTCCCTCTGACCCCTTGTTCTGCTAGCACTCTTCATCCTCACAGAGAGGTTTGTCATCCCTATTTGGTTTCCTAAGCCCCCACACAGCCTCCCCCGAAGAAGGCCCTGCTTATTGCAAACCCACTCTTCTGTGAACCCAAATGGTGGCTGTGTGAGTCTGCCCTGGAGCGCCTTGTAACACAGCGTTGGCCATCTCCTTTTGGGAAGGAGGGAAAGGCCACAGAAGAGCCCCTGGAGTGCCGTGGTCCCCTGACACTGATGGGGCCACCCGGCGCCTGGGTAGACTCCCTGTTCACCCTCCCCAAAGAACTCTCAATTTCCTCCTTTGACATTTCCCAAACCTCTCAGTGGAGACTCCACAAAATATTTGTGACAAGACAATTTATCAGAATAAATGGTTTTGTGGCTCACGGCATAAAGTCTCTATTAGTGCGGATGCTTCTTGTTCAGCATGTTCTGTTATGCACATGCAAAAACGGAAGCTAGCTCGTTCCCACCTTAGCAAACTATCACTTAAAACACAGCCCCTCTGCACCGTCTCAGGGGCCAGACAGGGCCATCCCAGGCTCTGGGCTCCAGAAGATCACTCTGATAATCCCTGCTCTCTGATGAGCAGAGTGTGGGTGTTCCAGAGCAACACAGGATGCATGGACACTGCCACTGGAAATGCATGTCATGTCCATGTGCTATGAAATAATGCTACCCTTTTGAATTTTTGCAACATCAAAATAATAAAGTCCTGACCTCCAAGGCCTCCCATCTGCCTAGTCCTGTACCCACTCCATAACTCTTCAGGCCCCTGTTCTACTTCCCATGGGACATTGCTCCCTTGTTCTTGGGCATCCCTGGGATGGTGGCCCCTCTGGTCATTTCCACTGGCAGCCTGTCATGCTCCAAACCTCACCCATATTTCAGCACAATGCAGGGACCAATGGCCCCCCAGTTCCCTGATGCCAAGACCCCCTGGCTCCCAAAACAGGGGATGCTGAGATGTTTGATCTGCAGTGGAGTGAGGCCAGTCTCTGACCCTCTGGCTATGTCACCATCTTTTATCCAAGGCGTAAGGAAGGTATCGCCCCATGCCAGTGATAAAAGGATAGCCCTGTTGTTAAGAATGAGGAACCTGTGATGCAGATGGAAGCCTGAGATAATGAAACACAAACCCAATCCCACCAAACAAAGGAGCTTAGCAGCTGTGCTCACCCCTCCCTCCCCACCTCCCATCCTGGGAGCATCAGAGGCTCTCTGAAAATCAGAACAAGCCACGGGGGCCCTGTCTGGCACTATGGAGATGGTGAACAGAGATCTGCTTCCAATGGCCCCATGATGCTCTTAGTGAAAGCACAGGACCGTGGAAGTCCTCTTCCCTGGCCACTGCTTCTGGAGGGCATTCCAGGAGGTGGGACAGTGGCAGGGAGGTCTCAAGAGCCACTGAGTACGGACCTGACCCTACCTTTTGGCCATCCATGTGGTTAAAGAGTGTCTCCAGTGGTCTGTGGCCGAGAACCTTGCCTCTGTTGGTTTTAGCTCTGTCCCAAGAAGTAATTCTACACATATCTACTGCCTGTGGTGCGGCAAAGTGGCTCTGACTGGTCTTCATGAGAGACCATTTTGGTTTCTTGCCAGAATTGTAAAGAACAGAAAGTCACAGGCTGCAAACTTGAACCTCACTGCAGCCAACCCAGCTGCTTCAATGAGAAGGTCACCCCAGGTGCTGCCCAGGGTCAAAACATTCCTGGGACAATCTTGAGAAGAACGGGGCTTCCAGAACCTTCACGGTGGTCATGTGGAACTTGTACACAGATCAAGAGGTAGTTGTGCAAACAGAACAAGGGAACAGGGCATGGGTAAAATCTGGCAACTGTACATCAACATACTTATTCAGTCTGTAGGCTGAGCAAGTCATCAGAGAAGCTGGACTGTATGAAGAAGACCATGGCGTCAGGATTGGAGGAAGGCTTATTAACAACCTGCATATGCAGATGACACCATTTGGCTTGCTGAAAGCTAGAAGGCTTGAAGCACTTGCTGAGGAACATCAAGGATCACAGCCTGAAGCGTGGATTACAACTCAATGTAAGGAAGCCCAAACCCCTCACAACTGGACCAGGAGGTAACATCATGATAGAGCAAAGGTTGACATGTTCAAGGATTTTGTCATGGCTTGGACCCACAGTCAGTGCTCATGGAAACACCAGTCAAGAGATCGGAAGACATGTGGCATTAGGCAGATCTGCTGCAAAAGACCTCTGTAGAGTATTAAAGAGTAAGGATTGTCCTTGAAAACTAAGGTGGGCCTGGTCCAAGCCGTGGTACTTTCAGTCACATCACATGCATGTGGAAGCAGGCCACTGAGTTCGGAAGACCATGAAAGAAGGGATGCATTCACGTTGTGGTGTTGGAGAAGAGTACTGAAACTAGCTCGGACTGCTAAAATGACAATCAGATCTGTCTTGGAAGAAGTACGGTCAGGAAAGGATGGCAAGATATGCGCTGGACAAGTCAGGGGAGACCAGCCCCTGGAGAAGGACATCATGCTAGGTAAAGTGGAGGGACAGGGAAAAGAGAGGGACTCGCAATGAGATGGATTGACAGTGGCTGTGACAGTGGACTCAGGCATAGGGACATAGGTGGGGATGGCACAGGACCAGCAAGTGTTTCTTTCGGTTGTTCATAAGGTCAAAAAGAACTCAATGGCACCTAACAACAACAACAACAATAGGTGCATGGTGGCCAGGTGTGTGGGTCATTAGGGCACTGTGTCCCATGAGGTTTGTCAGGGGTGACTTTTGGAAGATCACCAGGCCTTTCTTCTGAGACAAGTCTGGGAGGACTCAACTCATCAGTGTTGCAGTTAGTGTGACCGACCCCCAAAGCCCCATGCAGCTCAGAACCACTCTGACTCTGGCTTGGTGGGATGGCCTGGGTTCAGGGCCACGCCTCAGGGACTCCCCACTCCCCGCCACCCAGCAGCACAGCTCAAGAAGCTGCAAAATGAAGCTTGGATAAAAGAGACGGGCCAGACCCCAAACACATGGAGAGGAGAGAGACCAGCCGCCTGACCAGCTTCCTTCAGGAAGACAGGAGTCACATGGCTGCCTGCAGCCCACGTGCGGACTTCCATTTAACCAGGGGCGGGAGTATTGCTTCGTTAATCACCACAGCCCGGTCCCAGAGCACTCGGTAGTCATTACATGGGCGCTTCAGTAATGGGCTCTGCATATTGGGGGGGGGGGCAGCACTCCACAAGGAACCCCCTGGGGTCCCTCTGATTCAGGAGTAGAACTGGTTTAAGCCGTGCCTTCTGGAGCACCCTCACCCGACAGGGGAAGTCAGGCACAGAGACTGATCAACTTGCCCAGCCCAGCCCTGGTCCCAGGGCTGAGCTCAGGCCCCAGAGGGCTTCTCCAGCTGAATCTTGGGTTTCCTTCTCCTTGCTTCCAAAGTAAGGCACAAAAGACAGACTCTGTGGAGCAAAGTCACTGTGTGCACTAGGGACACACTTGCACTCTGGGTCCCTACCCCCCTCCCCCACTGCCCCGGGCCAGAGGGCCCATCAGGCAGGGTTTGTGCAGGATTCAGAGTTTCTGACCATGGCCCAAGGTCCTCCAGGGTGACAGCCAATCGACATCACTGCACAGAAACAGACTCCTTTTTTTTTTTTTAAACAAAGAGTGTCTGATGTCCTGTTGGGTCTGTCTGCCACCTTGTCCAGGCTGTGATGATTTGGGGCGGGTCCTATTTATAGAACCAGGCAGAGAATGGCAGGATCCTAGGTCACCGGCAGGTGTGGAACCGGGCACATTTCCTGAGCTGAGCACTGGGCGTCGAGGAGGAACGCCAGTGTTTGTTGTCGTTGTGCTGCAGTTCGATGACGTCTAGTTGGTTCTGACTCATAGTAACCCTACTTTCGTTACCATAGTAACGAAATACCACCCGGTCCTGTGCCACACTGGAAACTTTTAGATCTGAGCCCATTGTCGCGGCTACTGTGTGAATCTATCTTGCTGAAGGCTTTGCCCCTGCCCTTTACCAAGCCCAACGTCCTTCTCCAGGGACTGGTCTCTCCTGACAGCATGGCCAATGTACCAGGCGTGGGCCGTTGCATGTCTATGTGCTCACCAGGACTTAAGGCTGACACCCAGAGCAAGGGGCTTTGTACAAAACTGTAAAAGCAAGTGTGTTTGCGCATGATTTCATGGGAGACATTCCATGCCTTGCACATCTTAGTTAACTTTCTTTAATACATAGTTTCCTTTAGTCAACAAGTTGGGGGAATGAGCTGACTCTCCCAGGTGACTCCAAGAAGTAAATGAAGTTTGCTTATATCATCTTCGGGAGATTCCCGTGTTTATAACAGGCCCATTGATCAGTGTGTCTGGCTCTGACAGCCTCTTCGAGCCCACCCAGGGTGAAGTGAAGGGCCAGCCGGGACAACTGTTGGCATGTCCTTTTGTGTGAAATCCCAGAATGGGAGGGCATTTGGCATCCTAGAGATGTGTGAGCCTTACATAGCCTTTCTAGAGAGGCTGTTCTTATCATGAAGGCCGTGGAGTCATAGATTGCCACCGTCAATGTCAAAAGGACATTTCAAGATCAACTCTGAAGTTCAGTGCTGTCAGTCACAGGATCGTATGCATAGGCCTACAAGGAAGACCAGTTCCTACAACTCTGCTTCAAGTTGACACGCCAACCACCAAGAGCAGAGATGAAGACATGGAAGGGTCTGGCCAACATCTGCCGGCTGACGTTGATTGGGCAGGCAATCAAAATGCATCGATAATTGTTGACGATCAGAGTGTACAAGTTGGAAGCAGAAGGAAGGTTTGCTCCTGTGAAGATATGGCCTTGATCACAACAAGGGAACTGGAGATCCCATGCTAGCTTTTCTCTGAGACCAATGACTTATTCACGGGAAATAACACTTTTTCAACAACAAATGGTCACCATGCAGGTGGCGCTCCCTCTGCTGGTGGAATCTACAGGGATCAAGTGGAAAGAAATGGTGGGGCATCTCAGTGCCGCCCGTGGGAACAAAGTCTGGCGCTGGCTGCAGAGCAGACCGCCAGTAGCTCAAGTGGAAGCTGCAGACAAGGACCCCACACCCCTGTCCGAGAAGGAGTTGGGGTCGATCTCAGGAGCAGAGGTGAGGCCGGACACTCACGCCAGGAGACCAGCCTAGCTGAGGGAGGACATCAGGATGTCCAGAAGGCTGGTGAAAAGGCAATGCGCTTCAGAAGAGACTCTGAAACCTGCCCTCGAGCACAGAGCAGAGAAGGCAGATGAAGGCCAGTGAAATGCTGTGCAGAGCCTCCCAAAGAGCAGGTGCGGAGAAGAGGTGAGTCATCCCGATGAAAACGTGCAAAGACGTGGGGCAACGGAACCCAAAGGGCAGAGCGCCTCCTTCGTCATTTCTCAAGGTGAAGGAGTTGAAGGAAACAACCCAAGCCTTAAGGTGAAAGGTCAAAGGATGAGTGAAGCAGGAAGCCTCTGGAGAAGATGGAAGGGATACACTGTCACCTCCACAAAAAGAACTGCCTGGCGTCCCTCCAGTTCCAGAGGTAGCAATGCCCAGCCACCGATGGTGTTGAAGAATGAAATCCAGGCTGCGCTGGAAACCCCGGCTGGAGCGATGGAATGGCCACCAATGGAAATGCTTCGGGAACGTGACCTCCAACCTGAAAGTGCTCGCCCATCTGCGCCAAGGCATTTAGGAGAGAGCTACCTGGTCATCTGACTAGAAAAGATCCGTGTCTAGGCCCCGCCCAGAGAAGAGGAAGCCACAGAATGTGGGGATTCGTACATAGTGCCACTATCACATGACAGTACACGTTTGCTGCAGATGATTTGAACAGAGTGCAGCCACACATCAGTAGGGTACAGCCAGAGCTTCACGCCAGGGACAGAAGAGGCCGTGGAAGGAGGGCTTTCACTGCCATGCCAGGTGGACCTTAGCTGAAAGCAGCGAGTACCAGAAAGATGTGTTCTTGTGTTTTAGGAAGACACTTGACTGTGTAAATCATAACATACTAGGGGTAATGTTGCAAGAATGGGATTTCAGAACACTTAAATGTACTCAAGTGGAACCAGTACTTAAAGCAAGAGGCAGTCAATGGAGCAGAGCAAAGGCATCCTGCATGACTGAAAATCGTGGGCACGTGTGTCAGGGTTGAGTCCTTTCACCATGCTCATTCGGTGGGCAGGCTGAGCAGGTCCTCTGAGCGGCTGGGCTGTCTGAAGGAGAATCCCTGCCAGGGTTGGGAAGACGCTTTCCGAACCTGTGATATTCATTTGACCCAATCCTGCATGCAGGTAATGATCCCGCCTACCTGGCCCACTCGTTCCTAGGATGCCATTCGAGGGGACAGGGATGTGTCTGGCCTTGGCTGGTCGTGCTCCGCCAGGATCCTGAGGTCTCTGTTTGGTGGAGAAAGCTCTAGAGTGCTCGGGATGAAGTCTCTGCTGTTGAGAGAATTTTCCTATGGGGGTGGGGTGGGTATTCAGCAGTACTTTACAGGCCAAAGTAAAGTGATCACACGGTTCCTGAGAAGAGAATTTAAAACCTGGGATTCTGATGTTCAGCTAGAACAGCGGTTCTCAGGTCCCTTTGGGGGTCGAACAACCCTTTCACAGGGATCAGCTGATTCATAACAGTAGCAAAATTACAGTGATGAAGTAGAAACGAAAATAATTTTATGGTTGGGGGTCACCCCACCATGAGAAACTGTATGAAAGGGTCACGGCATTAGGACGGTTGAGAACGACTGAGCTAGAACATTTTGTTTTTAGCATCACACTGCAGGAACCTAACCAAAGGCGTGGTCTCTCTCAGAGCTGGGTTCCAGGACACGCTGACTCACGGTCTTAAGTAGAATAACCCCTGGGAGGTTTGATGTCTGTGGTCACCAGGGACCCAGGACTAATCCGGCTCCTTTTGCCTCTTGGCTCTCCGTAAATCTCCCCAAGTGCCATGTTTATGCTCTGCTCAGCCATGTCTGCCCCCCTTGCCTCAGCACTCCCCGGGGGCATGCTTGAGTCTTTGGGGTCTCCTAGCATTCCTCTGAGCCCTTCATTCAAGCCAGCACTGCACCTCGCTATGACTGCACTTCCTCCTGGGGAGCCCCTCTCTGCCCAGCGAGGTGGTTGTTGATTCATCCCTACATGCCCGATAGGAAAAGTAATTCATATTTCAAGACCTTTCTCTTCATCTTCAAGGACTATGCCCCAAGGCTGGGCTGCCTTTTATCTGATAAGACAGAACATCAAAAGTCCCTGGAAGGACGCGATTATCTTCGGAGCCCGTGCACTTTTGGAAGCCCCCTCATATATTCCCAGGCTGAGGGGCCAGTGGCTTTGGAGTCAGGGCCCTGGGGGCCATTCTAACTCTTGGGGACCCCATGGTGCAGAGTAGAGTCCCACTCAGGTTGGCTGGGCTTTCAGAAGTATAGCACCAGCTCCTTTCCCCCCAGGTACTTCGGGGGGCAGGGCATTTCAAACCAGCAACCTGCCAGCCAGTCCCCAGCACCTCACCATCTGTGCGACCCAGGGCCCCCAAATGTCCTTGATGCATCCTGAGAGCTGCTGTCCTGTGTTCCCAGGTCATGATCAGAGCCAAGAACAATCTTTACTTCTCCCTCTCCGTGTGGCTATTCAGCCATGGGTGACCGGGCATTTCTTGTTTGGTCCTCTGTTCTCTCTCTCCCCTGTCCATCTGCATCCCCACCTCCATCCCTCTCCACATGGATGACCTAGGAATCCAGGACACACTGAATTCCCACCTCCAACCCAACCCTGATTTGACACCCTTGGGGTTCCCAGAGAGCCCAAACCCACTTCCGGCGGCACTGCCCTCCACCGGGTCCCACCCCCTTGCCCCTGCCTGACATCTGAGGAGCCCTGGCAGAACCATGGGATACAGATAGGTCACCAGTTTGCACCTACTAACCGCTTGGCAGGAGAGCGATGAGGCTGGCTGCTTCCCTGGAGATGTAGAGCCTGGGGACCACCCGAGGCCAGTTCTACTCTGTCGTCTGCCTTCACTGGGGTGCAGCATCAACGTCCCTTACATCTAGGAGCACAAGGCCGCTATGTGATCCAGAGGGTCCCATTCCGGCCCATGCTCTGTGGTCCCCCCTCCCACAGCCCGGCACGCAGCCAGGTCTCCCGCCAGACAGACTGCCCCCGTGTCCACGTGCTGGTGGTGAGGCCGGTGGCACACTGACATTTGCCATCCTGCTGGAGGGGGCTAGAAAGTGACTGGTGAACAGGCATGAACATTAGGAGGGACACCAACGGGACCAGAACACACCCAGAAAGGTTCTCTCAGAAACCCCGCCACATCTGCCCCTCTCTTACCCAAATTCTATGAGGAAACACACGCTAAAGCCGAAGCAAGCCCTTCCGGAAGATAATCACCATGAAACAGCCGCAGGGCTACATTGAGGGAGCCCAGCGCTACGGCTCTCACCTGGCGAGCCAGAGCGGCGCCCAGCAGCCACGTGACATGCGCCTCTTCTTGGCTTACTGGTATCTTTGTGACCAGTGGTGCCTGAATGCCCCTCCACAGTGGCCCCTCTATAGGGATGTGATAAGCAAGCTTCCTCTCCTGTGCGCATCTCCCCATTACGCCCCCTCTTCCTGAGGAACACGCCTGCCTTATTTGTGAATCTTTCAGTACTTTCATCCCTCTGACTCCATGAACAAGGTCAGTTCCCACCAGCCTCTGAAGAAGGCCTGGTGTCACAGGGTTGCAATGCTGGGCTGCCAAGCGCAAGGGGAGGGTACAAACCTAGCAACTCCCCACAGGGAGGAAGAGGAGCTTTCTGCCCAAGGGGGCCGCTGTGAGTCAGAACTGACTGCAAGGCGCAGGCCTTTGGGTCCAGCTCCTTGTCCAGCCGACTGAAGACTCAATAGTGCAGTGTCAGGATGAGACGCCGGCCCTGGGAGGTGTCGTCTTCATTACTGAACACCGGAGGTGACAGCTCACTGCACATTTGGAATGTCACACAATTCATTCCTGTCCCCACTGGTTGTAAATCAAAAGGTTGCACTGACAACTCACCCTACGCTTCCAAAATGACTTCAGAAAGCCAGGTGCCCTCCCGCCTCAGCAAAGAGCACATGGGGAGCCAGGCAGGCCCAGAGGGTGCATTCAATAACCTTGGAGAATTTTCTTGACAATGAAGCTCCTGCCTGTTCACCTAAGACTCATTGGTTCGAGCCCATCTCAGGGGTCTTGGGAAGAAAGGCTTGGTGCTCCGCCCCCCTCGGGATAACAGTTCAGGAGACGCCCTGGGGAGGTGGTGGGAGCCCTGAAGGTGTAGTGCTTGCAGGTTGCGCTGTGAGCCCTGCGGTCGGCAGGTCAAAACCACCAGCAGCTCAGCTCCCAGGCAGCAAGACTGGGCTTTCTACTCACATAAATCACTACAGTCTCAGAAGCCCACAGGGGCTCGCCATGCGTCAGCAGTGACTTGCTGGCATGGAGTCGAGAGGAACAAGAAGGGGTCTGAAAGGGCCAGAGTGGGTCTGCATCTCTTGTCCTCCTTTGCTGCTCCGCCATGAGGAAACCACGTCCAGGATCTGACTAGCTCACAGCTTGCTGGCCAGCTGGCTCAGTCCGGTCAAAGGCACAGAGTCCGGGCTCCCAGGGTAGGTCCTGGTCCTGTTCAGCTGTTCAGCTTCTGTAGAACCCAGTGTTCTAGGTGTGTGTGTGTGTGTGTGTGTGTGTGTGTGTGTGTGTGTGCGTGTGACAAGAGCCCACCTGGAAGAGGTTTGATTCAAGACCCACCTTCCTCCATGTGTGTTCATTCACATAACCATCGCCCTATCCCGAGCAAGGCTCCATTTCCAAGGGCAGGGGCAGAATGTCAGCATTCCCCTGGGGAGACCTGGGTCACCCCACAGTATGTCTGAACAACAACGTTCTCACTGCCACCACCACCACTCCCCCCCCCCCGCCCCCACAGACTGGCATGGTAGAAGAGCATGTTCTGCGTCACGACCCTTTGTTGTACCCGACAAGAAGGGTCTGTTGGGTCATCTCATTTCTCAGACTTTGGTGCCAAGTTGCAAACTCACCAGGCCTCCCGTCTGTGTGGCATCTCTGATGAGGATGAATGTGTTCTTTGGAGAACACCCCTGCTTGCCAACCCATTGCACCCCATGTCTGCTCGAGCTCCCTGCTCAGCACCTGAGGCCTGCAAGGGAGGGTCCCTGCGCCCTCTGGGATTTTCCGCATCCCAGAGATTTCCTGGAAGAGGCAGCGCTGCTGGGTCAGAACTTCCTCTCCCAGGTATTTGCATGGTCCAGCCTTTCCTCACCCCAACACCCCAGCCCACCCAGCAGGATAAAGGCCCCTTGTCTGTCTGGTGCCCAGTCCCTCACAGCGAGTCTCACTCCTCTTCTGTGGCACCCCTAGGACAAACCCCTAGGTTACCTCCAGAACCCCAGAATTTTCCAGTCTTTGAAGTGCATGTGGCAACTTCCAAAAGGTTGTGGAACACTGACTGATAGGCTCCCAGCAGGTTCCCCCCAACGCTACTGCAGGCCCTGTGAAGGAGGAGGGGGCTGACCTTTGGGAGGGTTCCTCAGTTAATCACAAGAGCTCTCACCACGCTGAGTCCTGTTGTTCTCAATTATACTCTCATTAGCATTGGACGTGGCTTCCTGTCTCCTCGCTCCTAATTGGCATTGCTCTGCTCCTGATCTTCACAGACATCAGGGATGGGGCATTTGAGGGTTCAGTGTGGCCAAACCCCAAGTGTCTTTTCAAGAACAAACCAAGGCCATGGCGATGACTGACCAGATGTGGTCTCCCTAGCGTCTTTCTCTGTGGCTCTGAGTCAGGCCTTGTGCACCCAGAGGGTCACGGCTGATCCGCCACCGCTCTGCACAAGAGCAGAAGGAGCCGGACGCAGCTGTGGATTTGCACCCACACCAAGGGCACTCAGTAGGTGCTGTGGGATTCACATTTACCTGGAAATCACCCAGACCCAGTGATCTCAGGAGACTACACTGTCCCTGCTGTGCTCTGATGGGGTGGCATGTCTCCCATGAATCAGATGCCACAGAAAGTGGAAACTACCCCAGGTCAAACCATCACGAGCTATTCAGAGGACACACATTGTTCAGAGCCCTGAGTGTCCACCTTTTGTGGTGCTGTGGAATCAAAGCTCCCTTTAAACGAAGCCTACGACCACCCCTGTCACCCTGAGAATACCATCTTTATCACCTGCCTGCCATCGCGCCTGATGTCTCAGGGCCTGTGCAAGGCTGCCTCCCCTGGCCCATGCCTCCTGAATCCACAGTGTCTGGGTTTGGCGACACCACATGCACACTTACACCGGACACATGCCACCACCGTAAGGAGTAAGGGGTCTCCTCCAGAGAGCACACCTGTGCTCAACAGGGGGCTACATCCCAGGATGCTGGGTGGGGTGGAACCCTGGGGCTACCATAGCTTGGCGTGGCTGGAGAATGCGGTGTCAGGCTGTTCCAGCTCCAGAAATAATGGTGCAGCTGGCACTTCTGCAGTGAGTACTGCCATCTCCGTGGCCTCCCAGCTGCTGCTGTGTGCAGGCCACTCCAGTCTCGCGGCCCTGTACCGAGCGCTGGCTCTCTGTACCAGCTACTCACTGCCCACGCAGAGATTCCACCTCCAGTGACCGTCCTGGCCAGAGAAGACCTGCTGCTGTGGGTCCCCAGGCTGTCCGCTCTGACGGGGTAGGCAGGTCACCTTTCTCCCAAGGAGAGGCTGCTTGTTTCAAACTGCTGACTTTGTGCTTAACAGCCACTGCGCCGTGGGCACGCCTCGGTTACTTACCAGACTGCTAAACGTGAAACAGAGAAAACAGATGGGGGCAGATGCCTTCCTGCGCCCAGAAATGTGTGTCTCCATCGATCTTGCCGTGCCAGAGAACCGCCGGGTCACGGCCACAGAGGAAACCAGAGCACTTCCCATGGGATTGTTCCAGATCCCTGGCGGCCGATGTACAGGATGGAGAGCATGTGGCTGGCCGCTCCATCGCAGGACACCCTTTTCTGTTAGTCAGGCATCTGAAGAGGGGCATTGTATGTGAGTGGGTGTTTAACTCACCGCCTTCGGGTTGATGCCAACTCAAACTGACCCTAGAGGACAGGATAAAGCTGCCCCGGTGAACTTCCAAGACTGCAAGTCTTTGCAGAAGAAGGAAGACCTGTCTTTCTCCTGCTAATTGGCTCATGGTGTCGGACTGCGAACCTTACAATTACCAACCGGCTGTGTAGATGTGTGACCTGTATGTGTCTGCGTGTCTGCGTGTGTCTGCATGCAGAGATCCGGGTATGTGCGTCTCTGTGTCAGTGTGTCTATTCATGCATATGTCTGTGTGTTCATGTACAGGACATAGGATGCTTGTCCAGTGTGCAGTTTTCATTCCGCAGGGCTTTGGGAATCTCTGTGGGATACAGATGGAGAGGAGGGAGGAGGGAGATGGATGGTGGGGCAGCACAGCCTTTTCTAGTAGGAATGCAGGAGGGGTTTATGGGCATGTTTAATGCCTTGGAAATGGAACCCGGATGCTGTGAGCAGGAACTTCACTGCAGGGAAACTCTCGGAGTGATATTCCCAACACTTAGGTGACACATGTGAGCTGCTTCTAGCAACACGTGTGAGCTGCTTCTTGCTAATTGGCACCTCCTGACAAGCAGGATCCCGACTGACTGCAGGGCAGAGAGAATCCCGGGCCTTTGCTGCCCAGTTCCTAAAGACTTACCCCCCTGCCGTTGGGGAGACCAGCAAGCCAGGGTTGCTTCAAGGAAGACCAGTCTTTGTTTGGGCTTCCAAACAGCACCTAGGCAGAATGGAGGGGTCCACTTCCAAGGGGGACACCAAGAGGGCTTCTTTCTGGAAGCTTTAAAACAACCAGAGCTGCACATGTAAGAGCCCCAGGTAGACACTGAGTGTATTCATCTAGGTTTATCTCCCAGCATCCCCACCCCACACACCAAAAAAACCTTAAAAACAAACTCCCTGCTATCAAGTCAACACCGACTCATAGCAACCCTGGGGGAGATCCTTTGCTCCACCTGGTCCCTTATCAATCCATAAATAATGGTTAGGATTGATGAAATCTCCCTTCAAGGAGCAAGAGCCTAGGAATCAAGAGCGCTGGTCTTCAGGCAGCTAGAAGACACGGAAGCAGGAAAGACGGCTGCTCTGGGGAGTGCTGGGTGCCCCACTACGCTCAGTGGGCACCAGTCTGCTGGGAGCACGTGTGGAAGTCAGTCCTATCCTGGGCTGTGGGGGGGAAGGGGGTGCAAAGGCCCCTGCTGTAGCCTGGCTGTTAGTCCAGGTAGACTAGAGCAACAAACCCTGGGAGACTCATGTGCATATAACAAAGAGCATTATATTAAAGAGCAATTGAATATTGAGAAAACATCCCAGCCCGGTTCAGATCAAGTCCAAAAGTCTGAGATTACCCCATATGTCGATACTAGTTCATAAATTCCTCTTCAGACTCACACAGCACATGCAATGATGCCGGGTGCAGGAAGATCACAGGCCAGTGGGTGCAAAGTCTTGTGGATCCAGTGGTGGTGGAAGCATCTCAGTGCTGCTGGGGTCTCCATGTGACTCCTCCAGCTCCTGGGCTCTGGCTGCATCAGTGTAGCTCCACGTGGCTTGTCAGCAGGAATGTGTGCCAGAGAGAGTAGCAGAGAGTGTGTCTGGCCTCCAGCGAGCTTTTTATCTCCTTCCCGCCTCCAAATGAGGTCACCAAGCTGCAACCTGATTGACAGGCTTGACTCCACCTCTTCACGATTTGGCAGTCGATGATGTAACTGCCACAATGGGGAAGGGTGAAGACCAAGTGACCCGCAACAGCTCTGGGACAGGATGGCCTCCTGAGCTCTCTGCAGTGTTTGGCTAGACATGGGCTCTCTGAAAGGTTGTCTCCCCAGGCTCCCCCTGTGGGGTGTTTGTGCCGCCAGGGGGCCACCAGGAAATCGGGGGAATTCACCAGGATGTAGCACTCAGACCCCTACGCTTTGTCCCTGCTCCTCCTGCCTCCACTTCTCGGGTTCTTCTGTGGGTTTCGTACATGACACCAAGGGTCCTTCCCATGCTTCAGGAGGAGAAGAGGAAGACTCAGAGGAACCCCGTGTAGGAGGCTAAGTCAAACAGGATTGCTACAAAATCATAGAGGCCTTCTCCACCCGCCAGCGTCACAAGATAGAGAGGTCCTTGGCTGGCAGCTCCTCCACCGAGGCCGTGTACCTCTGCTAGCACGGCCTCCGCTTCTCCACCCCTCTGCCCACTCAAGAGATGCCTGTTTTTTCACTTTCACCCTGTCCAGATGGCAGCTTGGGCGCCTCTAGGGCAACGGTTCTCAACCTGTGGGTTGCGACCACTTTGGGGGTTGAACGACCCTTTCACAGGGGTCACCCGATACATCACAGTAGCAAAATGACAGTGATGAAGTAGCAATGAAAATAATGTAATGGTTGGGGGGTCACCACCCCATGAGGAACTGTATGGAAGGGTCGCGGCACGAGGAAGGTTGAGAATCGCTGCTCCCAGGCCTCAAATCATGTTCCTCTTCAATGTTCTCTGGCTTTGGGGAGCGCAGGACTGTGGCGGATGGGCGGGTTCCCCTTTGTGGACTCTTCATAGAAGAGCCCCACCTACAGTCACAGAAGGCTCTACACACATCGTCTTCATGGGGAAAGGTTGCTCAGCAAAGCCTTCTTGGCCTTGTTCTCACCAGCACAGTTTTCCATTTCCTTAAGACGTCTTTGGAATACGTGTCTATGTAACAGAATGAGATGCTGCCTTGTTCCGCGCCATCCTCGCGAACCTTCCGGCTGTCGGAGTCCACTGTTGCAGCCACCATTTCTGTCCATTTCATTGAGTCTTCCTCTTTTTCCAATGACCTTCCATTCCACCAAGTGTGGTGTTCAAACGCTAAGTTATTAGCTGTTACTTTTGACAGTTAATAACCTGGAAATTGAATGATTTTTAAATCCATTGCATTTCAAAGGAAAACTACAGGAATTTGACATTTGGAAATATTAATACTTTATGTTTCATATCTCATGGCAGATTTAATTTCTGTTTCAGATTTCTATTGCTACATAAACAAACAGCCTCAATACTTACAGGTTTAAAACATCAATAACTTATTCTTCCCCATAATTCTTTGCTTTAGAAATCCAATCAAGGAGCCCCAAGTTGATATGCACAAAAACCTGAAAGGTTGACAGTTCCAACTACAGAGAGGAGCTTTGAAAGAAACACCAGCGATCTAATTCTGAAAGATCAGCAACTCTAAACCCTCTGGTGTGCAGTTCTACTCTAACACACAGGATGAACGTGAGTCAAGGTCAATTCCATAGAGACTGGTGGAATCCAGCCAGGGCTCAGCAGGGTGGTTCTTAGGTCCCACAGGGGTTGAGCTGGCTTGGCCTACTCAGATGTACCCGGCTGAGAGGTGTTTGCAGGCCCAAGGAGGCTTCATTGACATTTATGAGAATGAACATAAATTAGCTCATTAGATCCTCTGCCGAAGGATCTAATCCAGAGCTCCCATGGGGAATGTTTTAAGAGTGTGTGATAGGTTTTTGTGCTAACATGGCTCCCAGAGGGACATGTGGGCAGAGTCTAGTCTGTCAATCAGGTTGCAGCTTGATTGGAGGGTGACAAAGATAAATGGCTCAGTGGAGGCTGGCCTCCCTCTCTCTCTCTGCTCCACCTTTCTGTTGAGAAGCCTCATCAAGCCACCACGCTGGCCTGAGGATGTGTCCACCACCATCGGATCTACAACACTTTGCACCCACTGGCCAGTGGTCTGCCTGTGTTCTGCATTATTGTGTGCGGCTGCGTGAGTCTGAAGAGGGACTTGGGAACTAGTATCAGACTTTATCGAGTAGTATTGCACGTAACGACTTGATCTGGACAGGGCTGCATGTTTTATTGAGATACAATTCCTTCTTGATATAAAGCTCCTTCTTATACATGTATGAGTGTCCCCAGATTTGATTTTCTTGTCAACCTGGTCTAACACAGAGTATAGAAATGGAATCTAGGAGCATACAAGGCCTCTCCCAAAGCCACTTGCTGTCAACTCTGTGATTTTGTATTGTTGGAAACAATGCCTGGTTCAAGGCCAGCCCAGATCCTGGGACAGGGAAAGACTGTCTTGAAGGGGGGAGACAGACACTCAGTACAGGAGCCAGCTGGACTGCAACACTGGCCTGTGTCTTTTCAGCTCCAGAAGCTGTCCCTTCAGTTGTTCATGTGTATGTGTCCGTGAAACTGGTTGTGAGTTCTTAGTGCAGCTAAGTCTTGCCTTCTTGTTTGGAGGATCCGTTTCCTAGGACTCAGGCTTTAAGAGTTCCAGGCAATATCCTACTCTGATAGGACCTTGGTCACACCAGTCACACTTCCCTGTTCTAACGGGAGGTCTTTGGTCTTCTCTGAGTATTGGTGCACACGTGTAACCTGCATAGTCCACCGCAGGAGCCTCTCCTCAGAAGGGTCTCCTGCTGGGTTTAATACATTCCTGCTTCTATCTTGATATTCTTAATACATTTTCAACTACAAGCCCAGTATTCTCCCTGGCCTTGGGGCCCCACAAATTATGAGACAGTCCTGTGTATGTGTCTACAACAGTGGTCCTCAACCCTCTCGATGCTGCGACCCTTTAGTACAATTCCTCATGTTGTGGTGACCCCCCAACCATAACATTATTGTCGTTGCTACTTCATCACTGTAATTTGCTACTGTTATGAATTGGGCGACCCCCTTTGAAAGGGTCATCTGATCCCAAAAGGGGTCATAACACACAGGTTGAGAACCGCTGGTCTAGAGTAAGCTTTTTGTTCCTCACTCGACTCTTCCTGGTGTGTTCCCGGCCGCACCCCCATCCTCCCTTAGATGATCACCTGGCTCCTATACCCCCTCAACTTCCAACCCAGCCTGCAGTGGCAGAAGAGGTCAGAGGGACTGCTTGGGTTCTTGTTCCCATCCATTGTCTCCAGACTTCTATGGCAGTGCTTATTTTATTAGCACCGTTCAGTGTACCACTTTCTCCCATTTCTAAGATTGGAAAGCGTGCCTATTCATGATCACACATTTAGTAATTTCCCAGTACACAGTTATACTCATGCAATGCATGGCAAACATGCAGTATACCTTTGCTTCAAGGAAAGAACAGACGCCTAGAAAAATCCAATGCAGACATCAATCCTTGTTTTAATACCTCAGGTCTGATGCGTTTGTTTCCACAGCAGAATGCATCTATCCACTAATAGTGTTCATCTCCTCTCCCCACACAGACCACTCTGCTACCATTCATGTCTAAGCTTCCTAACTGTTCCTGGCATGACACCGGGGACACAGTGTGTCATCAGATACCCATAACCTCTGTACGGCTGTGGTTGTTAATTGCGGTCAAGTTCATTTCCTCTCATGGTGAGCTCATGTGATCTTAGGGGATGTGGACTGCTGGCCTTTGTTTTGTGGATTAGATGGAAATGCCAGCCTTTTAGGTAGAATTTGAGTGAGCAGTGACGTGAATTTGAATTTGTCTCTAAGTGTAACTGTGCTGAGTCAATGGTACTTGCCGTTGAGGTGCTCCCAGGTTTTCATAGACGGATCTTGGCACACTCATCCCCACGTGGATTCGAAGCTCTGTAGCCAAGAGAAAGGGCAGAGACCACATTCACTCTCCCATCAAAAGACAAACTCTAAAATTAAGCACAAATGGAATGGTGGCTGGTGAGGCATTGGGAAAGGGTAAGCAAGCAGAGTTCAGTGAAAAATCCAAGATGAGTGGGAGAGATAGACCCAGGATGCCCTGGTTTTTGTGGGGAAGAGTCCCCAAGTCCTCAACTACCTCCCTGAGTTGGCGGGCATACTGAGAGGCTGGGGGACCGTGCAGGTCAGATGCTTTGGGTGAACACTAAGGAGGAGAAAGCTGCTCAGAAAAACTGCCCCCCACAGGGCAGAAGAGAGTCTCTTGGTCTTCGCTGGGCATGACATCCTGCCTGGGGCCTGGAAAGACTGACTGGACATATTGAAATGGAATGCTTCTTCTCCAGCTCAGCTGGGGCTAGCGCCAGGCCTGCCCCACCAGCCCAAGAGACAAGCTTCACTCCTCACCGGCCTGGGATAGAGCGTTTGGATCTGTTTGCTTGTTTTGCCTCAGTACTTGTACAAAAGTAGCCCTGGTCTAAAAGCGTCTGCCATTCCACCTCACCAAGCTCTTGAGTGACAGCCGAAATTCTAAGCAAAATAAGTAAGTCCTAAAGCAACGCTTAGAAGTAGTTTTGGGAATGTACAAATATCCAGAACCCACCAAGATGAAGTTCTCAGTGCTGAGTGTCCATCAAATAGTACCAGCATCCCCTCCCCTGAGGAATGGGGGTTGTGGGAAGGCATGAAATGCAACCCACAGGGGGGAGGAGAAAGTCCCTGTGTGGACACTGACTGGCCTTGGAGCCCATCGGTTCCAACCTCGGGAAGGGAAGGAGGTGGGGAGGAGATACAGAGTGCCCACATCAAGCTTCTGGAGATGGGCACTCCGAAGCCGGGTTGGCACTGGTGCGGTCATTGCTGAAGAAGAGTGGATGTGCAGACAGCTGCGGAGACTGCTCACAGTGAAACACAGAGGACATTCAGGGGTTGTAGCAAGACAACAGGAAGAAGGCGAACATGAGGGGGAGGGGGAGGAAAAGGAGGAGGAAAAGGAGGAGGAAGAAGGGAAGGAAGGAGGAGAAGGCGAAGAAGATGAGTTCAAAAGTGAGGAGTGAGCTGTGGGACAGTGTGGAGTAGAATCCCACCTACTGCCACCCAGCGGTGCCCACTTAGCAACCCCATAAAGGACGGAGCCAGACTGCACTAGGGGGTTTGTGAGCCTGTCTGCCTTTAAGGGAGCAGACAGCCTCATCTGTCTCCTGCAGAGTGGCTGGTGGGTTGGAACCACCAACGTTTTGATTAGTAAGCCAAGCGCTTAGCCACCAGCACCACCAGGGCTCTCTACCGTCTAAAGAGGTGAATAATGGCCAAAGTTTTCCAAATTGGATGCGAACTCTACGTTTTCCCATCTAAACCCTAAGTATAAGAACGATGAAGAGATGGCAGACAGAGGACCCTTGAGGTCACGTTCGCTTCTTGAGTTCTAGCAAATGAGGTTCAGCAATGCGGTCACATGAGGGCGGGCGGTGTTAGTATCGGAAGACACCTTCATAAAGCCAACCCATTCCTTGCTTTGCATCATTCTGTAATACCCCAAAGGGCTACCTCCCACTTCTGAGCCCTCCTTTGTTCAAAACATTCCGCATGGACCCCGTTTCACATCTACAGCTATGGAGGTACTGTAAGACAGCGGTGTGAGAATGGGAGTCTTACTTTTAACGAGATTCTTTAACGCAGAGGCAGGAGATTGTGCAAACGCGTGTTGAAGCCATCAGGATTGCCGTGGGACTGCTGCTCAGGGACCTGGAAGGAAGGTTGGATCTGTCAGGAGAGGCAGCGTTCCTTGGGTGGGTGCGTCTTAATAGCATAATGGCCTCATTTATTTTGTCATTAGCTCCCAATGTGACTGACCTTTACAATGTTCACGGTGGATTAAGAAGCCTGGAAAGGGAGCCTGGATCCATTTAGTTAATCTTGGGGCATATCAAAAGAAGGGGTACTGATGATTTACTTAATACCGGGTTAGGTCATGTAAAGTGAGGGCTGCTTTCACAGGGAAGCTATTACAAGGGTAGTGCTGCCTTCTCAATGTTGTGCCCAAACAAAGAAGATAGAGAGAGACATGATAGACAGACAGATGCATACATAAATATATACATAGATAGATTTTTTAGCTAGATGATGGGTAGGTAGGTATGTAGATAGGTGGATAGGTAGATAAATAGGTAGTGATTTAAGGAATGTGACTGATAAATTAAGCATCATAAATGCACGTGTCATAGTCGGTATGTGGCACTCATTAATTCCTCGATGCCCCTTCCTTGCCCCTAGCACTGTCCTTTATACAGTCACCCCAACGCTACCCAGCTGTGGCTGCCCAGTCCAAGTGTGCCCCAGTGTTGCCTCCTCATCCCGACAGTGGGCTCTCAGACAACACCCAAACCAGCTTTTCTGTTGATGTTTCCACTTCTTTCACCGCTTCCTCACCTGCACATCCACCACAAGTTGTGAGTGAGCAAAAGTCCACTCAGAGAGAGAGCGAGCAATCTTGCCAGAGACACGTGCAGAGCAGTCCACCGCAGAGAGGTCAGCTCTCGCAGCCTACCAAGAGCTCTCGCCAAGGGGCGACCTGACTGTGCACCTCAGCCCTCAGCCCTGCCTTGCTCTTCGCCCTGGGTACCTGCTCAGAGCCACCTCCTTGTAGCCGGGGCCACTCTGCTGTCCCTGTTGTTCTTGCACTGTGTCTCTTTCTTGCTCGAGATCAAGCCAGGAGGTCCACACATTTTCTTGGAGCAAATGTCTCCCCCCTGACACGTGGTGCTGAAGGTCCCATCTTGTATGTTTGTCCTGGTAAAACCAACAATCATTTCAACCCAGGTGGTCTTTCTTGGAAAGGAAGACACCTTCGTTTGGAGAAAACGAAAGCCCCTTTCAGAAAGGCAAAGGTAGTCTAATGGCTGGAGCTCATTAGTTTTCCTAGGAACAAGAGGAGCATGATTTAATCAATGCACTTACTAAAGAATAGGCTTTTAAACACGGACTACAAACGCTTAGGAACCAGACAATAGTCACTGTGGTTTCGCACGAGGACTGCCAAGTGGAGGGCAAGTAAGAACGAGGCAACATACTGCCATGACTTCTTAAGATCACGTCATCATTGGAACATCTGGAACCTCTGGACCACTCCTTCTACAGACAGACCTTAGTAAGGCGGCGCTGTATTGTGTAGAAACTACGGAACAATAGCCCCTCGGAGCACGTGCCTGTCATCAGTCTTGCCACCAGTGCTATGAGCAGGTGACATTTGCACAGATTAACAAGTTCCTTGCAAAGGGGACAGTGTATAAACACACATCTTTGACTTCATAATCCACTGGACTCCTCACTCATCTTCATAACAGGGTTCTGGATAGCGTCAGGCTAAATGGCACGCATGGGGGTTGGTTTCCAGAATCAGAAATAAGATCGCCATCGGCAGCGTCCTTGCTGCCATGTTTCCGTGCGCAGCCTCCTGGGAAGAAGAGGCAGATCTGTGAGAGAGAGGGATTGCCCAGGCGGCCAGTGGCTGATGGGACTCCTGTAATTGTGTGAAGCAGCTGGGGCTGCGGAGGGCCACTGGCTTCAGCAGGTGGCCTTGTGGTCTTTGTTTCTCTGACTTCGTCCTGCTGAGGGTTATGGGGATTTTGATGTGGGGCACCCTGGAACTAGGCCCCAGAACCTCCAAATCATTTATCATTTGATAAATTTGAAGTCAAGCTATAATGGAAGGTAAACACCTTCTAGCCAACTCCGAATTCAGAGGTATTTTTAGAAGTGTCTTATTCAATTTCACATCCTCCACACTGTCTTCACCCCCCCCCCCACTTCCCGCCGGGAGAAATGCACAGAGGTGGTGGCCATGGAGGGTGGGTGGGCTGGTTTTCGAGGCTGGTACAGAGAGCAGGGTCATGAAGGGCCTGCCTGTGGTGCTTCAAAGGGAAGGATGGGGTGATCCGGTGAGGAAATGCCGCGGACTCAGGGCCGCGCACAGGCTTTGATGCGGAAAGGACTCACGGGACGCTGCTTCCACTTCTATTTTGAAAAAAAAAATCCATTTAAAATGTAATCAATATTCAATGTCATACATTTATTGAAAGACTTCTTAGAATAAATACCCCATTGAATGAAAAATCAACTCAGCATGTGGAATCACACAATCAAAGCCAAAATTGCCTTCAAGTGCATGTTTTTAGCTACATTTGGTTTGCAGTTCCCAACAGAACAGTCGAATGTTGTTGTCTTGTGCAAATGTACTCTAAGGAATTTAGTGCAACATTAAAAAGAAAACCCTCAAACACCATGCCATCAAGTTGACACAGGCCCCTAGAAGCCCTGCGGCGCCAGGAAGAACTGCCCCTGCGAGGGTTTGGAGACGTTGACACTTCATGGGAACAGAAAACGCAGCCCCATCATTCTCCTGGGGACCAGCTGGCCATTTCAAACTGCTGACCTAGCGGTTAGCAGTCCAACAAATGGAACACTTTGCCACCGGTAGAGGTTACATAGCCTAGCTCTCTTTCCGTCCGTCCATCCATCCATCCATCCATCCATCCACCCATCCACCCATTTATTATCGAGCTAGCCAGCTAGCTAGCTCCATGAGGGAGCATCAGAAAATGTTTGGAATGTTGTCAATATCTTTAAATCCCTATTGCCCATACACTTTCTGAGGCTGTGGTACATTCATTCATTCATAGGACGTTTCCTCATGGTGATTGTAGAACACTGTTGAATATCGAGAATATCAAGAACAGCACTTCCAGCAATCAGGGTTAGCTGACCATCCAAGGTCTGTGAGAAATCCTCACAAACACCCAAATGGAGCCCAAGGCAGGTGAGTCTGACCCATCTAGTAGTGGCCCTGGAGGACAGCGTAGAACAGCCCCATTGGGTTTTCTAGGCTGCGAATCTTGCTAGAAGCAGAATTCAGCATCTTTCTTGCAGGAAGTAGCTCGTGGAGTTGAACCCCGGACCATTCTGTTGTCTGCCGAGCCCATAGCCCCTCCCACTTCATGCCTAAGATGTGAAGACAGGCGGAGTCAAGTCGGCGACATGTGTCTAAGTGACCTCTATTTCACCAGAGACAGATTTGATTGGAATAAAGATCAGGATTACATATTTCCTCACAGAGGCTGACTCCTTCCATTAATTGTCAAGAAAGAGAAATGCATTCCTAATTGTGAATGTGATTTTTCCACACATGCACTGGCCCTGGCTGACCCAGGGTCCATCTGTAGATCCCTCCAGTGATGGCACCACATGGACACTTGGGCTCACGCCTCTCTCTCCTCCCTCCCATACTTCCTTGTGACCTTATACAGGCCAGGGACCGGTGCCAAGGGCTAGACTGCGATGCTGTCCTAGAAACCAGGCTCCACTCAATGTGCTCAGTCCTGTAATTACAGGAAGAAGAGGGGCAGAAGGAACAGATGCAGCTGGAAAATTTAAAAAGGAAGCTGCCAGATGTTAAAACTCTAAGCTTACTGCTATCGCAGCCATGCCAACTCCCAGGGACCCACCAGGACAGCACAGAACTGCCCCCGGAGTCTCTGAGACTTTAGCTCTCCGTGGGGGTAGAGGACTCCCTATCTCCCCCTGCTCCATGGTGGTGGGAGGCAGTGGAAGAGGAAGTTTGCCTCCAAATGGAAGCTCACAATTGGGGGCTGGAAACATCAACGACGATGTTCTTTCTGGGCGCCCCAGATCTCAAGCCTGCATGGATAGACTTTACAGCTTCGCTCCAGGTTCTGTCCTTGCTGGGAACACCGAGTGTAGCCCCCCACTGATTTCAGCCCAGGGCATTGCTTGCTCAATCATCAATTAGTTAGAGATCATAGTAAAGACTTGGTCATTTTTAAAAATGAGCATTGTGGGCGGGGCAAAGTTTTACAGAGCATGTTGGTTGCCCATGCAATGACTCCTGCTCATTCTGTTTCCTCTCACTGATTGCAATGCACACCCTCCAGTCTCCCCCTTCCTCCTGATGTTGTCTGTTTTCCCCCGCTTCCACCTCTGCCTCCATCTCTCCTTAACCTCCTGAACTCTGTCCTTTGGTAACAGCTGCTCTTGTGATCTCAAAGGGTGATTAATCTGAGCCTTAGAATTTAAGGTGTAGTTATTTAATGTGTGTGATTGTTCATCTCATAGACGGCACTGTTGTTTGGCTGAAAATCCAGCCACACAGTAAACTATTTTAATAGCATCCATTTGTTGCTTTCTGAGACTTAAAAAAAATTCAATATGACGTTTGCCAATTTCCCTCCTGGAGTTAGGAACCTGGCACAGGTAGTTTCAACAGCCCTGAAGATCCCTGGCTTAAGCTATTACCTCTCTTTGGTGACACATTTGCCAAACCTGGGGCCCTAACCTGGTGAGGTTAGCCTGCTAGAACTGAGGCATGCTGTCATACATAATCTAAACACACACACAGCTCAGGTGCGTACGATTGTCTTCAGCCCCGTGTCCTGGAAATAGGAAGCCCCACGCCTTCTGTCATCGCCGCAAATCACTTAAAAAGAACCAGGGAGAGGCAGGCGCTCTTGTGTTGTCCCGACACCCTACGCTGCTTCTTAAGTGTGGTGGAAAGAACATTGGGAAGCATCTAGGATTTTCCCTATACTTTTTAAAAATTTGTTTGACTCATTTTATTGGGGACTTATATAGCTCTTATCAAAATCCATCCATTGTGTCAAGCACATTTGTACGTATGTTGCCATCATCATTTTCCAATCATTTTCTTTGAGACCTGAAATCATCTCATTTCCCCTCACCCACCCTCCCTCCCTCCCTCATGAACCTTGATAATTTATCTTTTTTTTTTTCATGTCTTATACTGATTGATGTGTCCCTTCACCCACTTTTCTGTTGTCCATCCCCCTGGGAGTGGGTTATATGTAGAAATAAGATTCAAAATCATGGCATGAGGTCAATTCTGCTTCTTAGCAATCCTGTAGGAAAGTGACTAGAACTGCCCCTCTGGGTTTCGGAGAGTGTAACTCTTGCAGGTGTGGCAAGTTTTGTCGTTTCCCCTGAGGAGCTACAGATGGTTCAACTGCTGTCCTTGTGGTTGGAAGCAATCACAAAATCCACGACATCACCAGGGCTCCCTGAAGTCCAATGCCACAGACTCAATGCTAGCTCAAAGCCACCCTAGAGGACAAGGTCGATTTACTTTTCAGGCTCTCACCTGCTGCGCTGTGACTGGATCTAGAACTGCTGACTTTGTGTTTATCGGCCAGACCCGGGCTCTCAGGATCACAAAGACGCCAGAGGTTCTATGTAACACCTGGAAAGACTTTGTGGCTGAGGCCTGAAGGAGGAAAGGTGCTTCCTGAAGTGCCTGGGGAGATCTGAGCCAGACTTCCCTTCCTTAGTTCCACCTGGCTTCCTGAAGGCTCCCTGGTATGGGCAAGCCCTTCCATCTCTAGTTAAGTCACAAGCATGGCCCTGCTCAGTGGCGAGGTCATCTCTCCCCTTTTCTTCTTTGGGGTCCCTCTGCAGTTTGTCTTTTCTTACTTCCAGAAAAGGACCGGCATAGGTTTGGATAGCCCCATTGGGAGAAGGTTCTGCATGGCTGTCTCCCTTCTGACTCCGGGCATGAAGAGAAAGCTGCCACCTGCCCTTTTGCTTCACTGTGGCCTCTGCGCCTCCTTTCCTGACTTCCCAGATGTCGGGGACCACGGGGTCCTTCTCCCTGAAGGCCCAACACCAGGAACTGGGGTGGTCCACAAACACCCTTATGAGCTGAGCCAGATACGATGCAGCAACATGCATAGTATCAGGAAAGAGGCTTTATAGCCATGCTCTATCACTTCTCCCAGGTGCGTTATGTCTGAGGTGTCCTGGGTGTGCCCTGGGTAACTGCCTGGCAGTAAGCGCCCCCCGCCCCCACGCACACCAGTCTCCCTGAGGGAGAAGAGGAGGAGACTGATGTCATAAAGAGCCCTGCCTGGGAAACTCAGTCCTCCAGGATCTGCTCGGGGTCCTGGGTTTGCGTGGGGTCGGGGGCAATGCACATGAGGTCCTTGGATGGCTCCTACCATTGGAAAACATGACTTTCTTCTCTGAGTGGAACACAATTTGTTGACTTCAGGGCCTTTTGTGGATTATACCATTAACACTTCCCACCCCACCCCCACCGCTCAACAATCTTGTCATCCTTGGCTGAACCATGCCTAGTGAGGGCGTTGTGTAACATTGGAGTTTGTCAACTGGCCGGCAGCATTGTGTCCTGTCGTACACTGGATTGTTGTGAGTCAGAACAGATGCTAGGGCTCCCAACACCTACCGTCTGGAGGTGAGTAGTGGGCACAGCCACTGCTTGGACTCTTCACCACCACAACTCTGGGACCATGGAGTATCTTTCTCTAAAGCCTCCTGAGGCAGCAGCGACAGTCTGGCTACAGCAGCCCGAAGGAGGTGAGGTGATCCCCCCGGCCGAACAAGGCTTTGTGGCTTAACTAGAGATGAACGGGCTTGGTGAACCTCCGTCCTCTGTTCCTGACGTGCGTGTGTCTTCCTTCACTGCTAGGACAGGTGAAATCCCAAGACTGATCTACTGTCTCCCTTCCTCCCTCCCTGTCAGGATGTTAAAATAAATAAATAAATAAAGCCATTCCTATTGGAAAGAAATCCTCCCTGTGATAATGGGGAACAAAGCATCATTAGGCATCCTTGGAGAACTTGCCCTCAATGAGTTATCCCGGGGAAGAGGAGAAAGCCTCTGATTTGTTAACTAATCTCCCCGAGGAAATAGGAAACCAGAGCCAATTAAAAATAATCCATAAAGCCCATTAGGTGGTTCTGAGAGATCCTTCCTGAAGAAGTATACTTGTGAACCAACAGCTGGGTCCCACCCCATCTCCTCCTCCTCCTCCTCCTCCTCCTCCTCTTCTTCTTCCTCCTCCTCCTCTTTCTCCTCCTTCTCTTCATCCTCCTCCTCCTCCTCTTCTTCCTCCTCCTCCTCCTCCTCCTCCTCCTCCTCCTCCTCCTCGCAAGCTGCCTGTTTGCTCTACTCATGATCACATTGCGTATTTGAAGCTTTATTCCGAAGGAATCCATCACGCAGAGCAATGTAGCAGTTCTTTCTACATGCTTCTTGCTTGGCTAGAAGCTTAGCGCCATATGCATTGCAGTGTGCTTAAAGTTCTCCCGAAGAAATCTGGCTTTCCCCAGATGTTGGGAACTGGTGTGCTCCAACGGGCTTTGTAAGGGTTTGAATTTGAGTGTTGAGTCACGGCACTCATTCTGGTCCCAGGTCTTCCCTGAATTCTGACCATGTCTTCATCAACCTCAGTGCCTGGTCCTTGACAGATCTGTCTCTGTTCTCCGGTCAGTTTCTTTCAACTGTGGTCACTGGGCATCTGGCTCTTCCCGGCCTCTGCTCTGTTGGGCTCCTTTGGTGGTTGGTTCAATCATCACTCAGCTGGTCAGGAAGACAGTCTGGACCCTTCCCTGGTGGCAAGGGTCCCAACTAAGCATGGCGGAATGCCATTGTCCTCTGAGACTGTTTCCCAGGGCAACAGTGTGGAGCCCAAGTATTCAGAAACCAAAAGGCTAGCTCCTCAGTGCTACAGATGTAATACGAATTGGTCCCAACTTTTGGTGGCTCCATGCCCAGTGGATTCAATGACTGGCCAGTCCTTCTCATCCCCACCATTGTGATGAGGTCAGAGCTCTGATGTCCATCAGCTTCCAGTGGCTGATGACAAGAGAATGGTGTCTGTGATTCAATAGTCTAAGGCGCTCTTGAAAAAATCCGGAGCTCCAGCTCAGTAGAAATAACAAGGTATTATTTTGGATTAAATTTTAATGACTTTTATATAGATTGTCATCATCTGATTTGCTGTCTTTTAGGATGTAAGGGTTTCTGATAACAGTGATTTAGGTTTCTTTTAAAAGTTTTTATTTATTTTTTGTCTTTAAGGAAAAAGCAGTAGGGAAGCCAAGGGGATATGGCTGCTGGAGTGGTAGACATGACTGATTTCGGTGTCTCTAAGTAATTAGCTAAGTTACGCTGGTCTTTTTTTCATTAAAAGCACTATTACCCAGGCTGATGTAAAAGATGAGGGTGGTAAATGGACCTTCAGGTCACTTCTGATCAAGTGAAATGTGGCTGCCACTTCGATTGATCATCCTGCTTCTCTTCTTGACTACCTATCCATCTTCAAGACCAGCCTGTTCAATACATTCTGCAAGAAATAACATGGGCTGTTTGAACGAAGCACATCCTCAAATTGGATGCATTTGGAGTGTTTTCATTTCCTGCGAAATAGATAAGATGATGTGTCTAAGGGTGCTAATTTCCTGTTTTATAACGCTCAAGTTTCCTAGGAAAATATGTATTTAAATAGATCCCAACTACACAACGTGCAAGGTCTTTGCATCTCAAGAAAACATTGCTACATCTCACCACTGTGTGGCCAGGAGAATGAATGCGCACACATTGGGGTTGGAGAGACCACGTGGCTGATGATTTAACACCGGTGTACACACTGCCCTCGTCGTTGGCGTGTTGAAGCACGTTCGGCGTCAACATGGGGGAGTGCTGTCTGAGGTGGGGGCAGCTGCTTAGAACACTTATTGATTAAATGAGTCCTGGTTGTATGTGAGTTAGGTGTGGGGCGGTAGCCATGAAGTCAGTCCTTCAAAGATGCTTCTGCAAAGGCTACCAGCTTGGAAACCTATGCCTGGTCGCTCTGAGTCAGAATCCACTGGATGTGGTGGGCTGGGTTGTAGCGATCCACATCGTAAGCATCCTTTGTTTGTGTAAACCACTTCTTAATGAAGAACGGGCAGGCAGGCTGCCTGGACACATGGCTCGGGGAGCTTCTGGGTGGGAGGGGGGCAGGCTGAGGCATGTGGAAGCCCCCGACCTCCGCTTGGAGAGCCAGCGCAGACAGCCGAGCGGGAAGAGGCCCGGTGGGACAGCCCAGGCACATTGGGCAGGGACAGTTGGGCATGTGATGTGGTCAGGGAGTCCCAGAGGTGCGGCAGCTGGAAGCTGGGCAGAATCTGATGAATATTCACAGGAATTAATTCCCCGGCTGTGCTGAGACTTAGAGAAAGCGTAAACACAGACTTGGCTTTTCAAAACAGAAGCACCAGGACTCAATCAGCCCTCAGCTCAGAGATGTGTGGGAGATGGACAGGAGGTTCAGGCTGTGCTTCTTCAGCAAGGCCATTGTCCTTGGGGGTCAGAGTCACTTCCAACCCATGGCCACCTGATGCCCCACGGAACAAAGCACCACCCGTCCTAACCACCCTCGCAATATCCCTGAGTGACTGCTACCGCCACGGGGTGTCCATCCATCTCCTGAGGGTCTCCTCTCCTTCCCTGCCCCTCTACCCTACCTTCTCCCGACAGCACATCCAAAGTACCTATGACGAAGCCCTACTCCAAGGAAGAGTCTTAGGGAAACTGGACCGAGCTTAAAGATCCGTGCAAAGTGGAATCCAAAGCTCCACAGAGATGGAGGCAAGTTAGGGCACTGCCCCACCTGCTGGGGAGGAGTTGGTCTCTGAGGCCAGGGAGCTGACCAGACGGCGGTGCTGAAGGAACATGTGTGCCCACCTCCCTGGGGCAGGACGCAGGGCAGCCACTTGACAGCAGGGTCCCTGGTTTCTCGTCATGATTTCCATGTTGTCTCTATTTTCCTTCCATGTGCCGTCTTGTTGTTGAGGACATGCTGCACACACCCACTCAGCAGGTTGTCTGCATGCATCCACGTGAACAGTGTACCTCCCAGAGGCGGCTCTCTCACCCTCCTTTCTCAGGGGTTCCTCTCCATGACCATGAACTCACGGCCCCACGGAGCTTCCTGTCTGACCATATGCCTTCCTGCTGTCAGTTTGTGGCCATCTAGCTGGACCTGGTCTATTAGCTCAGCTAAATGACTCTGGTTTTAAGAAGTCAGGAGGGGGTGCTTTGGGTTTAAGGGTTCAAGACTGTCTCAGAGTGACAGTTTGCGGGGGTTCATCCTACCTCAGCCCTCCCTTCGTTTTCTTAATGGAAAGGTCAGATTCTAGAAACCCAAAGGACATGAAATGCATTTTCTAAAACACTGGATTCTTACAAAGCCCCTGGGGCCATTGTAGTGTAGCTCTGGGAAGACTTGCCCCACACTGGCTGAGGGACTGTGGGGTCAGCTGCTGGCCCTGCAGGGACAAGCTTGATGTTTATTAACTTGGAAATGTTCTAAAAGTCTCTTGTCCAAGCATGCTTTCCAATCCAGCTTCCCACTTCCTGTTAGAGACCCTCCCTCCTGTCCACCTGCTTCCTTCCTTCCCTTTCCCAGGAAGATGCCAGAGGTGCACTGTAAAGACATGTCTGTCCCAGTCTGTGGGATAGCCCTTGCCAAGAGAGCCCGGCCTGAGATGGGATTCACAGGGTAACGGATGCTACATTGCCCCAAGGCTGATATAGCAGAAGATCACTCGCTGGGTGGCTAGGTGTGAGAAACACATATCTATCGTCTCACAGTCCTGGGGCTGGGAGACTGAGGGTGAGATGAGAATGTGGGAGCTTCTGAAGGACTATTTAGGAGAAGCATGCAGCTCCTGTGACTCCAGACTCCCCTTGGCTTGGACAAAAGCATCCGGTCAGGGTCCTTCCTCTCACTGTGTCGTTTCTGCTTGTGTTCTTGGACACCAGTTAACTGAGCGTAGGGCTCACTCTGGTCAGTGTGGCTGCCTGTTAGCTGGTTGTGTCTTCCCAGGTCAAGTTCACGGATGCCAGTGGGCATGCCATCCTGCTCTCTTGGAGGACCGCAGTCAGTCCACAGCACCTATTTGCGCAGAGGGGAGGTGAACGGCCTCTAAACAAAGCCTCCGGGGTTTGGACCCGCCAGTGCTACTAGCAAATGTGGGGACTGGAAACACCCCCTCTTCTGTGAAGCCTCATACCACACTGACCTCTCTCAAATCTAAAAACCCTGCCCTGATGGTTTTGTAAAAGCCTCACTCAACCCCTCTCTTGTGGTTTGAGCCACACCTTTGTGTTGGCACACGCACCGTTTCATTTTGCATGGAGCATTTGAAATTCATAACCATGAGATTAGTCCGTCTATGTTGTAACTCCCTTTCCCTTTGCCTGCATAGCAGTTGAAGGTGCAGGGGAATAGGATGAGGCTCCAGAGGAGACAGTGGAAGGGATAAGCAGGATTGGAGGACGAGGGGGAAGACGGGACTTATACTGGAAGCAGGCTTAGCACACTTCCTGATACAGCCCTCCCTCCTTTCTCCCCTGGACAAGAACTTGCTGGGGTATCACTCCTTCCCTGAATGGTACTTGGCTTCGCCTTGGCTGAGTGTCATGCTCCCTTCCTGTCACCACATTGTACCATACATCTTGATTCCCAAGCATCCGCTTTACAAAGTGGTACAGCTAGATAGGAGCCCTGTCTGCGCAGTGGTGAAGCGACAGACCTCTCAACAAAGACCCAGTGGTTTGGACCCACCGGCTGCTACCAGCAGGGAAGCTGTGGAAGGTGGCTGCCATCAAGGCGCACAGCCTTGCCGGCCCTGTGGAGCGCTCCACTCTGTGTGCCAGCTGCTATGGGCCGGACTGGACTCAATGTCAGCAGGACCACATGTGGGGCTAGATTCTCTAAAGAGTCTTCCCCTGAAGGCTGTTAGCATGGTGGACGCACCACCGCTGTCTGTTTCAAACTGCAGGTTGTCTGATTTATGTTCAACCTGTATTGAATGACCCACTTCTGAAAGTCTGCTAGGAGGAAAATTGGGAGCACATTAGATGGTCCTTAAAGCAAACGATGCTTTGACTGCATCAAACATTGCTATTATAATTAATGGGGTTGGCAGTGCTTCTTTAATTGTAGGCAAAGAATGTGCATGACATACTGTCACACCTTGGACCAACGGCCCTTAGATATGAACCACGACGCTCTGTTCTGACATGCGTCCAAGTCTGACTTGAAGGCGGGTTTAGGAATTTGTCATCTGGGACTGGCTGCATGCTTGCATGGGTTGAAGATGGAATTCTAATGTGTGTGCATGGATGAATTGGCTAGCTGTTTCTAATGCCTGAACACTGATGGGGGTGGTGGGGAGTGGCGTGCTTGTCCTGACCCAGTGAGCCAAACCATTTAGTGTTGTTGTCAGGTGTGAGTGAGCCACGTCCTGTACTTCGTGAGAGATCAAAGGGCTGCGTGTGCCAGGAATATAGGGACCAGAAAACAGGAGGAAGGGAAATGGGGAGATCAGAAGGCCCTGGGAAGAGCGCCCTGATCTTGTGGGAGTTGAGGTCAACATTGTGAGTTGAAATGGATCTGAATTTTTTACAGGGAAATGAGTTTTCTCATAAACTTTGACCCAAACCAACACTTCACCCTCCACCCTTCATCGTGGATGAATCAGGGGTGCTGTTCTGAGGGGTATGACCAGGTCTGGCAGGCAGAACTGGTGGACATGGTCACTAAACCTCCCAGGTCCCTGTGGTTGTGAGCCCTGACCCTTGGCAACCCCATGGACAACAGACTGACACACAGCCCAGTCCTGCACCGTCCTGTCCTGTCCGCTGCTGTCTTGCTCCAGCCCAGTGTGGTAGTTGTGTTAGTCCATCTTGCTGAAGGGCTAACAAACAGGGACTGGTCCCTCCTGATAACATGCCAAATACAAGTTCAATGAAGTCTTTCTGCCCTCACTTCTTTTTTTTTAAATCGTTTTATTATGGGCTTTTACAGCTCTGACAACACTCCATTCATTGATTGTATCCAGCATATCTGCGCCTATGTTGCCATCCTCATTTTCTAAACACTTACTTTCTATTTGAGCCCTTGGTTTCAGTTTCTCTTCTTTCCTTCCCAACGCTGATCTGTGTCAGCTGCAGGCAGCCCATGGCATTTTCAAGGTCGAGCTAAACCACAGCCCGACTGAAAGCCGACAGCTAGTGCAATGCCCTGTGGCTCGGAGGAGATTTGTCCCCTCTTCTCTGGAACAAGGGCTCCCCGGGCAAGAGCTTGTTCTGTGTGATTGACTGGTTCTGTGGGAATTTTCTGGAGTGCACAACGCAGAGGCCACTTCTGTGCTCAGAGCATCTGACAGGTGATGGGTTCCTGCACCCTCTCCACCTTCACACGTGTGACTGCAAAGCGGTCATGGCACCCTGGCTTGGCTGCCCTGGTTCTGGGAGAGCAATAGCTCCGGGTGTGGTGACTTACGAGGCTCCCTCCTGCTGGCAGACCTCACCAGGTGATGACCTCAGTTGGGACCCAGGATGCAGCAGACCCGCCTGTTCTGTCTCCAATGGGTTTCTCCAGAGCAGTGCCCTATGCCTGGTGGCTACTCCGTTCCTGATTGTCCAATGAATGAAGACCGTGTCCTCCAGGGAGGCTTTCAGGAGACTGGGGAATGTGTCACACCAAGCATATAAGGATGGCCTCAGGTGGCCAGGTGGGATTGCCCCACAGGCCTTGCTTCTCTGTTATCTTGACAGGAGCTGATGGCCAGGTCTGCTTCCTGTGCCATAGCTGGGGGCTCAAGTCACCCACCTTTGGTCATGACTGAGTGCCTTACCCGCTGCAGCACCAGGGCTGCTGAAACAAGGCTTGTCATGCACCCTTGTGTGGCTTCTGGTTCATAGCAGACTGAAACACTGTTCCGTCCCCTCCTGATAATGCTTGCCCTGTTCCCACCCATGGCCACAGCCACGGTGTCCTCTGTCTGGTGGAGGGTCCTCCTCGGCTTCCAGGGTTCTCTCTCCCCTTTGCCAAGCCTGGCGTCCCTCTCCAGGGACTGCTCGCTCCTCATCACAAACCCCAAGTATATCATAGGGTGTTTGCCGTCTTCGTTTCTTAGGACCAATTGGCTGCCTTTCCCCGGCACAAATGTGTCTGTTTTGGCAACTGGAGTTTACATAAAGCCCTTTGTACGTGGATGGGCAGGAACTCGGGCCCCTTTCTGGGTCTTGGTAGAGTGGATGTCTCACCCCTTGAAGGATGCAGCAGGTGGCCAAAGATTGCAACTGAGGTTCTGAGTCTGCGAGAAGCAGACCCACCTCGGTGGGGGTGGGGAGGGAGGCGAGAGGCGGGGGGACACAGGGCATTCCACAAGACACTGGCCCTTGCCCCCATGTGCTAAGATCCGGAAATGGACTGGCTCGTTTGAGTGAAAATGAGCCCAGCAGAGAGAGAGGAAAGGCTCTCCTGGGGGTGTCCTGGTTGGAGAAATAGTATAAACATTTTATGTGGCTCAATTTAACATCCCCCCATTATCTCTCTTCTGTAAATGCGCCGTCACAGGTCGGCTGTTCGGTGCCGAGCGGCGGGTCATCCTACGTGCTGATGGTAGAGATGGCTACGTGGTGTTTAGACCTGCTGCCTGGATTACGGAGGGCTGAGCTCAGTGTGGCTCATAAATCAGTGTGAAATGAGGCCCCGTTTCTGCACCATTTACAGTGACGCTTTGTAGATCTTGCCTCCAAATAATTGCACCTATTATGTTCCATGTTTTAAAGAAAAATCACACGTCTTTTGTGGCGTGGAAAATTGCTTCATAAGTAGATTCCTGGTTTCTGAACCAAACACAAGCTGTCGCCTGGACGCTGGAGCAGGGAGGCGATTTGGTGCTTGGGCCTCCACCAGCCTCGGCACAAGGGGCTTGGGGTGGATTTGGTTTCAAGCCCATCACTCACGCGTGATGTGCACACACTCAGTGAGTCGACGCTGATATAAGGTAGTGTGGTGTGTTACTCTGGGTAGACTTGAGCAACAAATTCATCGACACTCATGTATGTATCCGAATGAGCTTTTTATCAAAGCGTCGTTATCAAAAAAACATCCCAGCCCAGTCCATCCAGTCTCCAAGTCTGATATTAGCCCATAAATACGATACTAGCCCATGAGTCCCTCTCCAGACCCACGCAGTACATTCGGGGATGTGAAATGCAAGAGGGTCACAGGCCAGTGGGTGCAAAAGTCTTGTGGATCCGGTGGTGGTGGAAGCATCTCCAGGGTCCTTTCAGGTCTCAGTGGGGCTCCATGTGTTTCGTCAACAGGAAGGTGAAGACAGAGAGAGGTCTCAGCACGTCTCTTCATGACTTGTCAGCAGGGAGACAAAGGTATAGAGGGAGAGAGGAACTTCCCAAAATCCTCATGAGAAGGCTGTGCCCACACCCACAAAGAGACATCATCAGGCTGTGACCTGATTGACAGGCTAGACTCTACCTCTACATTTATTTATCAAATTGACATGAATTGTGTAATTACCACTACTGGTATTGAAAATGAAAATGCCTACATTGTATGTATTGACAGGAAATATATACAACAGATTTGATCGTGAGACAGGTGTGCTCAAAGTTAACAGCTATGTGGGTGTTTCACCTCCAGGTTCCTGTATTGGATCCACAAGGTGCCCCCAAAGATGCCCTGGAGCCTTAGGCTCCTCAAGTTCCCTTCCCAAAACCCTCAATCAAGGACAGTATTCAAGGATAAAACACTGTATCCTTTCTGGAATACACACACACACATACATATATAGGATAAAGGAGAATTTATATTAGCGTAGTCATACAAGAGATGCTCAAAGAGCCAATCTGTTTCCCAGAGTGATGGTCCCTTGTCACCCTCCAAGCCTGGAGCTGATCTCTCCACGCGGCTCCCTTCCCAGTCAAACTCTCGACAGCTCTGGAAGAGCCACCGTGATCCTGGCGAGGCCCTCGCCTCTGTGAATGGTCAGCTGCTGGAGATCGCCAGGGCAGCATTTGCTCAAGGACAGCGTCCAGGGGGGCTCGGGAAGAAGAGAGGAGGGGAGACAGGAGACACAGGGAGGGAGCGGGGTATGTGAGGGCACGTTGTAGGGGTTTCAAGCAGTCAGATGAAATGAAATGTCTGTTATAAATTGATGACGAGAAAACGAATCTGCTCTGTAAAGCTTCTAAAAAATTAATAAAACAAAAAAATCCTCAACTCAGTTCCTCTGAGTCTGTTCTGACTCACAGTGACTCACAGGGCCGAAGAGAACTGCCCCTGTGGGCTTCTGAGCCTCTCATTCTTGCCAGGAGCAGGAAGCCTCATCTTTTCACCAAGGCCAGCTTGGGGTTTCAAAGTGCTGACCTTGAAGTTAGCAGCCTAATGTGTACCCACTGTGCCAACAGTGCTTGGTAGAAATAAACCAATTCACAATAAAAACTCAGGGTTTATTATTTTATTTTGTGTCGAGCCCATCTGTCTGGGGAAGAAGCATGCGGTTAGTTTGCATGCATCGCACTCGGACTACAGGTGCGGTATCGCTGCCCGTTAACCTTTAACCACGATTGATCATGTGCTGCCACTTCCATGTGGGGAGTCTGGACCCCAAGTGAATCAGCAATCGAACGATAGATCAAGGCGCACAGAGAAAGCTGGAGGTCTCTACCAGCAGAGCTCCGTCTTGAGGATCAGAGGGAGGCATTACATTCATTTTCAAAGAACAGATGTGGATTTCTTTTTTTTAATTTTTTTTTTACATTTTATTAGGGGCTCATACAACTCTTATCACAATCCATACATATACATACATCAATTGTATAAAGCACATCCGTACATTCTTTGCCCTAATCATTTTCAAAGCATTTGCTCTCCACTTAAGACCTTTGCATCAGGTCCTCTTTTTTCCCCCTCCCTCCCCGCTCCATCCTCCCTCATGAGCCCTCAATAATTTATAGATTGTTATTTTGTCATAACTTGTGTGGATTTCTTACATGAGTCTTTATCACTTGAGACTTGCACACATACTTAGCAAGCCTTAGACACCAGGTAGCTGAGCCAGGTTTCGAAGTGGTCCTGCAGAGGGACTTGGGCTTGGACCATCTCCTCTGGGCAGGGCAGCCTTTCTGACTGTAGTGCTTGGGGGCCCCTGGGTCTCAGCTCTCACTTAGGCAAGTAGAGCAACAAAACTATCAGGGGGTGGGGGCATGGCACACCCTGTGCCCCATGTGCTGGTCCTCCCCTGCTCTCTCTTTGGTATCCTGGGCTCTCATAGCTTGCTCCTCAGGGAGACTGCTTAGTCTCTCCCTTCTGGGGCCCCAAAGAAACAGATGATTCCTCAAGTTTTATTTGAATTTTGTCCCAAGTGGGTTTATGGAAGGAGATCCTGCTTCTCTCCCATTCATATGCTCGATCTACAACTAGAAAGTTTTGAACCGGAAGAACTTGATCGCTTCCTAATAAGGTCACATCTGTTGTGAGTGACCGTGTCCATTGTGCAGGGCTCTGATGGCCACATGGAGTTGACTCAAAATGGCTTCATTTTCAAATATGAATGTGGTAATTACATAACCTGGTGTGCATTTGAGGATTCTGAGTGAAGGGGTGGGATCTAGCCTGTTAATCATTGTATAGCCAAAGAGGCCTCTGTGTGGGCATGGCCTTCTCCTGAGAATTCTGGGAACTCCTGTATTTCCTCCTTGGAGGTGACAGACACTCTCTCACTCTGCTCATTCGCTTTGAGGCATTTCAAGGAGAAGCCACATGAAGCTATGCGGGGGCAGTCAGACCCTCGGAGCCAAAGGAACCCCATGGAGGCTCCTGCCAGCACTGAGATGCTTGCTCTGCCATCAGGTCCGCAAGACTTCCCACCCACTGGCCTGTGGTCTTCCTGCACTTGGCGTCATTGCATGTGTTTCCCGAGTCTGGAGAGGGCTCTATAGATGGTTATCAGACAGATGGGCTAATATCAGACTGATGGACTTGATCTGGACTGGGCTGGGCTGTTTTCTCACTATTCAATTGCTCTTGTATATAAAGTTCTTTCTCATACACATATGAGTGTCTATGAATTTGTTTCTCTAGTCTACCTAGACTAGCAAGATGGATCTCTTCAGAAGGCATGCTTACTTTCTGTCTGCTTCTGCCTTCTGGAGAGAAGATGTCAGAATGCGACAGACAGAAAACTTCAAAATCTCTTCCAGGAAAGGTCCATCTGGGCACGTTCCCATTTCCTGCAGGCAGCAGGGATAGCGGCGGCTGCAGCCTTGGATGCCCTCTGTCCAACCCCAGGGCCGAGGCACGAATGGACGCTCTCTTCCACCCGGGCCAGAATGGAGTGCGTGGGGAGTAGGAGTTTGTATTCCAGGCTTTGGATGGCAGAACTGAAACCAGGGAGGGTGTCTGTGAGGAGATTTTTTTCTGAGGGAGTCCCCCATCTCCCCCGTGCTGCTCAGTGGGCATTTGCTTTTGCCAAAGGGCACAGAAGTTGTTTGCATGTCTGAGTAATTGCTTCACTTGTACATGTAGGTGTGTGGATTGCTTGCACACACACACATACACACACTCACTCACACTCACTCACACACACACGAAGACTGCAAGTCTTCCTAGAAACAGGGAATTAAAGATAAAGAAATTTCTCCATGAACTTTTGAAGTCCTCTCAATACATCTGTGGTGTGCATGTGTGTGGCGAGAGAGAGAGAACACTCAGACATGTTTGAACCTGGCTTGCGTGGATGGATGGTTGGTAGATATGATAAAAGGAGGATAGATATAAAAATAGAAATTCAATAAGAAGACAGATTATAAATAGAGATATGTAAATAATAGGTAAATTAGACCAAGATTGATAGGTAAATATGAAGATAGATAATAGATAACTGGAGCAAAAATAATTAAACCTTTTCAAACCTGGTAGAAGCTAAATACATGATAGATGGAAAGATAGACGACAGGCATATAACCAACAATAAATGAATAAATTGATGTGATAGCTAGCTTGATGATAGGTAGGTAGGTAGGTAGATAGGTAGGTAGATGATTGATAGATAGATAGATAGGTGCATGGCTGGATGGGCGAACACAAGCTACATGAATGGACAAATGGAAGGAGTGACAGGCAGACACTGAAGGAGGGAAGCAAACTCTTCCTCCTTGTCTGGTCTCTGACCTAGCGTGAAGACCACATTTGGTGACTTTGTGTCTCTGGATCATCCGATATTCTTGGTTGTCCCTCAAAGACCTATTATTGATTTCCTGTGACCTGTGAATCATCTATTGACATACAAATTGGATAGGGTTTAGTGTCAACTAAAGAAATATCACTTTTTAAAAAATGGTTTGTCTTAGGGGAAGGAAACCTTTTTATGTTCATTGCATTTGGATAAAAATTCAGTGAATTGTTAGTGAGACCAGAACTGAGGCCAGACCTGGCATTTCCGTCTGGTGGAGAGACGGTTTCATCTCTCCTCCTCTTCCTCTTCCTCCTCCTCAATCATATCTTCTTCTTCATCATCATCATCAGTACTATAGGGAAAGGTGGCGCCAGTCCCTGCTGTCCTGGGGGGTGGGGACCCCATTCCATGCTCTACATAGTCTCATAACTGTGGGCGGGGGTGGGTGGGGGATTGAGAGGGGTTGCTTTCTAACCTGTATGTCTATGGTTCTGTCGTGGACCTGGGATGTGTACCCATGCCTGTGCACACACATGAAGGTACGCACGCATTTAGGAATGCACACGTGCATGCGTGTGCTGATCTATGAGAGGCAGAGCTCTCATCTTGCATGTAGAAGGCCCAGGGGATTCCTGACTGAGGCAGCTCACACATGGCCAGCCCCTCCCTGCCACTGCCAGCTCCAGCCAGGTGCTGCTGGGGAGCGCGGCAGATTCCAGCAGGGATTCCCGATGAAAACATGAGGGAAAGAAAGCCCTGGAGATCCCCTTCCTAGATCAGGTGATGGAAACCTCATGGAAGTCAGGAGTGGATCCACCCGGGCCCTGGGGATGGCCTGTGGGTGTGAGGTCACCATGGGCAGTGACAACCTCATGAGCCAACAACAGTCTCAGTGTGTGAGCGGGGTTTCCTTTTCCAAAGGGGATTTAAGTGAAAGCAGCCATCTCTTTCAGACATGCTGGCCTTTGGGGCACCGCATGGTTAGGGCCTCTGCTCACATGGAGAGGGAAAGGAAGCCCTGAGAGAGACAGGGAGGAAACCTGGACCCTCCCAACCCCTACAGTGCCCTCTTGGCAGATGGGCAGCAGGCTGGGAATGATGGGGGACAGGCTCTGAGGAAGCAAGGGGCAGATCTTCAGGGAGTCCAGATTGCTTCTGGTTGGACCATTTAAAACAGCTCTCCCGAAGAGGCACCCATGGATACCAGTCGGTGCTGGTGTGGGGTGGGTGGGGGACATGTGGTCTCAGGGTGTTCAGTGGCTGGGTTTTCTCCTAGTAGATCACTGTCAGACCATTCTTCAGTGGCACCTGCAGCCCACTCAGACCTCACGTCCCTGGCCACAACACTGGCTATTTGCAGCATTGGGTCTCCTCTGGATCCGAGCCGGGCCTTCCCACTGCGTCCCATACAATGAAATCACCTCTTTCTTCTTCACTGGCTAGGACAGTGAAGGACAAAAACACCTTTGCTTATCTCTGGGTGCAAGAGCTGGTTTAGAATGAGCACCCCGTGTCCAGTGCTCAGGGACTGTGGTCCTCCCAGCTGTCCTTGCTGCTCAGTTCCATCAAGTCAGCACTGACTCACTGGACCCTGTGCACACAGAAGGAACACGGCCAGTCCTCACAGTCCCCAGAGCTGTGGCCAAGCTGAAGCCCATTGCTGCAGCCACTGTGCCAGTCCATCTCCTCAAGGGCCTTTCCTTGGTCCCTGACCCTCCCCGCTACCAAGCATGAGCCCCTCTCCAGGGATGGGCCCAACTGGTGCCTTAGCTTCCATCCTGATTTGCCTGTGCTCATCGGTCATTCCAATGTCCAAGATTCCAACCGAAGAACATTAGATCCTCGTTTCCTTATGATCTGCACTCCTGAAGGTACTGCAGCATTGGTGGGCACCAGGAAGAAGAAAAGCAGGTAACACCTACGTCTTTGATTTTAAAAATAACTGATGATTATAGATGATATTTACTTTTTTTAATAACTTGTGGAAAAGTGGGGATTTTGTGTCTGAAAGCTTGATTTAAAACACTGTATAAATGCTTATTGGTTTCACAAATTTCTTAGAACAAAAGTAGACCTTTTTTGAAACAACTGGATTAAGATTAAAATGATTTGGGTCATTTTGAAGTAAATACCAGGTGAACGGTGGACCGTGAAAAATCCAGAAATACACTGACGTTCATTCAGATCTCACCAGGGCTAAGAGACACAAAATCCAGTGCAGCGTGGTGAATATAAGCTCGGCATCTGTGATTTAGCTCAGCGTGGGCTTATCTCTGAGACCAAGGCATTAACCCAAATATGGACACACAGATAATGGGACGCAATGTTTTCTGATCTGTCCACATGGCATCCACTGTCAGGTTGCTCAGTAGCTTCTCATTCTAGGACAGAAAATCTGGCACAGGCCCAACATGCCTTCCCTCACTGCAGTACCTTCACACATGTACACCATCACACACACATGTACAATGTCATACACATATCATACACTATAGCACACACTTACACAGTTATATGCACACGTACACACACCATCATATAGCATCACACACATAGTCATATGCACATACCGTCATATACCATGACACACACACCATGATACACACACATGCCATCATACACCATGACACACACACACTGTCATGCACACATAAGTGGTCATACTTACACACACCATCATACACACACATACGTGGTTAAACACTCAAATACCATCATACACTTACACACATGCACCATCATGCACAAACATGTACCATATTACACACATACAGTGTCATACATACACATTATCATATACCATCGCTCACACACAGTCATATACCATCACAAGCACACTCATATACCATTATACACCATGATACACACCACCATGCACACACACCATCATATACACATACACCCATGCACTATTACACATATATCATGATATACACATACAGTGTCATGCACACACACACCATCACACACGTACACCCATGCACCAGCATGCACACACACACTCATACAGTGTGATATGCACACACCATCACACACATCCACCATGCACCAACACACACATGCACACCCATCATGATGTACTCACTGTCACAGAAAATTGCGTGGCACTCATGGTTGGGCCCCTGCCCCTGCAGCAGGGCCTGGCAAGTTGTAGGTGTGGCCATGAACCCACAGGAAGTGTCCCAGAGCGATCCCAGGGGCACTACCTGGAGGCTGGGTCCCTGGAGGGAGTGCCCTGTCAGCAGGTTGGTTCTAGGGTGCCTTCCAGTAGGGGTGGGGTGAGGGAATTTCCTCATGAACTGTTCCTTTTTTAAACTGCAGAATGGGAAAGATGCCAGTCAGGGTCCTGTGCACCAGCCTACTCCTGAGAGGGAACCCCAGCCCTCAGCTCGGTTGTCGGGGCTTGCCGGGGGTTACTCTGCTGCATTTAGAACAACATCTTCCTTGGGAAGATGTCGTGTGAGGAGTTCCCGAGCAGCATCTTGTAGCCGCGTTCCCTAGTAGGTAGTCCTCCTGCTCAGCCCGCACCTCCTGGGTACCCACCCGGAGTGGGGAGGGGCGAGGCGGCCCCTCCCCATCACGGGGCATGGCTTTTCCCAAAGTTCCTAAAGATTGGTAGGAAATATGACTTCCATTCCCCAGGCAAACCCGTTGCCAGTGAGCCGAGCCCCATGCACAGTGCTTCTATGAGATGAAGGCCAGGTGCATGTTAACACACATCAGAAGTTACAGTCTTTGTCTTATAAAAAGGCTGTGCTGATGAGCCAAAGGTGTCTCCCCCTCCTGGGGGCAAGAAAGAGAGAGAGAAGGGCCTCCTTGCCATCATCTTCCTCAGCATTGAAGGATGCTGCTACTCCTGCCTGGAGGACAGCTGACCCTGCCGACCCTGCAGCACAGAGTGGGTCTGCGCCTGCAGGGCTCCCTGTCCTGTAGTCCTTACTAGAGGATCGCTAAGAGTGGGTCTGTGCCTGCAGGCCTCCCTGTCCTGTAGTCCGTATGCTAGAGGATCGCTAAGAGTGGGTCTGCGCCTGCAGGGCTCCCTGTCCTGTAGTCCTTACTAGAGGATCGCTAAGAGTGGGTCTGTGCCTGCAGGCCTCCCTGTCCTGTAGTCCGTATGCTAGAGGATCGCTAAGAGTGGGTCTGCGCCTGCAGGGCTCCCTGTCCTGTAGTCCTTACTAGAGGATCGCTAAGAGTGGGTCTGTGCCTGCAGGCCTCCCTGTCCTGTAGTCCGTATGCTAGAGGATCGCTAAGAGTGGGTCTGCGCCTGCAGGGCTCCCTGTCCTGTAGTCCTTACTAGAGGATCGCTAAGAGTGGGTCTGTGCCTGCAGGCCTCCCTGTCCTGTAGTCCGTATGCTAGAGGATCGCTAAGAGTGGGTCTGCGCCTGCAGGGCTCCCTGTCCTGTAGTCCGTATACTAGAGGATCGCTAAGAGTGGGTCTGTGCCTGCAGGCCTCCCTGTCCTGTAGTCCGTATGCTAGAGGATCGCTAAGAGTGGGTCTGTGCCTACAAGGCTCCCTGTCCTGTAGTCCTTACGCTAGAGGATCGCTAAGAGTGGGTCTGCGCCTGCAGGGCTCCCTGTCCTGTAGTCCTTACTAGAGGATCGCTAAGAGTGGGTCTGCAGCTACAGGGCTCCCTGTGCTGTAGTCCGTATGCTAGAGGATCGCTAAGAGTGGGTCTGTGCCTACAAGGCTCCCTGTCCTGTAGTCCTTACGCTAGAGGATCACTAAGAGTGGGTCTGCAGCTACAGGGCTCACTGTCCTGTAGTCCGTATGCTAGAGGATCGCTAAGAGTGGGTCTGCAGCTACAGGGCTCCCTGTCCTGTAGTCCGTATGCTAGAGGATCGCTAAGAGTGGGTCTGCAGCTACAGGGCTCCCTGTCCTGTAGTCCGTATGCTAGAGGATCGCTAAGAGTGGGTCTGCAGCTACAGGGCTCCCTGTCCTGTAGTCCGTATGCTAGAGGATCGCTAAGAGTGGGTCTGTGCCTACAGGGCTCCCTGTCCTGTAGTCCTTACGCTAGAGGATCACTGGCTCTTCGATCACATGGAGCAAAACCTATCGGTGATCCACCAAGTGCTGAGCCATGGCGCCATCAGGCTTTAAGCACATTTATCCATGGATCCTCTCCTCTACATGCAATTGGCGCTGTCAATTTTAGACACATCGACAGCTTCCAATGAATGTTACCTGTGAGACAGAACTTATCTTTAACACATGGTGAGAAATGGATGTGGTGGGGAGACGTCTCACCCTGGACACTTTAGGGACCAAACTGCGTGGTCCTGAAAGCCAAACGAGGGATGTCTACCTGGTCGCAATAACACCATCGCACATGCCGATGACTAGCCTGGCTGTCGAAGGGGGTTGTGTTTGAGAAGAGTGAGTGGGTTCCCCTCACTGTGACCCTGCCTGGCAGAGCAGAGCCACTCTGTTGGGGCTCCAGCCTGTGCTCCTTCCAGGAGCAGGTGGTGCGACTTGGCCCCCTCGGGGTCTCTGGGTGACTCTCAATGCCCATGCCATTTGTTAGCAGCCAAGTGCTTGTCCTTGTTGCCACCAGGACTCCTGCAATCCGGGGACCAACAGGGTCCAGGTGGCTGGCCTGCTGCATCTCCTCAGACCCTTAGCTCTGATGCTACTTCTTCCCTGCACGCTCTCTGCCACTCCCATGTTCCTAACCTTTGGAGGAGTTCTGGAGCTGTCCTCATTCACACTGCGGTACCTACGCAAGCTGCCCTAAGTGTGGGACTTGAGAGGATTAAGAGTGAAGGGGTGGAGTGTAGTCTGTCAATTGGATCATAGCCAATGAGGCCTCTGTGCAGGCAAGGCCTTCTCCTGAGAATTCTGGGAACTCCTGTATTTCCTCCTTGGAGGCGGGGGACGTTTCTCCCTCTGCTCACTCCCTTGGAGGCTCTCTACTGACAAGACCCAAGACTCACTCCCTGCGAGACTCAGCAGCTGACAAGACACATGGGCTATGCTGATGGCAGCAAGAACCCTGGACCTGGAGGAGACACGTGGAGACTCCTGCCAGTGCCAAGATGCTTACACCACCACTGGACCCACAAGACTCCCTGCCCACTGGCCTGTGACCTTCCTGCATTTGGCATCACCACGTATGTTTCTTGAGCCTGAAGAGGGCCTTAGAGATTAGTATCGGACATATGGGCTAATATCGGACTTACAGATTTAATGTGGACTGGGCTGGGATGTTTTCTCAATATTTAATTGCTCTTATATATAAACCTTTTTCTTATACACATGAGTCTCCCTGAATTTGTTTCTCAAGACTACCTATACAAACACACAGGTGCTGCAGGTGGCATCATTGGGTAGCCTGGTGGGGACAGGTTCGAGTCAGGCTGGCAGGAGTAGCCCTTGCTCAGCCTTGGGCAGGTGTCCTGCGTCTCACAGCTGCTGTCGCCTCTCTCTCAGGGAGGTGACGCACCGCCGCTGCCTGCTGCTGTGGGTTTGTGTGGGAATTGAATCAGCCGAGGCAGGAGAACACTTAGCTTCCTTTCTGGAACAGAGTAGTAGCTCAGTTCAGGCTTCCCCGCACTCCCTCCTCCTCCTCCTCCTCCTCTTCTTCCTCCTGGTGAGCCTGGTGAAATCACTCTGGCTGGTAGGGGATTTTAGTGCTGTGGAGAATACAAGCTGTTGTTTGTCCATGCAGCTTACAGCTGCAGATTTATGGTGTCAGTAATCCTTAAGACACCCCGACATTAGCCCAGCAAGGTGAGTGCCCAGGAGGGATTCCAAAAGCAGTGTAGACTGAGCTGAAACTACCGTGTGGTTACAGCCCGATTCGTCCCCCGTCAGACCCCCGGGTCCTCACATTTATAAAGGGTGCAGGCCTTCATGAGATGGAGCTGTGAGGGAGCAGAGAGCATTACAATCAACACAGTAGGCGTCCCTTAACTCTATCGATGAAACCAGTCAACAACCCACAAGCAGAGCCATTCTCTGGACCCACTGTACTGCCTGCGAAGGGCAGACTCGGGTCCAAGCTGAGCTGTCGGTCCATTCCTCTCACTGGGGAAGGCTAACTCATGACTCTTCAGTCCTTAGCACCTCATTGAGCCCAGCCAGCCATCTACTCTTAGTTTTAGGGTGCAGCATTTTACCCCTGTTTATTTTAGTCTAGGCCCAAGAGACATATCAGAAGTGATCATCTGGATCCAGCACAGAAGAGGATGGGAAGGGAGGAGGGCTTTATCAGCAGTGCCATTTTCATTGGTGTGTGAGGGAGAGGTGGGGAAGATGCAGGGCAGTGACCTTACAAGGTGAGGGGATCCCCCTCTCTAAAGGGCTGCCAGTGTTTAGCTGCAGACATATGGTGTGCAGGTGTGTAATGTGCAGATGTGTGATGTGCAGGTGTGTGTTGTGCAGGTGTGTGTTGTGCAGGTATGTCATGTTGCAGGTGTGTCATGTTGCAGGTGGATGATGTGTAGGTGTGTCATGTCGCAGGTGTGTCATGTTGCTGGTGTGTGATGCTGCAGGTGTGTGGTGACCAGCAACTAGGAAAGGACCAGCTCAGAGCTGATCTCTGAGCCAAATGCAGGCCTATCTTATGGAAAACAGAGGTAGGCCAGCACACCTCGGTGTCACCAGCGGCCTTGGGTGGCTTGCTCTCGTGGTGTCAGGCAGTTGGGAGGCAAGAGTTAGCATGTGAAGGGATTTCTTTATCTGCAGGGGTGCCCTGGCTTCAGCACTCCTATCCCCACCGAGAGCTTTCAGAAATGCCAAGACACTTGGGTTCCTGCTGCCCACTGCCAGTGAGCCCCTTTCGACTCATTGTGGGTGGGTAGGAACAGTGCCCTGGAGTTTCCATGACTTCACTTCATGAAAGGAGCAGAGAGCCCTGATTTCCCCAGTGAGTGGCTGGTGGGTGTGCACTACCCACTTCACAGTGGGCCGGAGCACAATGAACAGGGGGCACAGCTGGTGTGGGAAGGCACCCACTGGCAGGACCCCCAGGAGGCCTGGCACTTTGGAGAGGCAAGAGAGGTATTCATCAGGGGGCTCCACCTGGCATCCCAGAGACCCCTAGGGGTTACCCTGCTCTTGGCTCTCTTCCATTGGAACAACTCCAACCTGGCTCCCACGCCCTCCCACCTTGGTCCCAAGGTCCCTGGGGACAGGAATAGCACACAGGGCTCCAGGGTGCACAGCCCTCGACCTATGATGCATAAGGGGTGTTTCCAGGCGTGGTTTTCAGGTGTCCAAAGTGGCAAAATGCCCAAAGTGCTGGAGCCTCCACCTCTTCCGTCCCGACTCCGTCAGTGACAGCGTGCCTCTCTCATGGATGCTCTTCTGCGTCATGGAGGCCAACAACCGCTGGTGAGGGTGGACCAGGGGACCAATCTTGACAGGCCCTCGACCGCCTCCCGCCAAACGATGACGGACCGCTCCTGGTATTATATCCAGGAGGCCAGGCCCTGCTTGTGCTGACAGGCGGTTATTGGCCCATGGAGAGGGCAGTTGGAGAAGCCTGGGGAGTTTCTGGAGGTCCCCAAAACAACGACTCGTTTCTTCTGTCTTTCACACCCAGGAGGGTTCTGAAGTGCCGGAGGAGAGATGGACGGACAATTGACTGGTGTTTCCTCCCATGCTTGTTGATTCCCCTCATCATTGACATGCGTCACATTTGGGGTGGAGAGGGGGTGAGAGAAGAAGCATCGCATCTGTGGGCTCAGACACAGGAGCAATCGGGAGGAGGAGGCAGGACCAGGGCAGGTTTCTTCTGTTGTGCGTGGGCTCTCCCTAGGCCAGAACCAATGCTTTGCCAGTTAGCAACCCAATAACATGTGTATATCTTCACTACGGACACCCAGATGGCCCGGCAGGTCCGTCTTGGAAGGAGTCCAGTTAACAAGCTCCTGAGAGGGGAGTGTGGTGAGATTTCATCTCATGAATTTCGGACATATTATCAGGAGGGACATGATACTTGGTAAAGCGGAGGGTGAGTGAAAAAGAGGAAGAACTTTAATGAGATGAACAGACATCGTGTCTTCAAAAATGGGCTCCAACGGAGCCACACTTGTGCTTTGTGGGGATGGTGCCTGCCTGGCATGAATTTGTTCTGGGGTTGCCGGGGTCTCTGTGAGTTCAGGTGAACTTCACAGAAATGACCATATTATTTCATAGAGACATCCCATTTTCCTCGCTTTGAATCCCCCCTGCGGGCCAGGAGTGAGCAGGGTGCGGAAGCAGGAGGCACAGTTTAGGCCCTCAGGCCGGGCGCCCTGCTAGGGCTCCTCGGGTCTCTGTGAGGTTCCATCTTTCTGGGGCTGCTGCTCCGCAGGCCTTGCCTGGTTGGACTGTGGGGGGGATGTGAGGGAGCTCTGTATCTTATTCTCAGTTGTGTGGCTTTCTGTAAAGAACAGACCCCTCCCCAGGCTTTCCCTCCCGTCCGTCCCTGTGGGCCATGGGCGAGGACTACAGCTTAGATCATGAAGTGAAGGTCATGGACAGAAAGCTGTCCATCAAAAACTGGCTGGTTCCCACGTCATTACAGCCAGGGCGTCTGGAATCACGGGCGGCCTCTCTGATTCATGCCAGGGGCTGTGGCCAAGATCGGCTGGAGTGTGGGCGGGCACAGAGGAGCTTTCCCAATGGTGGGCATGTTCACTAACCCTGAAGAGCACTCACAGGCCAAAGGGGCCACATGTAGCCCGACAACGGGAGGAACAGGCTGGGGAGCGGAGCTGTGTGGTGCTGTGGTGGTAGTGAAGGGGGAGAGAGGGGCCATGCAAAATGAAGGCGTCCAGTTCTGTCTGCAAGCAGCTCCTCCGCCCTCTGCTCATACTCCATGGTCTGCACTCCGGCACACACCTGGCACACAACTGGCTTCTCTCCACCCCCTCCCCTGTGGTCTGCACCCCAGCCCCACTCTCCATGTGGATTTTCTGGGCTTGACCAGCCGGTCCTCACAGCATTGTTCAGCGTGGTCATGCTTCCTCCTCCGATCTTGCTCCTCATTTTTCAGCCGACCTGTCTGCTCCCCTCTACCTGCAGGAGAGACCTGTGATGACACCCCTGCCTTGAAAATATAAGGACTCTGTGTGTGCGTGTGAGTTTATGTATGCATGTGAGTGTGTGTGCATGTGTTCATGCATGTGTGATTCGATGTGTGTGTGTGTGTGTGTGTGTGTGTGTGTGTGTGTGTGTGTGCGAGTACACACATTTGTCTGGATATCCATTGACCATTTCTTGGCTGATTTTCTCCCATTAGAGGGAATTATATGTCTGTTTGGGGAACATCTCATATATCTTTCATTGAAGATTTTGAATATGTCACATCACGAGCCACCTATGAACAGGATTCGCCTCCGACCACCTACAGGAGCTTGCTCTATATTAGTATTGTTTCTGTGGCTGAATTCTGGAACACCTGTGTCCTCTGTCCTGTGTGGTCCCTGGTTTCTCTCGCTCGTTATGTCATAGGGCTTTCAGACATAGGCAGAGATTTCCTTAGCAGCAATCAGCACTTCTCTAAGCCCTGGGGAGTGGTCAGGATGGCGGTTGGTGTGCCACCTGCCCCCCTCTATGCCCCCGCAGCCCACAGGCTATCAGTGACCTGAGCAGGAGCAGGTTTCTCCATTCCACCCCGCCCCCAGTCACACACCATGATGCAGGCCACGGGCCCAGCCACGGCCCTCAGAAGAGAAAGAAGAAGTGAGTTGTCGAAATGGGAACCAGTGATTTAGGACACGTTCAGTACTTCCTTCCGATGAAACTCTCGTTAGGCTGATTAATAATAATATGGAGTATGATTTGGACATGATTAAATCTAAAATTGTCTTCCACTGGAGAATTGCTCCAAAAGGTCATTACTAATGTGGAGGCAAAGAGAGACGAGAGGACCGAGAAGGGTCTGGGAAGAGAGGTGCCCCAGGGAAGGAAGAATGAGATTGTGTTTGGGGAAAAAAAGAAATGCGTTCTTTTACAGTATCTGATGAGAAGTAGATGTCTTCCTTTGAATTTTCTTAACAGAGGAAATTTCCACCGGGTTGGATGTATCCCACAGACACGTGTTGGAATTCTAACTCCTGTTCCTGGGGTGAGAGCCCTGCTGGAAATGTGGTTTCCTTGGTAAAGTAAATGAGGCCAGATCAGGGTGGTCCTAAACCTAATCACCTCTGGGTTATGAAGAGAAGGGCAGAGAGATGGCGTGTGTGCCTTGACCACAAGCTCAGTAACCCAAGGGGCACCCTTTGTTTCCAACAAGGAAGGCACTGGCACGGCCAAGAGCCTGACTTGGACTTCTGCCCCCCAAATTGTGAGAATGACGGCAAGGTCTTGACATCCCCCGCCTGCACATGGTCAGTGTGTTATGGAGCAGTAAGAACCTGAGGTCCACAGTGTGCTGAAGTGACCAGAGGCTCACAGTGTAAGCACGTTGGAAACACTGCCAGATAACCATGTACACACAGCTCGGGGATGGGGCCAGGGTGTGCCTGCCAGCAACTTACCTTCCTGTCTCCAGAGGCCAGGGAAGAAGTGGAGGGGTTACAGGCCAGCACTGAGACCCTGGTCATTCCCTCATCCTGCTGAGGGCTCAGGAGAAGGGACCCTGCACTCCTTGACTTTCTCTTTCATAAGGGCAAGCATGAGAGCAAGCATCCATGTGGAAACAGACCTACTCTGGAAGGCTGCCCACTGGGGTTACAGAAGCCCAGTCGTTAAAGGCTGTGGACTCCGTGTTTGATTCTCAGGGCCATTGCAGCAAAATACCATTTACCAGCTGGCATGTAAGCACAGGACAGTGTTGCCTTACTGTTAAGGATGCTGGGATTCTGAATTCCGGGTTTCGACTTGACCGTGCAGGTCTCTGCACACTCTCCTGGAAGATCCTTCCTTGCTTTTCTCTGTGTCTACTATCTCAGGCTTCCCCTGCTTTGTAGAGGCAGCCTCATTTGGCCACCATCCCTCTGCTTTTATGGTGCTTAGGCCTGAAAATAGATGTGAAGCAACACCCAGCAAGGGAGCCTCCTCCCCAGACTTGCTGTCTCCCAGATAAGATTTCACAATGGCCTCTTTGCAGAGGGGGTGTCAGGGAGGGAGCTGCGGAAGGGGCCAGAGGGGGTGAGGCCAAGAGGCCTGGGGAAGGTGCAGAGTAGTTGATGGAACAGGCCTGAGGGGATGGTCTGGGGAAGGGTGATCCTGGCAGAGGGAACATTGGGGAAGAAGGTGAAAGAAGCTGTCAGAAATAGACTGGTGACCTCCACAGGGGAGAGATAGTGCCCCTCAATTGTGGGACATCATGCCCCTCCACTGTGGAGAGATGGTGTCCCTCCGCTGTGAATTGGGCAGAAGGTGACTCTCTGCTGTGGGATGGGGGAGATGTTGGTCCTCTGCTGTGGGATAGGGAGATGTTGGTCCTCTATTATGGGATGGGGAGATGGTGGTCCTCTGCTGTGGGATGGGGAGATGGTGGTCCTCTGCTGTGGGATAGGGAGATGTGGTCCTCTATTGTGGGATGGGGAGATGGTGGTCCTCTATTATGGGATGGGGAGATGGTGGTCCTCTGCTGTGGGATGGGGAGATGGTGGTCCTCTGCTGTGGGATGGGGAGATGTTGGTCCTCTGCTGTGGGATAGGGAGATGTGACCCTCTATTGTGGGATGGGGAGATGGTGGTCCTCTGCTGTGGGATGGGGGAGATGGTGGTCCTCTATTGTGGGATGGAGAGATGGTGGTCCTCTGCTGTGGGATGGGGAGATGGTGGTCCTCTGCTGTGGGATAGGGAGATGTGGTCCTCTGCTGTGGGATGGGGAGATGGTGGTCCTCTGCTGTGGGATGGGGAGATGGTGGTCCTCTGCTGTGGGATGGAGAGATGGTGGTCCTCTATTGTGGGATGGGGAGATGGTGGTCCTCTATTTTGGGATAGGGAGATGGTGGTCCTCTATTATGGGATGGGGAGATGGTGGTCCTCTGCTGTGGGATGGGGAGATGGTGGTCCTCTGCTGTGGGATGGGGAGATGGTGGTCCTCTGCTGTGGGATGGAGAGATGGTGGTCCTCTATTGTGGGATGGGAGATGGTGGTCCTCTGCTGTGGGATGGGGCATATGATGGCCCTCCACAATGAAGTGGGCAGAGAGTGGCCCTCCACTCTGACTTGACACAGATCGGAAAACTGAGGGACATGTTGAGACCTGACTCTGAGGAGGACTGGAGTGTTGGAGAGACCTCCTATAACTTGGCTGGGACCTTCACGAGTCAGCTGGCAGTATGATGGAGACAGGGTGGGTGACGGGCTTGGAGACGTGGAGCAGAGTGGCTCTCTTCCTGTCCTCAGTCCTTCCATCGGTGAGCTCTCTACATGGGACAGACTGGAGGGCTGCCTGGTTCTGGAAATCTTGGAAGAAAACCACAGTGATTCTTAAGTCATTTACCAGCTGTCTAATAGCCCAGTATATGGATGCACTATAATTCCTCTCTGCATTGGAAGGGGCACTTTGAGATCCAAGGAATCAAATATTCTGAGATAAGCTGTTGGGCTCCTGTTCTGATTGTCTCCTCTCACAGCACGAACACCCTGCAGATCCCCATTAACAAAAGCATAAGGCAGTGCCTTGCTCAACTAAAAAATGATAAATCGTTTGATTCATCTTTACATCTCAAGCCATTATCTGATTCCAGTACAATTTTAATTTTTAAAGTAAGAATTAATATAATATATGAAAAGCATTCTGTATCTCCTTCAAAAATGCCTCCCAGCTGCTCTAGAATATAATGTTATAATTTTGTGGATTTTCATTTTGGGCCCTGAGTGTAGCAGGCTTGAAGAAATGTGGGAATACCTGCAGGAACCAGGAGATATTTGATAATTAAACTGCTCTCTGGATTTAATTCAAAATTAAACTCGGGAGAGTGAGAATAACTTAAATAAACCAATAAAAATTTTGACTGTGCAATTCTGAGCTCAACTTTCAATGAAAAGTTATACATCCAGTAAATTTTGCAATAGGCAGTTCATTTTTATGCTTATTATTACCTTTCATTATATTCATTAAAATGTTAAACTTGATCCAGAATTGCTTAAATCTTCCATGAGCTATGCTTGTGGAAAATCATTCGGCAGATGCTTCATTGGGGGAAATTGCTTACCTTTGCATAAAATCTCTTTTTGTTAGTTTGATTGTTTTGGAAGAAAGAGGAAAATATTAAAAGAAATCATTGATGCGCCTGAAAATGCAAGCATCTTGCTCATGAGTGGAGGCATAGAGATAATACATCACATCCTATTGGTGACAAGTCTTCGAGCAGAAATCCCAAGGAAAGGAAGGAATGTGATCAGAGTTATGGGGTGGGCAGGGTGACATCAGATCCCTCATCTTCATTCCCTCAGGGAACACCAAGGATGTTGAGTAATGAACTGTGCCCTCACAGTACATGTTAGCATACTGAATCCCATGCCTGTCCAGGTGATGCTATCTGGAAATGGGGATTCATTTGTTATGGTAATGAGAACATGCTAGGGAAGGTGAGTCCTAACCCTAATCGTTTGGGGGTGCTAGGGAAGGCTGTCCAGACTCAGAACAGAGCACTCCCCTTCTGAGGTGGAGAGGGGGCATCAATAGCTCCTGAAGGTCTCCAAGAACCCAGGTGCACGGGGACTGTGGAAACTGGGCAGGACCTGGCACTTCCTGGGAGCAAAGAGCAGGACCTTCCCCCAGATTCTGGTGGGAAGGCCCAATGAGTGAGAGTAGACTTGCTGACAGTGAGTTTTCTGAGAACCTCCTCAACTGGAAGAATGTAGATGTCTGTTCTTCAGAGACACCTGTGGGTGTTTCGCATTGACCAGCTTGAGGACACAGAGACAGGAGGTGAACGTAGAACTACACCAGGCGGATTGGGTCCCCAGAGGGCCCTGGTGGTGTAGTGGTTACTAACATCAAGGTCAGCCATCTGAAGCCACTAGCTGATCTTCTAGCAGGTAGCATAACAATGTCACAGTCTTGAAAACCCACAAGAGCAGTTCTACAGTCCCTGTGAGTCTGCATCCACTCAATGGCAATGTGTTTTGAGAGTCTGAGTCCCCATAAGACTCTCAGTCTAGTCGGGGAGGAAGTAAGGGGCTCCTGTGTGTAACTTATGAGAGAGTGTATGCTCTTCCTTCACTGTGGAATGCTCTCTTTACCTCCTGGGCCCACAGGCACGGGGACCTCCCACTGTTTCTCTGTCACGTTGGTGCAGGTCTTCATTCTGCATCAACTGGAATGGGATGCTTGTTAGGATGCGCCTGTCTGGCCCTCTGTAAGATACAGGGCCCTTCAGGGAAATGTCTGTTTGTTCCCAAGGGGTGACCATAGTGTGTGAAATACAGGTGAGACATGGCCCATCTGGACTATGGACAACTAACCTGCAAGAAACCCCTGGTGCTGAAAGGAGGGGTTTTCCGGAGTCAGATTTCGAGAGAGGAGGATGTCTCCAGGGCCATGTGTTCTGTTGGAAGAAATACAGGCTTGTGGGGTGATCACAGCCTTCCAAGGTGTCCCTTTGCTCTACTTTCAATGAGGCTGGGCAGCCAGTCACTGGGGGAGCAGGCTGGGCAAGTCCTAGAGTTGTCAGCCCCCGGACCTATGTGTCACTGTGCCTCCAGGTAAAATGGAAAAGCCGCCCTGCTCAGTTTACCTGTTGATGTAAAAGTAAAACCAGAAGGTTTGCTGGCCCTGGTAGAATGTTTTAGATGGAAGGAGTCTGCATTTTCACTCAGTTCTTCACAACACGTAGGCGGTGACGGGCATTCTCTCTGCTTGTTGCGAATCCATTTTGTGGTTCATTGTTGAAAATCTTTTTGTGCTGACCGAAAAGTGGACGGATTAAAACGTAGGAGACTCTAGTACGTAGCCTAGCCAGGGAGCCAACACCAAGTTCCAAATCAACCCACAAGGGAGCCTGTTTACAGAACCTTCCAGTGGAAGATGTTTTACATCTGAGAAGCAAGCCTTTGAACAGAGCATAAGTAATCAGTTATTTGGTTTTTGAATTCTGTAATCAGGAAGCTCATGAATAAGGTATCAATATGACAGACTATTCCTTTATTAATATTTGCTTCATTATCTTTATACCTTCTCTTGGAGAGGGGACCCTCCAAACTTTGTTACTTAAGTTTGTATAAAAAGCATATGAAATAAGTGATTAAAACACACACACATAAATTTTCAGGGAGTCTTAGAATGTAAAATTAATAACCTACTCTTCCTTGTAAATTAACCATAAGACTTTTACAAACACAAGAACATCTTTTCCAAGAAAACTTCAAAGTATCTAATGGGGGGTCACCGTTTAATAAAAGAAGTGCTTCATGACACTAACATCACCAACTTGGACAAAGTCTCTTCGTGTCCATCTTCCTGTGCCCCCAGTGCAGTCTGTGGCCTTTTCTGTGCATGCAACTCCGGGCAGATTTGAGTGGAGCTTTAGAAGGGTGGGCTCTTCTGAAGAAAATGGACACCCATCGTGTAGATAATGGTTACAGCTATGAGCAGATGCTGAAGTAAGGAGACCGTTGCTATGGAGAGGTTACCTGATGTGTAACAGAAGGAAACCCTGCCCAGTCCTGCAGCAGGGTCCTTCCAGTGCGGGTATTTGAGCCCACTGTGGCAGTGAGCGGGCAAACCCAACTGGCTGGGGGCATCCTTGGTATTCCGTGAGCCTGGACTTTACCAACCATGGAGCGCTTCTCTCAGGATTGGCTTCCCTGAGGAGGCGCTCTGTGGACTGTCAAGAGAAACAAGCAATCTCTCGTAGGAGAAACACCATCACAACATCCTTAGAAGTGAGGAGGGTGAAGCGTTGTCTTGTTTTCTTGAGGACATGTCATCGCCGAATAAACAGCCACTGCCACGGGTGGGCGCCAACTCAGTGACTGACTGGAAGTGCCCGCTAGGGTGTCCAAGACTGTACATTGTATGGGAGCAGACAGCCTTGGCTTTCTCCCGGGGAGCAGCTGGGTGGATTGAAGTACCAAGCTTGCAGTGCTCAGCCCAACCCCACTCTGAATGAGTAAGCAGGACTCCTTGTGGAAGGAGCAAGCAACTGAGAGGAGGTGTTTCTCTCAGTGCATGGAGAGAGGGAGGACAAAGATGGCCACAGGTGGAAGCCAGGTCCTGCCAGCTGACACCTGTGTGCCAGAGCACATCTGTACTCCTCAGCTGGTGTCTTCTCAGATCTCCAGTACTTGCTTCCAAGGCCCCTCCAACTGGACTCCAACTTCCAACCTTTCAGTTAGTGGTTTAGCTTGTTCACTATTTGTAGGGATTCTACCTCATAACTTTCACATGATCTACATCTGTGTTCGTCTGGGTAGACCAGAGAAACAAATCCATAGAAGCTCATATGTGTATAAGAGAGAGTTTTCTATAAAGGGTAATTTTACATTAAGAATGCATCCCAACCAAGACCAGTCCAAGCCCATATGTCTGATAGGAATCTATAAAGTCCTCTTCAGACTCATGCAACACATGCAATGATGCCTAAGGCTGGGTTATCAGAAGCCAGTGGGTAGAAAGTCTTCGGATCCAGTGACGTAAGCATCTCAGTGATGGCAGGAGTGTCTGCCTAGCTTCTCCAGCACCCAGGGCTGCATCAGGGTAGGTCCATGTGGCTTCCCCTCAGGGATGTCTTGCAGGAAGTCAGCCTTGTCAGCACAGTGTCTCACAGGGAGTGAAGCAGTGAAAGTATGTCTCTCTCCCCACCCTCCCAATCCCAACTCCCCTACCTCCAAAGAGGAAATACCAGTTTTCCCGGAATCCTCAGGGGAAGGATATGCCCACAGAGGCCCCATTAGCTGTGACCCAATTGACAGACTAGACTCCACCCCCTTCACTCTTAATCTTCTCAAGTCCCAAATTGACACCAGATTACATAACTGCCACAACATGTAACCCCCTCCCAGGGGAACGGACAGCAGAAAAGTGAGTGAAGGGAGACAGCGATCAGTGTAAGACATGAAAAAAAAAAGATAAATTATCAAGGGTTCATGAGGGAGGGAGGGGCTGGGGGGGGGATATGAGCTGATACCAAGGAGTCAAATAGAAAGAAAACATTTTGAAAATGATGACAGCAATATATGTACAGATGTGCTTGACACAGTGGATGATGGATGGATGGTATAAGAGCCCCCAATAAAATGATTTTTTTCAAGTAAGAATTTTTAACACAAAATATTTATGGCCTCATAAAATCTGTAGATGGTCAGTATAGGTTGCAATAGACTCTGACAGTGAAAAAAAAGTGTGTGTGTGTATGTGTCTGTGTGTGTGTCTGTCTGTCTGTGTGTGTGTGTGTGTGTGTGTGTTTGGGAAAATGCTACCTGCTCTTCACAACCCAAGACTTCACTGGATGTGCAATGATGATGAAGAGAAAACGTAAGCATTTTGTGAGGATACCTGGTTGCAAAATGGTTACAAAAGTGGATGCTAACCACAAGGTCACCAGTTTGAAACCACCAGCCCCTCCAAAGGAGAATGGGAGAGGCTTTCCACTCCCATAAAGAGTTGCAGTCTTGGCAAACCCACAAGGACTATTCTCTCCTCTGCCTGAGGGTCGCTATGAGTTAGAATTGACTCAGTGTGAGTTTGGTTTGGAGACACCAGTAAAAAGGCAGACGTTCACTTTCCCATGGGAGCTTCTCCCAATGCTCACGCACTTACCACTTAGATGCCAAGCCTATTGCAATTCTTGGAAGTTTCACACTTGAGTTTCTTCTTCCTTGAAGAATGTGTCCCTCCCCATCAGTACCTCCTATAATACCTGGTAGACACCTCCTTCCTCCCGCTGACTCACAGACACTCCGCTGCATCTTCACCCCTGACACCCTGTCCTGTCATGAGGCACAGAAGTGCTCCCAGGAGGGGCTTCTCTGACGGCCCCCCAGATCTGTACCCTTCGCACTGACTAGATTCTCTAGACAGCAAAACCAGTGTGGTTTACACTGTGCTTGTTTTGGGTGTCACCAATGAGTTTCCAGCTCACAATGACCTTATCAATGTACAACAGACCACGCCGCCCTCACCAGGGTTACGTTCGAGCCCAGTGTTGCGGCCACTTCGTCAGTCCATCTCGTTGAGGGCCTTCCTGTTTTGTTTGCTGTCCTTTTACTTTTCCAAGCACGATGCCCTTTTCCAGGGATTAGTCTCTCCGGGAAACTTATCTACAGGACTTTGGAAGGAAGTGTCATCAGCCTTGCTTCTAAGGAGCACTCTTGCTGTGCCCCCTTGGTGCTGTCGATGTTCTGCAGCACCGTGATGCAGGTGCTTGGCTGCTTCTTTGGTCCTCCTTATTCAGGTCCCACTTCCAAATGCACAGGGCTTGGCTCAGGAGCACCTTTGTCCTCAATGTAACATCATTGCTTTTCAACATTTTTTAATCGTTTTATTAGGGGCTCATACAGCTCTTAGCACAAGCCACACATATATCAATTGTGTAAAGCACTTTGTACATTCATTGTCCTCGTCATTCTAAAAGCATTTGCTCTCCACCTAAGCCCCTGGCATCAGCTCCTCATTTTCCCCTCAATCCCCACTCCCCCTGCCTCGTAAACCCTTGATAATTTACAGATTATTATTTTGTCCTATCTTGCCCTGTCAGACATCTCCCCTCACCCACTCTTAAGTTGATCTTCCCCCAGGGAGGAGGTCACATGTAGATCCTCGTAATCATTTCTCCCTTTCCAACCCACCCTCCCTCCACCCACCCTCCCTCCAACCCACCCTCCCTCCACCCAGACAGCAGATTAACCCAAGTCATTCATCTCTTGACTGCTGCTTACGAGTGAGGCCTACAGATGTGTGCAGAAAGAAAGTTTAAATTAGAGAAATGACTCCCACAGTGAGAGGGACAGGTCATTTCCAAGGCCTTGTGTCAGATGTTAGGTTGGCAGCTTCTCCTAAGTCAGGTCATTGTGGGGCTCGAAGAGCCCGAGATCTGCAGCAGGATGCCAGGCTCTTGTTGGCAGGTAAGAGGGGGCTCCTGTAAGGCATGTTGTTTTCCTTGTCGTCAGGTGCCCACAGAGATGACAGCCTGGAGAACCCCTGGAGTTGGGGTACTCGGTCACGTGGGTCTGCTGTGGGCGAGACTCCTGGACAGCGCCCAGCAATGGCAACGCCCATGCCCGCTCATAATTCCACCCAGGTGTCACGGAATCCTTCTATCCTCCCCCCCACATCCTCACATGAGGATGACCCAGTTTCGAAAGATGAAGCCAATGTTCCAGGTGTCACAGGACGACTGTGCCATATTTCATCGTGCTTGGTGCCACGCGAAGAGGAAGAGCCACAGCCCCGTTGTAATCTTGTGTCAGAGAGAAGTGTGTGGTGGTGCGGGACCAGCCAGCGTTCGGTTCTGTTGCCCGTGGGGTCACTTCAAGTGGGGACCCAACCTCTGGCACTGGACAATCGCAACGACACTGACTCCAGACTCTGGGCTGATGTCCAAACTATCAGATTAAGACGTTCTGGGCAACTTTAGTATCCGTTCCTTCTTAGTCCCTCCCTCCCTCCTGTTCCAGGATCCATCGTTCAGGAGAGGACGCTCAGATGGCACTCTCAGGGTTTTTTTTGTTTGTTTGTTTTTAATTATTTTACTGGGGGTTCTTATAGTTCTTATCACCATCCTTCCATCCATCCTTCCATCCATCCATCCATCCATCCATCCTTCCATCCATCCATCCATCCATCCATCCATCCATCCATCATCCATCCATCCATCCATCCATCCATCCATCATCCATCCATCCATCCATCCATCCACTCATCCATCCATCCATCCATCCATCCATCCATCCATCCTTCCTTCCATCCATCCTTCCTTCCTTCCATCCATCCATCCATCCATCCATCCATCCATCCATCCATCCATCCATCGTGTCAAGCACACGTGTACATATGTTGTCATCATCATTTTCAAAGCATTTTCTTTCTACCTGAGCTCATTTGCGCCCCCCTTTCCCCCGCATCCCTCAAGATCCTTGATAATTTATAAAATGTTTTCCATGTGTCTCACGACTTTTAATCGATAAATCATCAACCAGGGCAGTCTTGATTGTTATTGTTTAGCTGAAAACATTGAAAACCTAACGCAGCAGGCTCTTTCCCTTCCCCAGTGCTGCGGTTCAACTTTGATAGCGGCCTCTGTCTGCCGGCCTGCCCTAGGAGAGAGCAGCGGTCTTAGAGTGTGCAGGAGCTAAAACCCGCCGAATTCGATGTTTCAGCTTTCATTCTTTCACTCAAGAGATGGCAGCGAACAATGTCGTCTTTGATTATGAATTCCTAGACAGAGGGATTATTGAAACACTTGTTGTTCATAAAATAAACTCTGTCATACCGGAGATGAAATGATCAAATTTTATTAAAATTTGGTTATCTCAAGTCAGGTTTCAATTTGCAAATAGAAGCTGTGAGCCGGCGTGCATCTGAACCGGGCATTTCATTCTGCAGCTTGTAGTTATGGGCAGGCTCCGGAGCAGGTCTGGGATGACTGCATGTCACCGCCCCATGCCAGGGAGCAGGAGGGCCCCTTCCTGAGCCTCTTTCTGGGGAAGAGGGTCCCAGCAGCTCGGAACTGCCAGGCCAGCACAGGATTGGCTCTTCCCTCTCATAGGCCAAGTGTGGAAAGCCAGGAGCTGCCGTTTGATATGGCAGTGTCAGCTAAGAGAAACGGGAACCACCCAGCTGTGGCCTCCCTCAGTGTGGGCTGGAGTTGCCCCCGAGGTCATTCCGATGCATGGTGACCTCCGGGCTGCAGAATGGGACATGCCCTGTCCTGCGACATGTCCAAGCATGCTGGTCTGCCAGAGTCCACTGCAGCTGCCGCTGCGTGCCTTGATCATCTTCCCAGCTCCATGTCAGGCAGCGATGCAGTGTTCCTCCAGACTGTTCTGGGCTGAATTTTCAAGGTAGATCACCAGGCCTTTCTTCACAGTGTGCCTTAGTGGGGGTTGACATTGCTGGGCTGTGAAATGCTGATGACATAGCTTCCAGCACCATGGACACGCCCACATCACCACAGGAGCACCTGGAGACAGGGAGCACAGCGATTCAGGGCCAGTGGAGAGATTAACTCTACTTTATTCGTTTACACATCGGCACCATTATGGGATGGCGATGGCGGTGCCACGGAGAGAGGGTCTTTATTAGTGAATGCAAAACACCTCACAATTTGAAATAGGATGCGCAGAATGTAAACCAAGTGGGTCCATTTCTAAACTTTTCGTGGTGTTTCTGTGAGCTGATCCTCCTCTTCTGAAAAGAGTTATAATCAGAAGTCCTCAAGGGTGAGGGACATTCCAATTTATCAATAATGTGGCAAAAAAGAAACCAGGCACGGGAAGGACCCCTCTGCCAGCTGGAGCCTCCACGTCTCCCTTAGCCTTCTTTCTGTGACAATGTCTTGTGTTTGCACCTGGCGTTGTTCCCAACCTTTCAGTACTGACCACGGAGTCACGTCCTGCCACCACCCAGCCTCATCTCACACATAACCCCCACGGCCCCCAACCTCTCAGAACCGAGTTTCTTAGGGGGCTCCCTGCCATTGCCATAGTTGGAGTCATAGCCTTTAAAGTAAATCAAAGCTTTCTCCTAAAAACTGCCTGCAGAGTGGAGGGAGGGCGAGGGGAACTCCTGACCTGGGTGGGGAAGAGCCAGAGCCAAGGGCTCTGCTTGCAGGACTCTTCTTAGGAACCTTCCCTCCCTTGGCTCACTCTGCTCATCTCTACAGAACTCTCTGAGATCATTTACTTTCCTTTTTCTTTTGAACTTAAAAAAATCATTTTATTGGGGGCTCGTACAACTCTTATCACAATCCATACATACACCCATTGTGTCAAACACACTTGTACATTTATTGCATCATCATTCTCAAAACATTTTCTTTCTACTTGGGCCCTGATATCAGCTCCTAATTTTCCCTCCCTCCTCACCCCCTCCCTCATGAACCCTTGATAATTTATAAATTATTGTTATTTTGTCATGTCTTACACTGTCCAATGTATCCCTTCACCCATTTTTCTGCTGTCCGTCCACAGGGAAGGGTTTATATGTAGATCATTGTAATAGGTTCCCCATTTCTACCCCACCTTCCCCGTACCCTCCTGGTATCCCTATTCTCATTATTGGCCCTGAAGGGTTTATCTGTCCTAGATTTCTGTCCCTGTGTTTCCAGCTCTTAACTGTACCAGTGTACATTATCTGGTCTAGCCAGATTTTTAAGGTAGAATTGGAATCATGATGGTGGGGGGAAGGAAGCATTAAAGAATTAGAGAAAAGTTGTGTGTTTCATCAGTGCTATACTGCACCCTGACTGGCTCATCTTCTCCCTGGGACCCTTCTTTAAGGGGATGTCCAGTTGCCTACAGATAGGCTTTGGGTCTCCACTCTGCACCCATCTCAGTCACAATGATATGATTTTTTTGTTCTTTGATGCCTGATACCTGAGGTCATGGACACCTCATGATCACACAGGCTTTGTTGCTTCTAAGCTAGATGTGGGCTTTGTTGCTTCTAAGCTAGATGGCCGCTTGTTTATCTTCAAGCCTTTATGACCCAGATGCTATAACTTTTGATTGCTGGGCACCATCAGCTTTCTTCACACCATTTGTGTATGCACCCACTTCATCTTCAGTGATCATGTCCAGAAGGTTAGCATCATGGAATGCCAGTTTCATAGAACAAAGTGTTCTTGCATTGAGGCAGTACTTGAGTAGAGGCCCACTGTCCACCTGCTACCTTAATACTAAATCTATAAATGTATGCACATAGATCTATTTCCCTATCATCACAGATAACTATATTTACATACGTGCATGCCTTTATTTAGACCTCTATAAATGCCCTTTGCCTCCTAATTCTTTCCTCTATTTCCTTTTACTTTCCTCTTGTCCCACTATCATGCTCAGCCTTCATTTGGGTTTCAGTGATTCCTCTCGGTTACATTTCCCTTGATCAAGCTCTACCAGGCCTCCTACACCCTCCTGGCCATAGATTTTGAATCACATGTTGTTCCCTTGTCCCTGGGTTTGTTAGCACCCACTTCCTTTCCCCCAACGTCCCCCCTTTCCAGGCTCGCCTTTGCCCCCCAGACCGTTGGTTCCATTGTTTTCTCTGCCAGATTATTTATCCCACCTATCTTATATAGATAAACCTACAGAGATAATAATATGCACAAAAACAAGACAGAGCAAAACAAAACAACAACAAATCAATGACAAAAAAAGAAAAGAAAGGCCTGGAAATAGTTCAATGTCTGTTTGTTGATCTTTCGGAGTATTTTGCAGTGGAATCTGATGGGGTGCCACACCCTAGCCCCAAAGTTTATTTTTGGTATTCCCTTAGGAATTCCTCCGTCTGCTCCCCTTGCTGTTCTGTTGCACGCCCTTAGTGTTTTGCCTTGCAGTGGTGGGGTTAAATTGGATGCAATTCCCTCACTGTTTCTCAAGGGTTGTGCCCCGTAGCGCTATGGGTCATTGAGGGATGTCATGTCTCATCGTGGGGCTGGCCATATGGCCCTCTCTGTGCATTGGCTGCTCTGAGCAGGGATATCGTCATCAAGGCCTGGTGGGCCAGGATGTGCTCCACTCTCTCTTCCAACCCCTTCATTTGCTCCTGTGTGCTCTGATCAGACATGTCCCTCTCCCTGAGCTGTAGCTTTAGTGCTGTTCTCTGAACTGAATTCTTCTGGGTGGAGGGGCAGCTGTCCACGTAGTTGGGATTGGGGCAGGCCCCTCAGACCTCTCTACTGGTTCCCTGCTTCATGCCGGTGTGTTGCATTCATGCCTTGGAGCACCAGGTTGAAGTCTGGTCCCTCTTTCCCCTTGGAGATATACACAATACCCTCCCCTTGGGTGGGTTGGTGCCCTGTGCCCCTGCTACCCATGTCTTTTTGTTTTTTTCTTGTTTCCTGTGAAACACTGTTCACTGGATCTGGTATTGGTGCGATGGATTCTCTGATCCTCATTGTGTCTCTGTTTCCCTATGAAACTACATGCTGAGCGTGTGGTCAGCAATCCTGTTTAAATGCTGATTAAAAATGATTGGAAACTATCTCAGGGAGACCACGAGGCATGTCCCCAGAGAGCTGGACCCCATGGAGCAGCCCTGCTCCATGCCCAGGGCACACACATGCAGCCCCTAGAAAGGCCCCCAAAGGCCCCGCCATTTTGCTCACCAGGGTATAGGTTGGCCTGTCAACTGCTTTCTGAAGCATTGGCTCAGTCTGCCAATGGCCCGTGTGGGGCTCATAAAGCAAATTCACAGCACTTAAAAAGTTTCAATGAATCTGTAATCCCATCATTTTTCCTTATCTCTGGCAAAATACCTGCTATTTATCTTATCTCAAGCCATCCAAGGGAGTTTAGAAATGGGTGACAAAGAGCCAGGTTCATCCTTCCTCATTCGCAGCTGTCTCTGATCGGAAATCATAATGACTGTATTTTATTCTTTCATGCGCCTGCGCCTTCGCGTGACGGCCAAGGCAGTGGAGTGGAGGGAAGGTCTTTATCATTCGCTACCTTTTGTCATCTCTCACAGGGAGTCAGAGCAGAGTCAGAGGAGCAATGCCCACTAAGCACAGTCACATCGGATGATTTCTTCTGAAACGTCGGCTTGGCCCAAACAACATCTCTACCATCACCCCCTTTTGTCCAACCGAAATGGATTTATTTTATCCAGCATAGCCTACAATGGACTTTATACCCCCAAATTCATTTGCTTTATGCAATAATAATCATAATGATGATGATGACTTTATCATCCCACGGCCCAACATTTACTTTATCCAACCCAAGAGACCCTGGAAGTGACCCCACGCTGGACAAAGTCGCCGTCGTTGTTGTTGGGAACCCTTAGTCTGCTCAGACTTACAGTGACCCGGTGTTCCACAGAAGGGAACACTGGCCAGCACTGTACCATCCTCCAACCACTGTGATATTTAACCCATTGTTTTCAACCCCTGTGTCAGTGCACCGCTTGATGGCCTCCCTCTTTTCCAATGCCCCTCTTCTTGACGTCAAAGGAAGTCCCATGCTCGTCACTGGAGAAGGACATGAGATGAAGCATCCACATCCTCACTCCTGGGCATGTCTGGTAAAGTCGAGGTTCAGCAAACAAGAGGAGTAGCCTCAAGGGAGTGGACCGACAGTGGCTTCCGCCAGGGATCCAAACATGACAACGAGGGAGGTTTGCTCAGGACTGGGTGGTGTTTTACACTGTCTTGCATAGAAAGGGTCCTTCTGAGCTGAGTCATCTTGAGGGTCCCTAAGAGCCACCAGGAAAGCCTGGCCAGATTTCTCCTTTCTTGCGGATGCTTGCAGAGCAGGGAGCATGCAGGTGAACTGGTCTACCCGGGGCCCGGGGCACTTCAAGAGCAATGAGAGGTGATGAGAAGCAGGGCGCGGGCTGAAGCCATGAAGACACCGGTAGCGTGAAGAGAATGTCCACGATGGAATAATATTCTAATTTCTCATGCGACTCACTGTTTGAGTTACGGTGATCCCACCAAGGAAGTCTTCTGGGTTCAGAGTAAGACTGAAAAGATCCCTAGCTTTCCTGGTGTTCCACACTGTTTCAGTGGTGAGCCTACAGATCGTCCCACTCCGTGCCTGTTTCTGAGGCATGAATTCGTGCCTCTTTTCCTCCTTCAGTGGACAGGTTGTCCATACTGATGACTCAGTATAGGTACTACAGTCTAGGTAGAGGCTTTGCGACATTGGAGCCATGCTGTAGAGGATGAGCATAATCCACACTGTGAGGATGTGAGTAGACTGAGGTGCATGCTGGGAAATGCCATTTGTAGGTTGCTGGGGGAGGAATTACAACCTTGAAGGAACGGGGACTGTTTCCTGAGGGAAGATATCGTGGACGGCAAAACTCCCGGCATTGTTCTTCCTTCCACTCCCTAGAGAGCAATGTAAGATGTGTGTCCATGACCCTGGGGTCACTCAACCTGGGAAGCTGGACACTAGCATCGTTTGGCCTCAATGTGCACTCGGTCAGCTCCCTGCCCTTTCCTCATCCTCCCCACCTGTGGTAGACACATAATCTCCTGTCAACTTGAGGGAATTAAGAATGAAGGGGTGGAGTTTAGCCTGTCAATCGGGTTGCAGTTGGATGACCTCATTTGGAGGTACAATGGAAATAAATAGCTCACTAGAGGCCAGACCCAATCTCTCTGCCTTCCCTTTCTGGCTGAGGAGACGAACACACATAAGCTGGAGGAGCCACATGGAGATGCCTCCACCACGACTGGATCCAAGACTCTCTGCCCACCAGCCAGTGATATCATACATTCAGCATCATTGCATGCACTGTGTGGGTCTGAAGAGGAATTGGTGGGCTAGCACCAGAGGTATGTGGGCTAATATCAGACTTCTGGACTTGGTCTGAACTTGGCTGGGATATTTTATTGATATACAATTACTCTTTGGTGTAAATCTCTCTCTTACACACATATGAGTGTCTAGACTTGTTTCTCTGGGCAACTCTGCCTAACACACCACCCCAAGCTCCATTTGCCTGTGAGGGTGTGTACAAGGAAAACTATCTCCTTCTCACTGTTGGGTCTTGCACAACATCCCATCTTGCCTTTTCTACCCAGCCGTTGTGTGCATACCTGTATACAGAAACCCTAGATATGACGTACTCTCCACTTGCTTCCTTCTGACGGCTGTTCTTCTCAACAAATGTCTACTGATTACAGATCTTGTGTTAGACATCGTTGCAGATGCAGGAATGTGGACCTAAACATTGAAGTAGACTCTGGAATGTGGCATAATTTTCTAAAAATGTAGCCTGTGGAAAATGTTCATCTTCTTGGAGGATTCAGGCTGAAATAAATTCTGTCTCTGAAGCCTTGTTTGGGAAGCAGCCGTGTATGGCTGCTTCTGGGAGACCCCGAAGTCAGTTGGACTCTTCCTGACTCCACACGTGGCACCACCCAGTCCTGCCCCATCCTCAGCCATGGCTAAGCTAGAGTCCTTTCTGCATCCCCTGGGTCAGCTGTCTCATTGAGGGTCTTCCTCTTGTCTGCTGACCAGAGATTATTCCATAGGGAAGAGTGTCTAAGTGTGTGCTTCCTACAAGGACACTTGCATTTGACCCAAGGGCCATGGCACAGCCGATGGGCTGAAACAGGCTGCAGCGGGGATGCAGACCTCCTTAGTAGAAAGTCCCTCCTGACCCCAGGCCTGTCTTGGTTACTTGCTGGTGGTGCTGATGCAATGCACATAGACCTTGTAAGTGGACCATCAAGGACAGGGATGGAGACCAGCAGTCCAATCTGGGTCTGTGCCTCGTTGTGGTATTGACCCTTCTTGTACCGTCCCGGGTCCTTGTCACATGGCTGTCTCACACTCGTGTGTCTCTGTGCCCTGGAGGGCTTCCTGTAACTCACACGGGGCTGGACTTAGAACCCATGGCAGTCATTCCTACAGTGCTGCATTCACAGTGACCATAGAGGACAGACCCAGACTGTGGGTTTTCAAGGCTGCAACGCGATGGGGGTAGAAAGCCATGTCTTCCTCTTGAGGCACTGCTGGTGTTTCAAGCTGCCAGCCTGGTGTGCAGCAGCTCCCTCACAGACACTCCACCCCAGAACTCGAGAGTCTGCCTTGGTGGGCACTTTGCTTTTGGTTTGGGGGTGCTGGCCATGGACTGCTAACCACAGAGCCAAAGGTTTGAAGCACTCCGCCACCCAGAGAGATAAGGATGTGGTCCTCTTCCTCTGTCGAGATGGCGTGGTAGAACATTCTAGGGGCAGTTCTACTCTGCCCTGCAGTGTTGCCACGACCTTCGATGGACTGGACGGCTGAGTCGAGTCTGGGTTTATTGATGTAAAGTCAACACTGAAGGAGCCTGACCGTGCAGCTTCTGAGTGCTTGTCTGTGAGGCTGCTCAGCAGAGACAGACGTGGCACCCAGGGTATGTGTGGAAGGGGTGGTGGGGGGTGGGGAGAGAAGAACTGACTCAGGGGAGCTGAGATCCATGCTTTTAAGAGAAAAGAAAATGTTTAGAAACCAACCCATTGTAGCAGTAACTGTACAATACTGCTTGGTGCCATCGAACGATGGAGTGTTTTGATAACCATAAGAGCTCCCAATAAGATGATTATTAAAAAAAAAAAGATGACAACAACAAAGGATGTGTGAGGTCCTCAGGAGGGGGATGGGTGGGGGTGACCACGCAGTACTCACCATGGTCATTGGAAGCGTTATGACCATAGCACTCAGCATGATCCTGCTATGACCCCTTTCACAGCCCGCTACCTGGGCTCACAGGTCCCTGCCTGGATGGTGAACAAAGCCTTCTCATGCCCAGGTGTCAGGATGCTGGCCCACAGCTGCAGGCACAGGAGACAGGTGGCAGGTGAGCCCTAGCAGTGGACCCCGAGCCACACTCACTGTGTCCATGGCCGTGTAGAAAACCCCGCTTTTGACCCCAGAGCTGTGCCGGGCATCCAGTCTGATATCCAGCAAAGCCCGGTGCCCGTCTTTGAGGAGAATGGAGGCGGGTTCATGAGCTTTTCGTGAAGATCAGCAAAATTTGGAAACATTTTTGCCTCTCTATCAAGACTCATAAAATATTTTGGAAAGTCTAGGATAAAAAAAAAACCCACCCAAGCAGAAAATTAAAAAGCAATCTGCCTGTTGCCTGGAATTCAACCTTTGCAGGCTGCAGATGCTGGTGAAATGATGCGCTACTGCACCCCACCCCAAACACACACACCCATGAGCATCCGGTCAGGGAGGCAGAGCCGTGGAGGGAATGCGGAGATAGCAGCGTGTGTACACATGTCCCCCCTCCCCCCACGAAGCCCACTGCCACCGGCCATCTGACTCCTAGCAGCCCTGTGGAGGTTTTTTGTGACCTTAGGTCTTTGTGGGCACAGCCAGCCTCGTGTTTCTCCTACTAGAGACGCTGGTGGATTTGAACTTTTGAAACACTGCCTGTGCAGCTGCAGGACAATTCTTATTCCACAGCACCACCTAGGCTCCACATGTGCATTTATATATTCATGTAACTATTTGCATATAGGTGTTTCTGTGCACAGGTTACAGGGCAGAAAGGAAATGGGGGGGGGGGAACTGCCACAGCAGTACAATTGTGTCTGTTTTTCATGGGGCTCCAGGGCAGCACGGTGTACACACAGCACCCAGAAGCCACCTGCACACCCGCACCTCCTTCGTTGTGAGACCCGCGTCATCCAGGTCTGGAGCAGAGCCCGCCTCGGGCCTCCAGGCGGCCCATGCCGCTGCACTGCCACTTCCCCTGCAGGGCCCTCTCAGCAGACTGCGCTCTTGCGGTCTTAGTGTTGGTCCAGGGTGACATGCCAGGACCCCATGTACAGCAGGACTCGCAGAGACAAGATAGAAAACCTGGTCTTTCTTTCCCAGAGAGGCTGATGTGTCAAACTGCAGCCTCATGGCCAGCAGCCCGGAGCATAACCACTCCATGCAGGGGCATGCAGGGGGCAATGGCATGCAGGGCTAAGGGGCATGCAGGGGGCAATGCTGGAGCTTCGCAGAACTGGAGGTTTTCAAGAGCAGATCCTGTACTGATTCCCATGTAAGAGGCTAGCAGGCCAATTTCTGGCCTTGCTCACAAATAGGATTATGTTCCAGCCCATTGATGCAACCGCTGTGCCAGTTCAACGTTGCTTCCCCTCGTGTCACTTTCGAGGGCCTGGTCTTTTCTGCTCATGTGCCCAAAGTATGCCACTGCAGAGGAAGGCCCTCTTTTCTCACTGTGATAGGCGCCCTGCTCTCCTAAGGGTTGAAATGGTAAGAAACCTGGAGGGGGGCAGTGCGACTCTGTGCTCCCGCAAGGCTGTGAGTCCGGAAGCCTCGCTGGCAATGGGTTTGGTTTTGTTTGTTTGGTGAGCTCAGGGAGGGTCCGTGGCTTTTTTGGCTTCTGTCACCTAGTGTCCCTTGGATCCTTGGTGATCCTCACGTGCTCTCTGTCTCCTAAGTCTGTACTCGCTTCTGCCCGTTCTGTTATCTTGATCATTTAGGTTTAGAATCCAACCTACCCTGAAGCAGTCTTAGTTACCCAAGAAAGAACACCGACTCCCACGCCCGCTGTTGGCTGCTTGTGCAGGAGCTCCTGGTATGTGAGATCCCAGGATGAAACTGATTACATCCTGTCAGATCCCATCTTGGATGATGATGATTTTATGTAGGATCCCATCATGGCCTTGATTACATTGTCTCGGGTGGGGATGATACATTGTGTCAGATCCCATCATGGGGGTGATACATTGTGTCAGATCCCATCATGGGGATGATTACATTGTGTCAGATCCCATCATGGGGATGATTACATTGTATCAGATTCCATCATGGAGTTGATTGCATTTTATTAGATCATATCCTAGGGGATTACTGCCAAATGGACTGGCTGGCCCAGCCACCTCGCCATCACGATATAATGTGGATCTTCCGGTTATTCAATTCAATTCTCAACGCAAAGCTATACTGATAACGCCATTTACACGCTCCCCCCCACACTGTCACACCTGTGCCAAGCCTCTCTGCCACAAGACTTCAGTCTCCTAAATGACCATCGCAGTGTGTTTCGGTGTGGAAAGCAAATCACTCTTCTCCTTCTCAGGCGAAGTGCCTCTATTTTCTTGTAGAAACGTTTCCGTTCTCTGGTAAAACATTAGCAGACGCTGCAGCCAGTTTCAGCCAGGGCTTGGTTATTATGTTAATTCCCTTGTCAATCACTACATTCCTGGGCAGGGCAATTAGACTGTTGTCTGACTCTGCCCGGCTTCCCCTTAGGCAGGTGGACAATGCATTCCTCAGGCCCTCCTGCTCGATGGCTTTTCAATGTTGGACCTCTATGCAAGTACAAATGCGATTATAGAAATCACTCTCAGTGGATATGCATTTTCAAATGTCAGGTCATTTATTCTGTAATATGCGTACCTAGATGGTATATGCATTTGGCTAATGCTTCGTGTTATAGCTCAGTACTTCTTAGAAGCAGTCTTTTCTTGGAAGGCTGTGGATGGCTTGTGCTGCCTCTGGCTTAATGTGAGCTGCGAATGCTGAAGCTGTCCCCAGCCATCAAACAGAGCTGCAGCAGGACAGCGCGAGTCCACTTCCAGACCATGCTGCAGCTGAACATGGGTGTGCGTGTGTTTGAGAGAGAGAGAGAGTAGGGTGGGGAGTGGCCACTTTTCATACTAAATAAAGGATGCTAGACATCTTTAGGGTGACATCCTAGCCCCCTTCCTCTCTGCTGTCCATGGCCCTGCCACCCAAATGGCCTCTGGTTTGTGTCATCTCAGTTTATCACAGGGTGTCTGCCACTGAAGGGTTATGTGTTGGTTGTCATCATGACTGGGTCAGACCAAGGGCCTAGCCTTGTTCCCTTATCCATTCCTTTATCCTTAAGGCAATTTTGTGACTTAGCAGGCTTTCCCTAAATGCTGAATTAAGTGGAACATTCCCCTGGCAACCCCAGCTCCAATCACAGCTTATAAACCAACACGCACACTTGCTTTACAGAACATTATTTGCATCGTAAGCCAAAGGACTGTGAGAAAATGCCCACCCTTTTGAAAATGGCCTACAAGAATGGTAGCAGTCGCTTCTAAAAACTCCTTCTGCATTTTCTTCAAAGACAGGAGCTTCTGGTCCCAGCATGGAGGGTGGACCTTCCCCCTCTAAACCCAGGATGCTTTAGGATACCATGCAGCTAGTGTGAAGGCAGCATCTAACAGACTCATCTTTCTGGCAGGCCCTGGTCCAAAGGAACTGCTCTGAAACTAGGTTGTCCCCAGAACAATGGAGGGAATCTCACCTGGATGCCGTCACTTCACTGTCATGGACATCAGCCCGACACATGGAGGCCACATGGAGAATGAATGCTCCTGCCCCAGCCTCATTGTCCTTGGTCTCTTGGGTTCATGATTGTAGCTATTCTGTCAATCAGCCCTGGTCTTCCTTCAAGTTTGTGACCTCTTACAGTACAAAGGATGCTGTCCCTTCCTGGTAACTGTTGTTGGTTGTCCTCAAATTGATTCTGACCAATGGAGATCCCCTGTGCACAGAGGGAGATGCTCCACACTGTAGTGCAGGCAGTGGCCTGTCGGAAGATCACCAGGCTTGTCTGCAGAGCCACCTCTAGGTAGCAGAGTGCTTACATTTCTGCGCCAGCACCCCTGTCTTAACAAGACACTTCCACAGCAGTTGTTCAGACTCCAAAGTTGACCATCATTGATGTCTACATCTCAGCAAATTTTAAAAAAGAAAATATGACTCCCCTACCCACCCCTCCCTTTGTTGAACCTGGCTTTTCTGTCTTTCACACGTTCTGGACGCCAGTGCTCCTGCTTCCTCTGGAAACTCAAAGCAGGAATTTGAATGGACCGGACACATTCTCTCAACTGATCTCAGCCCCTTTCAGAAGACAATTAATCATGTAGCTCTGACTCATTCTTTGCATGACTATTATTAGAGGCAATGCTTGGAGTATATATATATATATATATATATATATATATATATATATATATATATATATATATATACTTGTATGGTGTATATATATTTTTGTATATTTATTTATTTATCTATTAAACTATTTAGTACTGTTCAGGTAAAAGTTTGCAGAGAAAACCGTTTTGCCCTTCCACAACATTTGCACCTTTTTTCCATGACATTGACTGCATTTCTCACAAAGGAGCAGCCTTCTGGTCACCCACTCCCTGGGCTTGCTGTTGCCCTCCATCCTGCTCTCAGGTCTTTCCTGCCTGCTAAGCTGCCTCCCAACCTGCCTTTTGGTCTCTCCTGGTAGGTAGTTCTCAGTGGGGGTAACTCTTGTGTTACTGATCCCCTTGCGGGCCTGTCACTTGGCTGAGGGCCGAACTTGGCACTGAGTTTAATTACAGGCTTGTTGGAGAACTTGGTCAGTTACTAGAATTTTCTCAAAAGGTTTTTTTTAATTATCTTTCACAGACAGAGGACATATGTTTTTGCTTTGTTTTTTTAAAAGAATCAATACCTCCATTAATTACAACTTGTTCTAGATGAATGAAAAGATTAGCCCTTCAATTTTTGTGACTAAATATAGAAAATATACATGGTAAGGGGATCTATAAAGTCTGTGCTTCGTAAATAGAATTTTAAATTAAATTGAGCCTAGAGCAAAGCACACCATTTTCAGAGGCAGACACATCATAAAACCTGCCCGGCTAGCAGTGTCCTGGTATAAAAGGGAGTTCAGAGTGAGCTGCTGTGGGCAGGGTGAGAAACAGGGACTGGCAGCTCCTCGGTGAATCTGACACCTCTGTGCATGTCCTTGGGACCACTCTCAGATCGGCGGCCTCATGCAGAGAGACAGCAGCGGCAACTGGAAAGCGGATCTCCATTACACCGCCCTGTAAGAGCTCATGAACACATCTGTCCTCAGACATTGTGGCTGTTGTGGTTGTGTGCCACCGGGTTGATTGTGAGCCTACAGCAATCCCACAGGAGAGAGTGGCCTCTTCCAGCAGACTGTCAGTTGGCTGTCATCTCCATGACAAAAGAAGAGAGTACTAGAGGGGCCTGGGACTCTGTTTCCTTTGGATCCACACTCAACACTGAGCCAATGAAGCAGTGGTCAAAGCATGGGAGATGTTGCAGTGGGTGAGGCAATCCAAAGAAACAACCACCAAGGAGAGCTCTTTAAAGTGTTACAGAGCAGAGAAGTCACTTGGAGACCAAGGTGAACTTGGCTCCGGGCACGGCATGTCCAGTCAGCTCACGTGCATGGGAAAGAAGGACGATGAGCCAGGAACACTGAAGCGAAACTGATGGCTTTGAATGATGTCATTGGCAAAGGACACTGAAAAGACTGTCGACACTCAGAAGAACACACAAGCACAGCCAAGCACACAAGCACGTGGCAAGTTGGGTCGCCTGCATTTTGGAGATTTGGACAGATGAGTGTGACCCTTGGCAAAGGAGAGGATCAGGGAGAAAGATAGAGACCCTCAAGAAGATGGATGGACATTTCGGATGTAGCAATGGCTCACGCACAGCACTGGCTGTGCAGACGTTGAAGACCTGGCAATGGGTCCTGGCTTTACTGGGGGTAACTGCTTGATACATAATTACTTACTGATACAAAGTCCTTTCTTATACATGTAAGAAAATCTCTGGATTTGTTTCTTTAGTTGACCCAGCCTAACACAGCTAACAATTCAATTGGTTTGTTGCAATTTCACATCAATATAGTGAGACTGTAATTCACCCCCACTGAGTTGATGCCAACTTATAGCGACCCTATAGGAAAGGGTAGAACTGCTCTGAGAGTTTCTGTGAGGGCCTAGGAGACCCCATCTTTCTCTGGAAGAGAGTCTGGTGACTTTAACTGCTGACTCTGTGGATTGGAGCCCAATGTGTAACCACTACACCACCAGAGTCCATAATCAAAATAAAATATAGTCTACTTCTATTCCTGTATATTTCCTTTGACACATACAAATACTGTAGACAATGGGATAGAAAGTGATGATGATGATCACAGTATCAAACCCATCATCTGTCTGGGCTCTAAACCACAAACCAAGCGGTCCGTTATGTTCTTCACAGAAACCTAGCAACTCACACCTTATATTCTGTCAGAATGTGTCCATGTATGCAAACAAGAAATAGAATTTGTAGAACTTATTCAGTGCACTCAAGTTTGTCCAATTAGTTTGTGGCGGACAAAAACAAAACAAGACTCAGACTCACTGTCATGGAGTCAATCCCAGCCCATAATGACCCTGCAGGACAGAGAAGAAGGGCTGTCTGAGGTCTCAGGGCTGTATATCTGAACGGAAGCAGGCTGACGTGGGAGCAGCTGATGGGATGCCACCACTGGCCCTTCAGCCCTGGGCTCACACTTCACTGCAGAGCCTGGGTGGGAAATCGAGTACGTTGACCCCCTTCTCGTTAAGCTGGACCAACTCCTACAAAGAGCTCGTCTACTTCAACCCTGGTTTGCTTTTACTCCAGCAGCATAGAAACCACCAGGGTTGTGAACCTTGAACCCTCATTCTCTCAAAGGGAAGGGGCCTCCTTCTGCCCCTCCCGGGCTCAGGGAGGACCACATGCACAAAGACACCTTTCCAAGCATTCCGTCTCCTAGTTCCGGCTTAGCCTCCTTCGGGTGAGAGGTTACTTAGACATTCAACACCCATCAGTAATGCATTCCGATGTGAGTGCCAAAGGTAGTCACGTGTCCCAGGATCAAAGAACCTTCAGAGACAGTCTTCCAAAGACAGCTCTCCAATGACCCCGAATTCACTGTCTTCACTGGTACCTAGAAAGGTTCTCAGTGCTTGCTCTCAGCTCCCCTGAAATCCTCAACATAAAGGGGGGGAAATGCTCACAGTAACAGCATGATAAGCCGAGAGTAACCTACTGGATGTTATCTTACTTGGATCCACAACCAATGCCCATGAAAGCAGCAGCCAAGAACTGACATTGAACCGATGACATTGGCTACCCCTGTTGCAAAAAGAGCTCTTCAAAGTGTTCTAAAGGAAAGATGTCACTGTAAGGACAGAGGTGTGCCTGAGCCAAGCCATGGTATTTTTAACTGCCTATCGAGTTCTCAGGTCTCTTGCTTTCTGGTAGTCGGACCAGGGTGTAGCTACATTAGGCAGTTCCCTGCTTCAGCTGGCAAGGCTCACTTCATGCAAGACATCCATGTGGAGAAGCCACATGGGCCTACCCAGATGCAGCCCTGGGTGCTGGGGCAGCTGTGTGGAGACCCCTGCCAGCGCTGAGATGCTTCCACGTTCACTGCAGTCGGCATCCCTGCATGTGTTTTGTGAGATGGAGGAGGACTTTGTGGATTGGTGTTGAACATATGGGCTTATGTTGGACTTATGGGCTTGGACAGCACTGGGTTGGGATGTTTCCTTGATGGGCACTTACCTTTTATACAAAACTCTCATACATGAGTTTCTGCGGATTTGTTTCTCTAAAGTCCCCAGACTAATACAGGCAGGTAAAACTGGATAATAAATAGGAAGAACTGATACATTTTAATGACATTGTTCCTGAAGACTATTGAATATTCCGTGAACAAACACGGCGGCCTTGGAAAAAGAAGGGTGAGAAGGGAGCCTTAGAAATAAGGATGGGAGTCTCCCTCTCACATCTTCTGGACATGCTGTCGGGAGAAAGTAGTTCCTTTAGATGGATGTCATGCTTGGTGAGGCAGACTCATGAACAAGAGGGAGGCCCTGGATAAGAGAGAGGCCCTCCATAGGAGGAATGGACACACAGGGTGCAACACTGTTGCAAACACAGCAACACAGCAATGAGTGTGGGCATGGCCCAGGGAGGGGCCCATGTTGCCTTCTGTTGTGCGCATGTCCCTCTGAGTCAGAGCTGACAACACAGACACACACAGCACGGACAGCAACATGCTTCCCCGGGCTACTCCACTGCCATCGTCTCCAGGTCACACCACCGCCCACGGCTCCGTTCTCTCCTGAGTCCCATGGATCACTCGCCTCTGGTGTTAGAGACCTGCCCTTGCTTCACACGGTCAGTCCCTGGCCTGCTGTGCTTCCAGAGAAAGCAGATTATCCTGGGCTATCCTGGCAAGTCTAAGACCGCCTCTGGGCGGACGCTCTTCTTTATGAATGAGAAAGCAGACAGAGCTGCGCGAAGCAGCTTCGCAGGGAGCAGCTAAGTAGAGTTCATAGCCTTCCTCAAACTCGTCCCTGTGGCTGTTATTGTACGTGGTTGTTATTGTATGTGGCTCTGGACATGGCTCCGATTCATAATGGGACCCATGATCAGCAGCATGAGATGCTGCCAGTCCTGGCCCATCCTCTTGTACTACATTTGAGTCCAGTGCCAAGGTCAAGGTGTCAGTCAATCTCATGGTCTGTCAATTTGCCCTACTTCGGTGGCTTGTGTGCTGTGCAAGCCTGGAAGCTGTGCCTTGAACATTTCACCTACTCTGACGTGCAGCCCCCAATGTGATGCTCCTGGGCACCTCCTAAGGAACATGGTGCCCAGCATTGTCCGTAGTCCACAGAGGGAGGTCACCAGCCGTCATGGCTCTGCCGAGGTCTGCCTTTTCCACTGGCCCTTGGGTTTCCTTTACTGCGTCCCTCTAAGTCGTTGTCCTTCCATGACCAACGCCGGCCCTCTGGGTTCAGCTATCCATCAAATCTGTACAATTAAACATAAACGTCGTCACCCACCTAGTTCTGAGGCGGGTCAAGAGGAAGGGTTTGCCTAATGCCAGCCTTTGTGTGTGTGAGCGGGTGTAGCGCTCGTCTTATTCCTGAGCTGAGTGTACATTTTGAATGAAAACTGTGGACACAATTTGGAGAAATCCAATTAAGGAGAGAGAGAGAAAGGGACAGCGAGAGAGAGAGAGAGAGAGAGAGAGAGAATCAAGGACGCCCCTTGTAGGATTTCATTTTGCTCGGCTGAGGGCGGCGGGCTCAGCAAGTCTCAGGCGGGTAAGGGCCCCTTTCCGGAAGCAGCCCGGTGCCCTGTAAAGTTGATTAGATCTGAAGGCAACTGCAGGGGCGCTGGCAGCGCTGGGAAGGGAACAATGAGACACATTGTGCAGCTCTTATCCTTTCCCCCCCCCCGCGATGCCCCTGCCTCCCTGAGTTTTCTTGGGCTCTTGATCCCTAAATGGCCAGGGTAGAACTTGTGGGTGCCACTGAAGGGAAGCGGGTGCTCACTTGTGCTCTGCAGCTCAAGGAGGAGGTGTTCTGCGCAGACATTTTAAAAACCTCTCCAACATTCAGGCAGAAACGTGAGTTTTACCTGTTGCGGCAGAGGCAGACTGCTCATGAATCAGTCCTTCCCTCATTTCAATGATGTGTGGAGAGGGTCCTTCCTCTCTGTCTCGGGCCCCATGGGTGCTGGAGACATGCAGGGAGGAGGGTGTGTCAGCCCTCGGAGGAGCAGACTGGAGCCTTCTCTGCGCTCAATGTCGTCCAAGAGGGCCGTGTCTTGTCCCTGGCCCCTCTCTCCTGCCTTCTGGTCCTTTGATGAGCCCCCTATTCCAAACACTTCCTTCTCAGCCACCCTCTCAAAGGAGCCTCCCCTACATAGTCATTGGAGAAGCACCACTTGCTTACTGCAAGGCTGGAGCCCCTCACTGCCTCCCCCCCCCCGCTGGGTCACCAGAGGTGGGTGGGCAGACAGCAGGGCCAGTGGCTGTCACCCCACAGGTCAATCTGGGCTGACCCCAGCTGGACACAGCCGTTCTTGCAGGAGCCGCTCTCCACTCTTAGGAAGGCTGCTCCTCCATCCTGTGAGAGCAGATAGCCATTCGGTCTGTCATCTCACAAAGGGACCCCCCGGGCACTGGCCGGAGAGTTGATCTGTGGGGTCCTGTGAAGGCAGTCCGTGTAGTCATGTGCTGCATTAGATGAGAGTGGTCCACCTCCGCAGGCTGCGCCCCTTGACTGTGTGGCCTCGCAGGAAGGAGTTCATCTCCAAAGACTCCCTGGAGAGTGGCACTTGACATGTGTCATCTGCCCCCTGCCTGCGTCCCCTCCAGGTTCCTAGGGAGGCCTGGAGGTCAAGGTGGTAGGGTGATTGTGGGCCTGCGGTGCAATCTTTTGTTGTTGTTGTTGTTGTTATTGTTAATAAATCATTTTAATGCGGGCTCTTATAACAATCCATATACCAATTGTATCAAACATTACTACATATGTTGCCATCATCCTTTTCAAAACATTTTCTTTCTTTTTTTCAGAAGTTCTATGCTTATTTTTTTCTTTTTTAAAAATCATGTTGCCATCATCATCTAAAGACAACTTCCTTCTCCTCCACCGACCACCTACTCTGTTCTCTCCCCTCCCTTCATCTCCCTCCTACTGTTGTCTTTCTACATTTCCCCTTTCTCCTCTCCTTCCCTCCTTCCTTCTTTATTTGCTCCCTCTCCTTGTATTGTCCGTCTTCCACTTTGAGAGTAGTGATTCCTCTCCAGCGTCTTTATAACTGTTAGTCCGAGGCACGGAGTAAACAGGGCAATGTGGGGTTTCTCTTCGCTCCAGGTGGTGAGGTGAGCAGGTGACACAATTGTGAGGCAGGACTGACTTAGAAAAGATGCTCCCAGCTCACTTCAGTAATAATTGATGAAGGGAAGATGCCAGAACCCACACTAATAAGACTCTATTAGGTATAAGAACAAATCTTAGAAAACATACAACCAGAATGCTCCTCAGACTCAGGACTCGGTCTCCTGTACTGCGGACAGGCTGGCAAGATGTCATCACGAAAGACCCATCGCTGTTGAAGGGGTCCGTGTAAGCAGTGGGAGACCCTCAGCCACGCGGATTGACATAGTAGCTGCCACACAGGCCCCCACAGCTGTTTCAGTCTCCTGTACATGCTATTGCATTGCACTCTCTGTGAGCCGGGCATGAGCTAAAGGGTCCCAACAACAATGCAAAGACTTGTGAAGGGTTATCCACACTGCACACCCTGACTGCTTTGGTCGTTTACTCGGTGGCAGTCTTTATAACATTAGAAAGAAAGCATGATTCTTTCCAAGCCTTCCCGTCTTCAAGACAGGAGCCCTATGGTTCCTGGTGGCAGTGCCCTGGAGCCAGTATCCGGTCCCAGCACCCCTCTTAAAAGAGCGCGGCCCCGTGCCATCCTCACAGTTGTCATGTGTGAACCCCCTGCTGGGGCCACTGTGTTAGTCTGTCTTGTGGAGGCCCTGCTCTTTTCCCCTGCCCCATGTCTTTCTCCAGGAGCTGGCCTCTCCTGATCACCATGTCCGAAGTTTACTGTGATGCCCTTGGCTGGATGGAACATTCTGCCCGGACATCTTCCAAGCCAGGGGATCTTGGGCTGCTTGCTGGTAGCCCGTGATAGAGTCAATTTTCGTGTGTGTCACTTGCTCTGCTCCGGCTCCTCGTGACTCCATCAGCCAGGTTAGAACTGCCCCCTGTGGGTTTAGTGCATTGAATGTCCGTGGTCGGAGAGGCCGTGTCTTTCATCCACTTCTTCACATCACAGAATTTTCTTTTTCCTTTCAATGTTCATACAACTTTGGTTTTTAGCAAGAAGAATCATTAATAGATTCTCGTATGTTTGGGGTACATTTCCAAAATGAATTGATTGAGTTGGATGTGAGCATCAACCGGTTTGTGTATTTAAAGAGTATATCTATGAGAAATACTTATTATTACTTACAAGACCATCCTCTAAGAACTGCCTATTCTGGTCATTCTTGGTCAAAGACATGGCAAAGTGGGATTATATTTAGGATCATTCATTTCGGCATGACATATTGATTTTCACCGAATTGCCCCACTTTGCCTCCTTTCCTGATTAGTCTATTGTCAAGGAGACAGCAGAAACCCTGCCAAGCTGGTAGTTTCCTTGATTTAAATCTTGGTGCTAATCCTGAATGCTGAAAATGCGGCTTAATTAAATCAGATGTGTGCTTTAATTTGGAACATTTTTATATACAGAAGCTTTTTTTTCCACTTTGATAGTATAGAAAAATTGAAATTCACCCAAATAGTTCATTTCAAGAAGTATGGATGCTTTGCTCACATGGAAAATGGTAACAACCGCCTCCCCCCTGCCCCCCAACTTCCCCAACACAAGTCCGGCACCATGGAGTCGATCCTGGCCATGGGGACCCAGAGGAGCAGAATGGACCTGTGTCCCACGGCGATTCAGGGGCTGGTTTATATCTTGTCAGCAAGCCATTGGCAGGCTTTTCTTCGGAGCCATGGCTGGGTACACTGATGCTTCCTGCGTTTTGGCCATCTGCTGAACTTGCTGACACGTCGCCCACCCCTGGCTCACACCTGCACCTGACACTTGGCCTTGGCTTGGAGGTGCATATGCCCAACCCATCAACCTACCTTCTATGGGTGCTGGGGTTAGCAATCTTGATCAGACCCCCTGCCCCTCCCCCCTGCCTACACTCTAGGATGCGGGATCTTGATGAAGTACAGACAACATTGGGCCCAATGTTGAGAAGTCAAAACAAATGTTTTCTTTTAATGTAGACTTTTCATAGTGATGGACTAAAGGCTGATGCAAGGCTGAAGCCAGATGACTGATCCACAGGCTTCGCCTGCCCACACCTGTTCCCAGCTACGGTATTCATGCATTCCTACGTGCTTCTGCATCGTGTCTGGAGGAGGCTGTTCTTCTAGCCAGGTGGTGGTCTCCTCCTCATCCTCATCTTTGTTTCATTTGATTCTTTTATTGTATTGTACTGACTTCCTTCAGAGAGGGAGATCGCCTGGTGGACTTCCAATGAGTGCAAAATAGGAGTGACCTTGTACTGGTGTTGGATGTCAATGGCATGGCTGCCACTCCTAGGCCCCCCCTGAGTCAGTTCAGACCCACAGCGACCCCTTCGACACCGCCAGGCCCTGTGCCATCCTCATGAGCACCGCTGTGCTCCAGTCCACTGTGGCAGTCACTGAGTCAATGCAACTAGTTGGAGGCTGTGGTAGTTACACAATCTGGTGTCAATTGGGGACTTTTGAGTGAAGGGGTGGAGTCTAGCCTGTCAATCATTGTATAGCCAACGAGGCCTCTTGTGGGCATGGCCTTCTCCTGAGAATTCTGGGAACTCCTGTATTCCTCCTTGGAGGCAGGAGAGACTCTCTCAGCTGACTCCCTAAGAGAGAAGACTCTATACCAGTGGTTCCCAACCTTCCTCATGCCGTGACCCTTTAATACAGTTTCTCATGTTGTGGTGACCCCCCCCACACACACACCATAAAATTATTTTCATAATGTCATTTAGCTACTCTTATGATTCAGGCAACCCCTGTGAAAGGATAGTTCAACCCCAAAGGGGTCATGACCCACATGTTGAGAACCATTGCTACATACTGACAAGACACATGAAGCTGTGCTGATGGGAGTGAGAGGCCTGAACCTGGAGAAGTCACGTGGAAACCCGTGCCAGCCCTGAGATGTTTATGCCAGTGGATCCACTATATTTCCCACCCACTGGTCTATAATCTTCCTATATTTGGCATCATTGCATGTGTTTCATCACTGAGGAGACTTTATAGATTAGTATCAGACACGTGTGTCTTGTGTGTCAGCGATACCTGTGCAATAAGTAGTTTGATTTCTTGACTGCTGTGTCTAGGAACTCCGACCTTTTCTCCATTTTCTGTGTTACTTTCTATTGGTCCGGCTGTAAGGATATTGGTTTTCTTTACATTGACTTACACTCCAGACTGAAGACTGCCATCTTTGGCTCAGTGAATAGGCCTGCCTAATTTTTGGCTTAAAATTGAATCCAGGGGTGATTCAATGTAAGTCTTAACCCTGCCCTCTTGGGACCGTTGGAGAAGCGTTAGGCTACTAACAGCAAGGCTGATGGTTCAAGCCCATCGGGGACCACTCCTTCGGGGAAAGGTCTGATTATCTGCTCCTGTGAAGTGTCACAGCCCCTGACACTCTGTGCAGAATCTCTGTGAGCTGAGCTCCACTTGGGGGCAGGGAGTGTGGTTTGGGCTTTCATAGCCCGACGGGGCCTGGTCTTCCCTGGTGCTCTCCCCGCCGTTAGGAAAGGACAGTTGGCTGATTGGCTGGGAGGCTCTGGTGAAGGAATACATTTCTTGCAGGGCAGAATTCAATGAGTAGCAATGCTGGATAATTTGCTTCCATTCTTTGGAGGAGTAGAGGTTTGACTTTATCTTCTATTGGATTACTAGCATCTTTATGTAATAACTGAAAATAAATCTGTGTACTGAATATAGTTAGTTCAGAGTTATTTTCTGTACTGAGGGGAAAAATTGCTATTGAAATCTACACTTTTTACAAAGGCATTTAAAACCGAGGCAAGTATGTCGATATATCTCTCAATAAACTAATAGCTGGTTATTTCCCCAATAAATGAATGTGTAATATTTCCTCTCAGGATTTTAAAAGTTGGAGAATATGATGGTAATGAATTACTCATAACTGTCCAATATGAACATCTGATTGCTTTTTGGATTGTGCGCGTTGCTCTGGAAAGATGACTATAAACCCTGATAATGATCAAGGAAGCAGCACGATCACATCTCTGCCTGCCTGTCATCAGTGCTTGGTGCCGGTCACAGTATGCACGGGCTATGAAGCATTACAGACGGGGAGGGTCTGGAAAGATAAAAGCAACCCCTTAGGACTAAAGGACCAAACGGACGCCCGTCAGGTGCTGCAGGAGGACTTCCTTCTGGCTGACCCATCAGCGTGTGGTCAAATCATGAGAGATGCTCAGGCCTCGGCTTCCTGGGAATTGGGTGATGAGCCCAGCAAGGTCCTCGATGATTTTGGAAACTACCTTTATCTGTGCACAGCCAGCCTCTGACATCATCAGACTAAAGAAGATGGAAGGGGTGACGTTTTGTAGAAGAGAGGAAACACAAAGGTTCTCTGTGTATCTTTGACTCAGTTTGACTAATTGACTGTTGGCAATGTTAGCTCCCTTCACTCTTCTGAGGAAGATCCCCCTTCGGCGTGAGCCAGAGAGAGTCACTGGGGACTTTAGGAGTGGTGGGTGGCAAGGACCCACAATAGCAAACAGTATAGCCAGAACTTCAACTCTGTTGCTCTGTGCTGTGAGGCGCTTCCAACCAACTGCTGCCTGGACCACAACGGAAGGAAGCAGTGCCCACAATGGTTGTGATTTTTGAGCCCATCGCTGTAGCCACTGGGCCATCTCTAGTGTAAGAAGCACGATATGCTTTTCCTGATGCCATGCCCAGACTCGAGCAGGTAGATTTCAGAGATGGGCTCTATATACTCCTGGGTACTTCTTGTCCACCTGCCTTTCCTGTAGGAAAAGAGCATTCTGAGACAAAGAGCAAGCGGCATTAGAAGAGTCCTCAATCCCCTCTCCTCGTTGGGGGTGCCAGGGGACATGGTGCAGGCTCAGGTGGCATCTCTCAATACCCTCTCCTCGTTGGGGGTTCTAGGGGACATGGTGCAGGCTCAGGTGGCATCTCTCAATCTCCTCTCCTCGTTGGGGGTGCCAGGGGACATGGTGCAGGCTCAGGTGGCATCTCTCAATCCCCTCTCCTCGATGGGGGTACCAGGGGACATGGTGCAGGCTCAGGTGGCATCTCTGGACAAGTTTCCCACAGAGTGTGACTTCCTTGTGGTGGCTTGAGAAAATGCCTGTGCTGTGGGCTGCATGCAAAGACGTGGCGGGCTCTGCTCCAGTTTCTGTAGGCTAAGCATACACACAAGTGCACAGCTGCTTGGGTGAGAAGTCCAGAGGGGGTTTCTTTGAAACTTCCTGACCCAGATCCCTCTGTGGTGTTGCAGAGAAGACCTGCCGTTTGTGTGTGGGTTTCCTGCTTTGGCTTTTGTCGTTCGTTAGACAAGTTCACTAACACATGGAAGGAGCTGTGTGGTGCTGTGTGTTATTCATGGGCTACTCAGCCCAGAGTCCTTGACTCAGGGCCACCAGGGACTCCTAGGGAGAAAGATGAGACCGTCTGCTCCCTCCCATCAATACAGCATGCCCAGTCGGGTTGCTATGAGTTAAAATTGAGTCCAGGACATTGGCTGTGGCGTTGACCTACGGTGCATGCATGTCAAAACCAGGATCATATTTTAAACCAATCCAGTTCTGGAAACACAGAAATTCTTCTGCATCAGGTTTTAAAGAGAAGCTCATTGCCCTCAACTTGGTTTTGATTCCTAAAGACATCGGGCCCCTCAGGGTTAAATTGCATTCCACAGTGAGGGCTTGAACCTCTGACCTTCGGAGAGCAGCCAGGTGTGTTCAGGTGTGCCAGCCTGCGCCCTTCTTTAATAACTGCCCTAACTTTGTTTGCTCAGGAGCACTGGTGGTGTAGTGGTCACCCATGGTCGGCAGTGGGACCCACCAGTCGCTCGATGGTAGAGAGATGGGCTTTGTACTCCAGTGAGCAGTTCCCGGCTTAGAAACCGACCAACTGCGGGCTCTGTGAGCCAGCGTTGGCTTGATGGCAGAGGGTTTCTTGGCTCCAGGTGACCTGGTTCCATAAATAGTCTCACTGCCAATCACACTGACCCACAGTGACACCACTGAAGAGAGGGGAATGGCTCTGTAGGGTTTCTGAGGCTACCCGTCTTTCCAGAAGCAGACGGCCTGTCTGTCTCCCGCGGAGCAGCTAGCGAGTCCAGGTCATTGATTTTGTTGAACAGTGAACGCTCATTGTACCACCCCGTGTTGCATCTTCTGTGACGGTGACAGCCACGTGGGACTTCGTGAGTGAGAGTCGGCTTGATGGTGCACAATCTGCCTCCTCCTCATCCACAGCACCACGCCCACGGTTGGAGAATGCGCGCAAGGAGTGACGCGCATGCGCACCTCCCTATCAGGGAGACCGGACCCCGGGTGGCTTCACTTCCCGAGGCTTGGTCCCCCACATTCAGACGCGACTTTAGTGTGAGTGGGATGCTTCCTTGGCGTTTTGAAAGGGAAGGATTTATCCTTGCAGGGTTTCCTTGATGGAAAAGGAAGGGGATGAGGATGGCGGGGCCCATCACAAAGAGTGGCAAAGCCTCTTGATGATAATGTTATGGTTGGCCGAGTCCGGAGACTTGAGGTCGACCCTGGGTTCCCTAATGAAAGAGCAACACGCCGAGTTAGCATGTCCACGGGATTATGAAGAACACGACCCACCACAGAAGGGTGGGAGGTGGGAGGAGAAGTCCTGGGCTGGAGATGAGAAGACTCAGCAGGGATTCACTAGCAATGTTGCACATCCGGGGACCACGCTTCAGACTCTGCTGGACATCACGAAGGCAAATGGGCTGTTGGAGACAGTGAATTGTTCCTCCATTGCATGGTTTTAGTCTCATCGCGTGTTTATTATTAAAGAGATCCGAGGCTTGGATATGTAAGGATGAAGGCCCCTGAGCTTCTGTCCCACCTGGGATGCTGTGATCCCACCTTTGGTGGAGAGCCTTGTCTACACTCTGCTGTCTTGCCTTGGGAAAACAAAGCTTTTATTTCCCTTGATAAAATCCCAGTGTTTTGTTTTTTATTGTCATGGACTCTGTTCATCCATATACATTTTCAGACCCACTTGACGTTCCTACTTGACCCTTCTCCTCTTGAGGGAAAGGGGAAAGCCCTTCATGTCACCTTGGGACTTTGTGTGGAAGCCTGTGTTTGCATAGTTTAAGAAGGCATTCATTTCTGCGAACTAGTCCTTCAGGGAAGGGCTGTGGTTTGTGTTGGAACTTAGGGAGACCCATCTCATCTGTTTTTCTTTGTTTCTGCCAGCAGAGGGGGCTGTAACTTCTGGCTGCTTTGGTGAGCTCTTCCTCCAATGAGATTGTGACTGTTGAGTTCAAGCCCAATGCAGCCTTGGGCTGCTCACTTGGAGGTTGCTGGTTCAAACCCACCAGCCACTCCAAGGCAGAAACACGAGGCTATCTGCTTCTGTAAAGCTTCACAGCCTCAGAGAGCCCAGAGTCATTTTACTCTGTCCTGTGGGGTTGCTGAGAATTGGAAGGCAGTGGGTTGTGTTTGGAAAGGGGGGGTGGGGTTGTCACAGTTACTAAGTGGGTTTTCCAGTGCTCCTACGCTTCCCCCCTTTACTTTTTCACCCTTCAGAATTTCCCCATGGACTTTGCCCAGAGGCTTCTGGTACAGGAGAAGAACTTCCAGCGCAAAGAAGCTTGGTCCAGAAAATCTCTCTTCACCCCATGTCAGCTTTGGGGGTACTGGTTCAGGCAATGGAATGTTCAATGGGGAGGGTCACTTTTATTGACGTGACTTCTTTGGAGGACATATGTGTTTGTAGTTCTTGACCAGTAATCATTTGCGGAAGGGGCATTGAAGAATTAACCGCCAAGCACACGCATGGCACTTCCACCAGCCAGCACGCCTAGAGGACTCACAGCGACACGGACCCACTAACTGATCCGAGGCACCCAGCAGGCGCCACTCACCAGTGATGACTGTTCCGGGGAGAAGTACAAAATTCTGCGAAAAGGCCAGGCTGTCAGCTTGTGAAACTGAAATATGGTATCAGTGGGAACAAAGCTTGAAAGGAATGTAACGAAATTGTATTACCCTGGTCTCTGAGGCAATAAAAACTTTGCAAACTTGGTGGAGAAATATTACAAGACTGTGACTTCCTCCAACCGCGTGGCAGTTAATTTCAGAATTTGTTTGGGGCCGCCGTGAGCGCACAGCTCTCAGTCACCGCGGGGAAGGCAGAGGCCTCCTCTCTGGCAAGATTTGCAGAAGGGACAGTGGGGAGGCCCCAACAGTTGTGGGGTGTGCAGTGGCATGTCTTGTGCCCCTGAAAGTGACTCCCGACATCTGATGGAGAAGCTGCCAGCATATGTCTGTGAGTTTCCATGGGACAAGGACATCCAGGGGTCAAATGCACTGTCACCAGACCACAGCCTTGGTCTGCCTTGACAGGACCTGAGGAGCTTGCTGGGGAGGACAGGCAGGGACATGGGGCTTCCTTGAAACAGGTCAGGCTTCCTGGGCGTTCTTGTCTGTTTGCTGCGGTCACTTCCCAGAGCGCGGCTGTTGGATGGGTGAATGAACAGGAAGAGAAGCAAAGCAAGGGCTTCCCAAGAAAGCCCTTTGAATCTGGCCCATCAGGAGGCCTCTCCCACACAAGTGGAGGGGCAGCCCCTTCTCTGACACTGCGGGGGGGGGCTGTGGGCTGCTAACCATGAGGTCAGTGGTCAGAAGCAAGGCGCCTCCTCAGAGGGAAGATGAGGCTGTCTGCTCCAGGGGGGTTTGCTGTCTGGGAGACTCTAGGCAGGATGTGAGTTGGCTAGATGGCAGTTAGTTTGGGGAGCATTCAGCACCTTGGACAGGTTCCAGCAGACTCTGCCCACCTGTTACTCATCTCTGAGAGTGAGGGAGTTCCATGTAAACAAGGTGACTTGTTGGGGCTCCATGGAGCAGAGGGTGTGGTCCATGGTTGACTCCCAGCCACCCCCATGGTCAGTGAATTGCATGCTGGGTTCTGGGCACTGCTGAACCCTGAGCCCTGATGGAGATGTGGGTAGAACTCTGGGTACTAAGCAGGAGGCACAGCAGTGCCCAATGGAGTGGTTCTCTGCCCAAGTCTGCCTGCCCTTTGGGATTTTTTTTTCCAGTGGGACAAGCTATGGAATGTCAGAAGGTCTCCCCCTTGGACCGCCTCTGCTTGTGCCAACCAGAAACTCCCCACCTGACTTAGGTTCAGAGTCAGTTCAGTGTGGACAATCCACTAAATCCTTATCATGGAAGGCATTTCAGGTGACTCAGGGATGTTGGGTAGAAGCTGGAGCACAGGCTCAGAAGCCTCAGCCTGGAAGATACCAGGGCAGACCAGGCGCCGGTATCTGTGCACAGCAGCCAAAGGACGTTCTCCGCCATGGACTCTGCTCCCGTGTTGGTCTCTGCTTATTCATTATCTCGATGCTCTCCATTATTGTGTGTTCTTATCAGTCCTCGCTTCTTCGCACAGTTTCAGGGAATTCCTACGTAATTAAAAAGGGTTCCATTAATTAATACTTCAAAGTCATCATGTGTGCTCCAGTTGGCATGGAGTCGGCCCCACCCTGGGAATCAGAAGCTTGTCATCTTGATTGAACCGCATGGTTTTGCCTGGAGCCACTCCCGCCTGCCGCCTCCCCGTGTTAATTAGCGGGCAGTGGAAATTGTGTTCCGAGAGAGTTTGAGGCGTTGGCTATTTAATTTCTCATTACATGGCATCTGCCACTTGGCTCTCGTCCTGTGTCTTAGACACGCGCCTATCTTTAGACACAACCTCACAAAAGCTCAACATAGGATAAGACACATCGGAGTCATTCTGCATTGACGTCTTCAACCGGCTTCAACTGTATCAGACTCTTCAGGAAGAGGGTCTGGAAATGATAGGCAACTGATCGATTGATTAGCATCGGTGAAGGCATGGTCAACGTATTTTAAATGCCGTTTGTACAACGATTATTGTTACTGACCTCTGTCTATAACTGAGCACTTCCTGGTGCTCTCATGCCAATATCTGACAAACACCGCTTCTTCTCCAATTTCTATGTGACAGGGACCTGTCCAGAGAAGGGATCGCGTGGCAGACATCGTCTGACCACCACCTGGAAGCCAGGATGTATAGCCAGCAGCCCTCTGAGACATGCACCTAGCCATGGCTTCATTCTGAGAGGGAGCCATCTGTCACCTCTCTGAAATGTGGCTGCTTCCCTGGGAGGCGTGGCCCCACATGCACATCAATCAGCAGGGTCACCATCAGCCCTGGTCCTGCGCTGTGAGCCCTGAGCCTGGCTGCTTGCCGCCATGGCCCCATAGCCCCGGGGGCATGGCCATTGTGGAATTCACCCCTCTCCTTTCCATCACTTTCTCTTCTCACCCACACGATGCTTGTCCTGCGGCTCCAACTTGTGGATGGGCGTCCAATGTCGGCAGCAAAAGTCTCGCCGTCCTAACCTGGAAGGGACATTCTGGCTGTTCTCATGCTGAGCCTGGTTTGTTGGGCCTCTGGGGCCTGTGATGTACCCGCATTCGTTGCCAGTGCAGTGTGGATATGTGGGCTCTTCTCATCCGCGGGATCCCACCTGCGTGGGAGGCGATGAAGGTCCGGCCCTGACGCTACCATCTCTGGGATCCAAGTGACATCCAGTGAGTGGAAAGGAAATCTCCCCCAAACCCAAACTCACTGCCCACAAGGTCATTCTGACTTGTTGCCCCCCAGAGGATGGAGTAGACCTGCCCCATGGGTTCCCCAGGCCGTGATCCTCAGGACAGGAGGAGGAACTTTGATCTTCCTCCTGTGCAGAGCTTCCGGTGGTTCTGAACGGCTCACCATGCAGGGAGCTGCCTGATGCTGGGTGCATGATGCCAGCGGCGATTCCTCACCTGAACTCCACAAACTTAAATCTGCCAACTCCCCTTCTGACAATGATTTCCAGGAGGATGTCTGTCGGGTTCTGTCTGAGGAAGGGTTTCAAAGAGCTCAACTGTGTGTGGCAGATGATGGAGCTCTCAATAATGGCGAATGCCCCAGAAAAAAATGAGTGGCAAAGCTTCTTATTTGTTTCGTTACCCAATAAGTCACTATTTTGGTTGAGCAAAGCTACTGGCTGTGTCCGTGGGGAATGACCTTCCTGGGATGCCTCCGTCACCTGTTTGGTTCAACAGAAAAACAACAAAGGGGACTTGAGAGCACAGCCAATCGCCACTTCCCTCTGACAAGGACCGAGTTCTCTACCATCTTCTGAACGTGACAATATGCATCAGGTCTCAGGATCTTCTCGTGCAGAAAGGAGGCAGTAGCTCATGCAAGCCCACATAAGCAAGCAGTGTGTAGAATCTACAGGGAAGATGGGACCAACAAGGAGAGCAACTTTGGGCTGCCAGTCATCCAGTTAATGGGATGCCAGGAAGCGCCTTGGACCCCCTTTGTGCACACATCACTCCCCCTCCCAGGAAGTGAAGGGCCAGGAGCCTGTGGGAGACCCCTATGAGATGTCACATGGAGTGCAGGAGCACACAGCCCCTCCACCCTAGGCTCCTGGATGCTGATGACATTTGCAGAGATGCCACTGTCTATGGGAAGCTTACTCCACTCACCTGCTGCCACCCCAGAGCCAACCAAAATCGATCCTGTTCCCTCACATGAGGGAGCCCCCGCACGGTGGGGCTAGGAGATGAGACACAATCCGTGGTCAATTGTGGTCTTTTTCTCTGTTGTTGAGTTCTTCTCTGTTGCCGGGAACACCTGGCCACAGGGTTTCTCACCAGGTGCATAAAGCTGTGGTAGCCTTCTCACTGGGAGCCCAGGCTTCTGGAAACCTCCTTTGCATCCATGTTTCTGTCTTGTGTGACTCTGTGCATCTCCTCAGGACCTGCCACCAAGGAGCCAATCAAGACTCCGTGTCCAAAATCAACCCCGAGTCACCTCGTCCTCTCCAGTGAGGAGTTACCATCCCTGCCCTCAAGATAGGTACTTTGGGGAAGAGTGCAAGGGACACCAGGATGTGAGTTCATCACGAATGGCTGCACTTTCTGCTTTGTGACCTCCAGCAAGAACTGTCGAATGGGGCTTATCAGGGCACTTTATCTATGATTTCTGATTGCCTACAGGAAAGATTGGAATCATGAACGTGACATATAACGCTGCCCCATTGCATGGCATGCCTTCTTTTCAAATTAAACCTTTTGCATCCCAATTAGACCAAAATTAAACTATAAAATTGTTGAGCAAAGACTGTTGAGCCATATGCCACCTACTGTGGGACAAACCAACCCGTCTGGGGTGGAAAGAGCAATCAGAGAGCTCCTGTGAAGAGAGGCTGGCGAGACTTCGTCCCATGCACTTTGGACACATTATCAGGAAAGATCAGTGTCCGGAGAAGTGGAGACCCTTGGTCAAGTCAAGAGCCCAAGACAAGGAGCCATGAGTGTGAGAGTTGCCCGGCGTGGCCGGCAAAAGCTTTATGACACTTTGCGCCACGGTACTGTGAGTTGGGTCTGAGTGGCAGCAGCTACCAACAAACCCGTGGCCTTGCTCATGGTTTGAACAATTTCATTGTAACATGGCTTCATCGCTGCACACAAACCAAACCCACTGCCAGGCAGCCAATGCCAACGTATTGGGGCCCCACGGGATGGAGCAGAAGTGCCCTGGCTGCTTTCTAAGACTGCAAATCTCTACAAGAAAGCCTCATCCTTCTCCCAGGTGGTCATAAACTGCTGGCCTTGCTGCCCACCCAGCGTGTCACCACTAGACCACAAGGCCTCCCAACTGCTATGCAGTCAACAGATGGAAATGCTTCGTGCAAGTCCTCGAGTCTCAGACGGCGCTGACAATCGATCATTAGCCCACATCCAAGACCTGACAGCAAACAACAACTAAAAAGCAACGTGATGCCTCAGGGTCTAAGTCTCAGAAGAGGAAGCAGAGAAAGCCCTTTCGCGTTATTTTTCCCAAGCGCAGACGGTTTGCTCTGCTGCCTTCTGAGCCTTCCCTGGCCCGAGTGCCCTCCTGCTTGCTCCCTGCATCCCACACTTGGCTTCTGAGATACCCGCCCTGCCAGCGAGCCGGAGGCGTTGGGCGGTCGGATCCCAGATTGGAAGATGACACAGCCAAGCAGACAGGCAAGGATGAGGAGAGGAAGCAGTGGGCTGGGTCCTCCCTGCTTCGTCCCCAGACACGGATCTGTGCATGAAAAATGGCACCAGGCCAGCAAACGAGGCTGAGTAAATGGAGCGTGTTTCCCAAATCACGGGCAGAAATAAAAAAGTCATTCAAAATATAGGCCAAGTCATGCCATGAAGACAACCAACGGCCGGGCACAAAGTGGGCCGGAACATGTAGCAGCCGCGTGGCCAAAGTTACAAGTGTGACATGCGGGAGACTTCGCAGAGGCGGGTAGCCCACTAGCCTTCTGGTGTGTTCCCTGTGGCTGCGCACAGGGATGGCAGCCCTGGGGCCCCCCATCTCCTGCCCAGGACAGTGAATGTGTCTTGAATTGCAATCGCCTCGGCCCTCCCAACAGCTCGAGTCAGGGCCCTGTTGAGATGCTCAGAAGCATGTGAGGTTCTCTGTGATTTCTTGGCTGTGCTTCCTTTGGACAGTGTTGATTGAAAGCGGCTTTCCCAGTGTTTTCTATTGGGTGATTGTGATAGCAGATCGACAATTCCTATGATATTTCCTTCACTTGGTTCGAGAGCGAGGAGACGTAACGTTTCCACGGTGTGCAGAAAACAAAAAGGGAACTAGAAGACAAGGACAAATTACAGCGGCGGCGGCCGGGTGCTCTCAGGATTGTATACTTTTAGTTTGCAGCTGGTGTTTCATGGAAACGGCCAGACGCCCGTTTGCGAGGAAGCGTGGAGAGGGACCTCCGGAGGGAGAGAGACTCAAGGAGGAGAGGAGGCAAAACCGTGGACCGTTCGCTCCTCACAATTTCCACAAATGGCCATCCAAGGCCAGGCTGGCGTGACCCCTGTGAGCAAGCCCAGCGGCTGGCTGCTTTTCCCCAGGAATGGCCGTCACGGTGTTCTGATTTTATGGAGTTCATCTGAGACCGTGGTTTTCCCGTGTCATGAGGACGCTGTGGGTGTTTCTGGTTGTTCAGAGTTAGCAGGAATTAGATTGCTTGGTGGGGTCGAATTCCAGGACAGAGGGGGAATGAGAGTCCCGCTTGACTGTGGAGTCACGCGGGCGTTGCTCAGACCCCTCGGCCTTCCTCTGAGGCTTTTCCCCATTTCAGCAAAAGGATGGGGCCAGTGTCGATAACCAAATGAACCCAAATCCCAGGGACTCATGATTGAGAAATGCAGTCTCCCCTGCTGAGGGGCTGAAGCCCAAGAACTGTCGACAGGGTGATGGTGGGTTCCTGGACCTGCAACCGGCCCTGTGCAGTCCTGCAGGGGCCCCCGGCGGGCATGGGCACACGTTTCCATGCTAGCCCACACCCAGCAGGCACTCTGCAGGAGAGGGAGGTGGCCCAAGGACAGGGCTTCGCTAAAGATTCACTGCTGTGGGAACACTACCAGGTGGTTCTGCTCTGCCCATAGGGTCCCTAGAGTTGGGGTAGAATTGTCAGTGTCTTTTCGGGCTGTGGTAGCGGAGCCCGTGGGGGTGATGTCCACACACTTTTCTGCTAACTGTCTGGTTGGTGTTGGGACCCACCAGCCACTCTTAAGGAGAGAGAGAAGTCCGTGTGCTCATGTGAAGAGGGACAGCCTTGGCAGTTCTGCTCTGCCCTACACGGTCCACTGGGGTCATGCCAAACCCTTGGATGGTGGAGACACATCAGCGCACAGATGCTCAGAAAACCCCTGTGGTTTGGACTCACCTGGGGGCCTCTGGAGAGGAGCCTGTGGTGACCCTCCTGGAAAGCCGCTGTGAGGACCCCCATGCCTCGCAGCCCTCCCTTGACACACAGGGCTCTGCTGCAGGACAGCTGGGCCCACCAAGCCCTCTCTGATTCGGGTTCCCTGCCCTCCTGAGATCATCAGGAGCTTGATCCTGGGCAGGTAACGTCAAGGAGAAATCCTGCCAAAGGGAAAGAAATGCTGGCTTCCTCTGGGCTTTTGAGATGATCTTCTCAGGACTGTGGTGTGTGTGTGTGTGTGTGTGTGTGTGTGTGTCTTTTGTAGGCCATGTGGTGACTCAACATCAGCTCTCTCTGCCTCTGTCCCTGTGTGCCCTAGTAACTACTGGATGGGTGTTCTCCGGAGGGTACTTTGGGATGCCCTGACTTAAAATAGAGGTTAGGCCTTCATTTGCATGCACATTGGCAGCAGTGGAAGACCCCCAAAGGCCCAGCATCCTGGAGAATGTCTCTTTGCTGATGGCGAGCCACGTGCGTTCAATGTTAAGATGCTGCAGGGGGGAAGATCTGCAGTGATTTACAGCGGCCCTGCTGTAAGTGTGCTAAGGGCAGACAGTGTAAAGCGAGGGTGCTGATCCGCAGCCTAGGTGTTTCTCCCATGGGTGACTTAGAGGTGTGCAAAGCCAACCTCAGCCTAGATTTGCCAGGCCGGGAGGGAGGGGGGTGGCTAGGGGCGCCTGAGCACACCTTTTCCCTGGGTTTCGACAACCAGATGCCATCTTATCAGACGACAAAGCAGAAAGGATGCTGGCTGCATGGGACCGAGGAAGGGATTGGCAGTCTTAACTTTGAAAGCTCTTTAATAGCTGCCTTGGCTACAAGCAGAAAGTGCTGAAGGGAGTAGCACTATTGCGAGGGTAGGGGGGTGGCCGGGAAGGGGGGCGAGTGAGAGAGGAGAACCATCACAAAATTGGATCTATAGCCCCTCCCCCCGAAAAGGGGATGAATAACAGAGATGTGGGTAAAGGGAGACAACAGACAGTGTAAGATATGAAATAACAATAACAATATATAATTGACCAAGGATTCATGAGGAGGGGAGGGTGTGGGAGGGAGGGGAAAAAGAGGAGCTCATATCAAGTGCTCAGTAAAAAATGTTTTGGAAATGATGGCAACACATCTACAAGTATGCGTGATGCAATTGATGCATGGAATGTTATAAGAGCTGCAAGAGCTCCCAATACAATGAAGAAAGAACATTCTTAGGGCAGAGAATGGGTCAGAGTCATGGTGTTGGGTCTCCTTTCCTTGAGTGCTCTGGGGGGGGGGGCACTGTGGTGCTGATGCAAGAGGAACAGCCAGTCCATCAGGTAGAACAGGCCCAGTAAAAGGGGGGGTGGGTGGAGGCATGAGGTCGGACGAACCTTGACCAACCAGCATGGGATGATAGGTAAGTGGGAGACCCCACAGCGCTGGAAGCAGCCACCGGGAGAAGCACTGTGAGGGTCAGCTGTCCACAGGAATCCCTGGTGGGATGATACAACCAGCTGCTGGCTCCAGTCTGCCCCAGGGCACCTGGGAAGAAAGGCCTGGGACCATCAGCCCTGCCTGAGTCCCTGTAGAGCCCAGGTCTGTGCTGGCCCGTGGGGGAAGCTGGAAAACTAGTGGGTTTTCAGGAGCTGGGGCTAAAACTGGGGCCTAAAGGACAGTGGGCACAGGGAAGGCAGGTGAGCTGGGTGCTCAGATCTGAGAGGGGGCCGGGGGCTGCATGGAGGAGAGGGCCAACTGAGGCACATGAGGACTGAGGGTGGCACCTGGGGTGGAAGCGATTGCACAGAGCGCTGACAGCACCTTGACCTGGAGCAGAAGCTCAGAGGGAGGAGATTCTTGGGAGAGACCCAGGGACACAGAGAAGGTTGGACAGCAGCGTGACCTTTGTAGGACTGGTCTTCCCTTTTGGAAGTAGATTCACGGGAGCTGCTGGATGCTCCAATATCACAAGTGATATTGATGGGGGTGGAAAATCTTCTGTGACCCTAACCCAGCACACCCTGAAAATACTTATGTTCAATGCATCCTACTGCCACGCAGAGGTGGAGAGACCAACCAGGCTCTTGTGTCTGCATCTGTCCATTTCTGCAGAAGGAGAAAGCAGCCTGGATAAATGTCAATGTCTGTCGGCCTCGTCGTCTTCTTACGCAAAATACATGATGTTCGCCAATCCGTCATGCCCACTGTCATCCTGAGACCGGTGCTGCCCACAGGGTGCCTTATCTAGCCCCAGAGTGGCAAGACTTCCTCTGTAAGATGTTCATCCTGACTCTGTACACTTTCCTTCTTATGCTTATTCATCTTCTTGCACTTTGTTAGAAATGACATAAGCTGGGAAATTAAATTTAGAAGAATGCCCTAAAGATACCAAGAGCTATATTTATATGTCATTGTGTCATTGTTTCCTGGTATAAGTGAGCTAGTTTTACAAGAAGGATGGATGTATTTATTTATTTATTTTTGTTCCCCTGCATGTATTTTTGAATGCCCCTCCTTTGCAGGCAAGTGTTTGAGTCTCTGAGGCTGCTGACAAACCACCTTTGCAGGGGGTGCTCCAGCAGGCCCCCTGCAGCTGCAGGGTCCTCAAGCAGGTCCTGCGGCTAGGTTTTCAGAGTCCTTTGTGGAAGACAAGCCATTCAGGAAGCCAGGGAAAGTACCCCTATCAGAGGATGATGGTCATTTTTCAGGTGTTACTTTCTTATTTCTGAAAATGAAGCTGCAGTATTCGTAGGCTCCGGGCAGAAATGGGTGCCCTTGTTTAAACCCAGCTCCTCCAGGCATCAGGACTCAGATGTGAGAATCGTCCAGAACTGGCTTCTTGGGTGGTCTGTGGAGCATCCACAAAGATGGTGAACCAGGACTCCATTAGACTGTGGCTCCCACGGGGATGTATGAGCTTCCCCTCCTGGGCTCAGCCCGAACCCAAGGGGACTGGCAGATGCCAGTAGACCTCCGTAGGTCAGTAGGCAGCAACACACCAGGCTTTTACTTCTATGTTACTAACTGGGTGGGTTTAACCATCAATCTTCCGTAGCCAACAGTAAGCCTTTTTCATTGTCAACACCCAGAGACTGAGGCTATTAGGATAACAGACCCCAAAGCAAACCCTCTGAAGCTGTATCGATCCCAGGGCCTGAAAGCACTGTGAGACAGGGTAGGAGCACCCCTTAGAATTTACAAGACCAAATCTTTGTGGAAGCAGTAGCTTCAACATTATCTCCAGGAGTGGCAGGTAGGTACACACTGTGAATCTTTTGCTTATCAGCAAAGGGCTGGAACCACTGCCTCATCATTCTATTAAAATGTCCATGGCTAACAGTCCTTCCTGACTAACAACGACCCCGTAGGAAAGAGTAGACCGCAGTTACCAAGGCTGTAAATCTTTCCTGGCACATACCTTTTGGTCAGTAGCCTGATGCTTAAGCCATTGTGCCACCAGAGCTCTGCTCTAGCTGGGATGTCTCAAAATTCCTATGCAAATAGATGTGCAAGAGTCCCCAAGGTCTGAGTGGTGGCTACATAGTGTAGCCCCATGCTGTGCCTTCTCAGGAGACAGCAGTACTGTGGGAATGGAGAACCAAATTAGGGAGACGTTTGCCCTCCACTTCTGATCTTCAGACCCCGTCCTTTGCGAGCAGGGAAGGAACCCAGGTAGGAAGGAGAGTGGGCTCCCATAGGACTGCCAACAGCGAGGTCAGTAGGTTGGACCCATTGAGAGAAAGATGTGCCTGCCTGCTCACATAGAGATCTGTGGTCCTGGAGACCCTGCTTTGAGCTAGACGGGTATCCTGTTGGAGAGCTGGCTCCACAGGAAGGGTTTGGGGTGATGAGCAATAGGCCAGCCTGGGTCCCGGGCTGCAATAAGGCTCATCCTCCATGATGGTGACCTCTCTTGTGCGGAATATTGAAGAGCAGCCGTCACATCCCTGTGGCTGCTTTGACAAGAGCCACTTGTCCGAGCGAAAGTCCCTCACAGCAAAGAGCTGGGCCTGGGCAGGATGCCTCAGGGTGGAGGCTGGCAGCGGAGTGGGGAGCCCTTTGAGCTTGCGTGACAACAGAGTGACCCGTCCTGACACGCAACTCCAACCTGACCACTTCTCGGTGGTAGGACACCTTGCCAGCTTCCTCCTTGAACCCTGCCATGGTGAAGTTCATTCGCGAGTTCTCTGTAGCCATGGCAATGGCTAATAGAACCAGACAGAGGAGACAGAGACGACAGGGGCCTTCACAAAGTCTACCAGGATGTAATGGAAAGACCATGGAGTTGCCCCACAGATGTCTTGGCGTGCCTGGTATGTTTCTCTTGTTTTCCACAGACCTGACACCCCTAGGTGATCAGTGGCCTTGTGGTTCCAGGTGGCCCAAGTCATTTTCCCTCAACTCACCTGATGGTGGGCACCTTGCATCCACCAGCAGTCCCTGCGAGGAAAGGCGTGGCCACCCATCCCCATAAAGAGGAGAACAGAGAGAGCCCCTGGGCAGTCCTGCCCATGGAGCGAGCCCTGCAGAGCAGCTCAGGTGGATATGGAGATGGCGTGGCGGGTGGGGGGAGGCGGGGAGGCACTCACAGCACAGAGAACTGAGGCCGCTCCAGACCACTGCTCATCTGAGTGCCGGGACGGGGACGCTAACTTAACCGGGATAAGCGAACCAAGCTGATCACTGTTGGCTACCCTGAGACCCATGCTCGGTGAGGGGACCCTGAGAAAACTCCTGCTTTCTTTACATGTGGGCTTTTCCACTGACGCCCTGATGCCTCCCATGGAGCGGGAAGGGAAGGAACCTTCAACCTTCATCCTGAGAGTGGCTTGTCCCCATGCGTCGGTGGCCTAGCCCTGCCAACTCTCCACTCAATCCCAGGGACAAGCCACTGCAGGGCCAGGCCGCCCTCCTCATGCGTTAGCAGTCTGCCCTCTGGGCCACTGCAGGGTGAAGGTGGTGCTAGCTAATTACAGTGCCCTTCTGGACACCTGGCTGGCTCGGGGCGGAGACAGAGACAGTGTTTGCTCATTAGAACTCGCATACAGCTACCACGTGGCTTGCACTGAGACATCAAATTCTCTTGTCACTGGCAGAAACATGTGACGGGTGATGTCTGAATGTTCTCATTAGCACTCACATAAGAAAATATTTGTGCAGGCTAATGGATTCCACAAAGCCCGACTTCTCTTTTGGAGAAATTATTGTTTTGTTTGCACACTTGTCCAGAAGACAGGGGGTTGGCAAGAAGAAATACACGTTCACTGTCATCGAGTCGAATCGGCCCCTGGTGACCCTGCAGGATGGAGTGGACATGCCAGCCTGTGTTTCTGAGACTGCAGCTCTATGCGAGCACCGTGCTCCATCTTCCTCCATCGGAGTGGCAGGTGGTTTTGAACTGCTGACCCTGTGGTTAGCAACCCAATCCATAGGCACGTGGTTTTGAACTGCTGACCCTGTGGTTAGCAACCCAATCCATAGGCACGAGCCACCCAGGTTCCTTAGCAAATTGCTTATCAGCCCGAATGTTGTGTGTATGCCGGGGCTTAAAAGATAATGGGATCGTGTTTTTCAGGAAACTTCTGCTGCCCATTTGAATATTTCAGTGGGGTTGTATCTTGTCCATTTGTGTAACACACACATACACACTAGGTGCCTCTCCTGTGTTTTGACTGTGGCATTGCCACTTTGTGTCACGCTGTGTTCCTGACACGTGTCTCCTCCCACTCTGGGCCCCACAAAGACTCCGTGAGCACCTGTTGGTCTCTGCCTTTCCTGAGCCTCATTTGAGCCGGGACCTCCAGCAGCTGGCAGCAGATGCTGATGCTCCGACTGCTGTCCCAGCACTGTGCGGACACCAGGCCCCTCCTGAGGTGCCACCATCCCATGCACATACATAACAATCCCTACAGAACCACAGAGAGATGATTGCGGGTGTCATTTCAGGTAGAAGAAGACAAGTGTTCCCAGTATTCCCTTCCATCAACCACCCATAGGGCAGGCCTCCCTTAACTCTGCCTGGAGTGGGAGCAGCATAGAGAGAAAGATGTCGACATTGGCCATTACATCTTGGATGAGCCAAGAGCGTTGGCTGTGGACAGAACCTTCCATGTCCTGGCCAAGTTCTATCTGCGTGCACTTTATCTCGGTAGGACAGAGGGGATGGCATCTAAGCAGGGTGGTGCTAGGAGGAAGTGGTGTTAGAGATGATGTTCTCTGGGGGTTCACAGGGCAGTGCAGGGCCCTGCTCATGGCTGGGGAGAGGGGCATGAGTCTACACAGAGGACCCTGGGGTTGTCTGGGGCACAGAGAGACCAGAGGAAGACCCGGGACCAGAGCCAGTCTCTCCCTGTTGAGGCCGACCTGGAAGATGAGGATGGAAGAAGAGGACAGAGTTGTGATAAAGATCCTGGGGGACTCCAGGAGGGCTCTGGCTCAGCCCTGACCATGGTGGAGCCTGTGAGTCTGAGAACAGCGTGGTTGTTCCTGGGTGCTCTTGGTTGGTTCAGACTCACAGGGACCCTGTGTATGATGGAAGGATGCATTGCCCCCTCCCGCGTGGCTGACACAACCAGGACTGTCATTCTGGGCCAGGTGTCCAGACAGGGCCATACAGATGAGCTGAGTCATCTCTGAATGTCAGTTGTTTGAAGGAGCGAGGTGACGTAACCTAAGCTAGTCGTCAGGGGCATGAGGGGACCCTGTGAAATCCCACCCCATTACATTCTCCCTAAGCACACATTGCCACGTGTTCCTGCTTCCTTCCCCAAGGAAGCCCAGAAGTGTGGGCTCCGAGACCCTGTCGTGTAGGTGGTGTGGATGATGCCAGCCAGGGGAGCCCATGTTGGACGCTTTGTCCCTCGGCCACCATCAGCAGGAAGCCACCCTTCTGACCTCCAAGAGAAGTTTTGCCTCCCAGAGAACTCAGGGGCTTTGCTTGGGGATTTTACAGCAAACCCAGCAGGTGGGTGTCCAAGGACTCTCCCTGTAAGGACATGTGTCCTGGGCCTTCCAGGGGCCCTCTTCCCTTTTCATGCCCCTGAAGCTCATTTCTGCTCAGCAGGAGGGTAACTAGTAGAGGGGCCACGGGCTGCAGGGCTGTCCTGGTTTCCTGGGCTCCCAGGCAGGCAGGAAAGTGATTATGTGGGGTCACGCTGTCTTCTCTTCAGGTCCCGGACACAGAGAACAGCAGCGTGTGCTGGGTTAGTTCAGCCTCTCTGCCACATGCATACACACAGACCCACACACTCACTCGCTCACACACATGCACACACACACACCTCACAGAGCCAAACTTACAGTTGCACATACCCCTGCACACAGGCATTCACACGCACACACACACACATCTACAGTAGTAGGAAAGTGACTGTGACATATGCAACCCTGGGTTTGCCCTTCTAAGGCAGGAGGAAGCTAAGGCCCCTCCCTTCCCCTTCTGCTTAGGAATTGCCCACAGTCACTATTAGAAACCCGCTGGTCAGTCGCTTCTACAAGAAAAGAAAGGGCAGCACCCCCAGAATGAAAACTAATTTTAGACTTGGCATGAATTTTAGACTTTGCCCCGTGAGACATTTTCTTTAGAAGTTCAAACCCACCAGTTCAAACCCATCCTTCCTCTGAAGAAGGATGAGGCTTTCTGCTCCGGTAAAGCATTACAGAAACCCGCAGGGGCAGTTCTACCCTCTTCTATGGAATTCACTATTTAGTCAGAATTGACATAGCAGCATTGAGATTTGGTGGTTTGGGTTTCTTTCAGGATGGACTCTTGTCCCTTCAGCTCAAGTCTTTGAATCGTCTGACTCCATGTTCAACAAATAGTAGTGAGCATACCCCAGCATGCCCCAGCCCTCTGGTATCGCTCTCTCCAGCAACCAGGAACCCTCCTAAAAATGCCATGACCCTGATACCCACCCTGAGCACATGCAGGGTCCTCCTTAAAGCTCTGTGACTCAATTGTTGGTTTTGCAAACTGAGTAGCCAAACCCAAACATGACCTTATTGGAAAAGCAACAGACAAACCCAAGGCCATCCATGGAATCATTCTGATTCATAGTGAGCTGTAGGACAAGATAGAACTGTCCCTGTGGGTTTCCAAGACTGTCACTCTTCATGAGAGTAAGAAGCCTCACCTTGATGCCACAGAGAGGGTGGTGGTTTGGAACTATTGACCATGGGGATCTCAGCCCAACACATAACAACTAGACCACAAAGACTCCGTCGGACAACATTCAATAAAGAGACATAGCTCTTTCACCTGCTTGAGAGTTATGTTTTTCTTCATTTATAAAATAGTGACTGACTCATTGACAAGAAACAGGAGATGCAGAACCATTGAAAGAGCATAAACCCTTTGGTAGCCCCGCTATTAATATCTGACCTTTGTCAGCCACATACCTCACCTTCATATTGTGTATTTTGCTGTGGAGCTCAAATACTAGCTCCGTGACACACTCCACCCTTCACGGTGGCTTTGGAATCCAGTGGCCCGCCACCTTGACCCTGCTCACTAGGCCTAGGGGGCTCACACACCACACCCTGCGCAGCCTTGGAGGCCCTGTGTCCAGTGGCAATGCAGTTCTGGCCAGAATAAAAAAAGATTTAAGGCCAGAGCCTATGCGTCAGGGTCTGTGGTAGTTACATCATGTGTTGTCAACTTGAGACTATTGAGAGTAAAGGGGTAGACTTTAACCTGTAAATCAGATTGTAACCTCATTTGGCAGCCCTAAGGAGAGAAGTAGCTCACTGGACGAGGTACACTTACTCACACCTGCAAGACATTCCTGCTGACAAAACAGTTGGAGCTACGCTAGAGTCCTGGAGCTGGAGGAGCCATGCGGAGACCCCTGCGAGCATTGAGATGCTTCCACTGCCACTGGATCCATAAGACATTCCACCCACTGGCCTGTGATCTTCCTGCATTCAGCATCATTGCATGTGTTGCATGAGTCTGAAGAGGACTTTATAGATTGATATCAGACATGTGGGCTAATATCAGACTTATCAACTTGATCTGGGCTGGGCTGGAATGTTTTCTTACTATACAATTACTCTTTGATATAAAGTTCTCTATTGCACACATGTGCCTTTGAGTTTGTTTCGCTGATCAACCCAGATCAACACAGAGTCCTAGGGTGCAGTGAGTTGCACCCTGAGCTACCAGGAGGCCAGTTTCACCTCCACCAGTGGTTCTTGGGAGGAAAATGTTGCCGACTATCCCTGTAAAGACCGACCATCTTGGGAAACCCAAGGGCCATTCTCTTCAGTCCAGCAGAGAGGCTGACTCAGAATCCATCCACTACTCACTGGATGTGTTTTAGACCCTTGCTTATACTTTCTTTGTAGAAGGTACATTTGGTCCACTTTGTGGTATGAATGCTATTTGCTGAATGAGTGGACTTAATTATGCAGATCTATTTGAGTGCATTCTGCAAATAACCAAGTTTAATTCCCCAGAATAGCAATGCTTGCCGGTAAGCTGGTCCAGAGGACATGATGTTTTCTGTTGAGTTAACGATGACACTGCAGACTACATACTTGAAGGAGCGGAGTTCTCTGTAGAGAATAAAGAACATTGTGGGTACACCATTGGCTGGAATCAGCAGACAGCGCATGCCTCTTCCTCCCTGCTCGCACTTCCAGTCTCTGTGTGTAAAATACTTGATGGAAGTCTAAATACATGTCATTTTGTGCTACAAAAATTCCCATCACTTACTTTGATTTGTCCCCTAAGTACTCCCTCCAACCAAATGTATTTATTTATTTTCTTTGCTTTTAGGATAAATTGTCGAAGCTCCTGTTCTATTTCAGTGTGCTCAGTTCCCAGATCTCTCTTCTGTTTCAGTGCAAATTCTTCCATTTAAGGTGATTTTACAGTTTAAAATTTCACTGTCTCAACACCATACACACACACACACACACACACACGTCTCTTAGTGAGATTGTGTCCTGATTTCTGCAGAAGTAATCCAGGTGATTTCTTCTTTGGATATTTATAAAAATAGTTCATATCAAGAATACACCCAACTGCCATGAGTAACTGTTCCTTGGGAAGCAATCTTCCAAGACCATGACTGCTCGGAGCCAGTAACTCGTGGAACAACTCCAGCCAGCCTGGCCTGGGCATCCAACCCCCCTTTCTGAGTGTATCCAGAGCCATGGAGCTCCATGCAGAGAGGCCGCCTGCTGCTGGTCAGACGGCGAGTCTGGTCAGCTTCTAGGTTCTAGTTAATGTCCGGCCTGGATTCACACACATACCCAGCTCAGGAGCATCATTTATTTGTGGTGGTTCCTTAGTGTAGGGCTGTGGTGTTTTGCACACCATTCATAATAAAAATTGCCATCATTTTTCCCCCACAGACTCCAAGGGTCATTCTGACAATACAGCATCTGATGCAATGATCATTTTGTCTAAAAAGTAATTAGTGCAGAGCTCTTAGGAACAACGGGGCGGGGGGGGGGGGTCTGGGATAGTGACTGCCACATGCAGGTGGAAGGATGGTCCCTTGTGTGAATACCCCTGACATGAGAACCTCGACAAGGCCCCCGTTCAGTGTCCATCAGACCACTGAGAGTCAGAGCCTCTTTGTCAGAGACAGGAGTCCCATCAGCCCCCTGGGAACTCCTGCCCCCGAAACCTTCGAAGTGTAGCCACCCTGAGAACCACTGAGCCTCTCAAGGTGCGGCTCTCTCTCAGAAACAGATGGGTGTGCAGTCCCCTGCTTCCCCACTTCCCTCACTCCCTTACAGGGCCACCCCCTGGTGACAGCCAGTCCCTGAGAGGAAAGGGCCGTGTGTGCACATGGGAAAATCAGGGATGGGAAAGGCCTGGAGGGGTTCTAGAAGCCCCTGCTTGGTGGGAAGGCCTGAGCCCACCTGGGTGCTGAGGGAGAATTTGTCCTCTGAGTGTCTAAGATGCAAAGACAAGCCCATCTTTGGAGTTTTGCATGAAAACATGGGGAACTTCCACAGAGTGCCTACTGCGGCGTCGCGAAAGCCAAGAGACCGGAAGGTTCTCAGAGTAAAACTGGTCAATTTCAGAAGCATGGTCCGCAGGGCCAGTGCACTTGGTACTGATTGGTGAAGGAGGCCCGCTCCTCTTTCTGGCCTGGAGTCCCAGGGAACACATGGCGAGCACCCTCGGGTGCCAGCCCACCAGGGCGTCCTTGGAAACCCTGGAGCGCTAGTCCCCTCCCCCCAGTTGTGGAAAACCCTTTGGGGCAGAGTTCTTACCTGACACGGGGGCCACCAATAGCCAGAACTGACTGATCAAAAGAGAGGAAATGCTGAACAGAATTTCACATTCTCAGACCCCCCAGATGACCTGCAGCTGGGGAGGCTGGATGAAGCCCCAAAACCATCGACCTGGGGTCATCGTCAGACCTGAAACCAACTGTCTCCCAAAGCCTCCTAGAAACTAAACAACCGTGTTCCACGTCGGCCTGAGAAGGAAGCCCTTGGAAGAACAGTTGAGGGGGATGCAGGACAAAGTGGACAGGAGGTCCGGAGGGCTGGATTCGAGGAGATGTGGGGAGCGAGGAGGTATGCAAAGGGTGCACGTGCTCTCACGAAGGATGGTCGTGGCTGTCAGTGCATTGCCCATGTGGAAACTGTGGGCAGCCGGACAGTGGTGCGTGTATTTTCTCAACCACATCAACAGAGGCACAACGACAATGGAAGCAGTTACATCATATGTCCAGAACACACTGTGCACGAGATGTCAGAGAAAGGCTCCTGGACACGGCCCGTTGGCGCATGGTGCGCAGGCTGCCTTCAGAGTGTCCCTGCACCCGGGACGTGGTCACATGCTCTTGTTGGAGACGGGCACGCTAAAGAAAGCTGATTCCACTGTTGGGGCAGCACCGTGACATCTCTGGCTTGTAGGCGGGGAGGAGTGGAAGGCGACTCCCTGAGAGTGAGAATGAACATGTCCGTGTCCCACTCCTGTGATCACAGACAGAGACTTCAGAGCAACTCCTCCCACAGGGGACCTTCAGGAAGGTGACTCTGTGGAAAGGACTTCTGGTTGGCCCACATGAGGTTCGGTTGTCCCTGGAGGACACTGTAAGGGCAGCCTACCTGAGTACCAGGTAGAGGGACCACCTCATAGGAATGGATATTACCTTGATCTCTAAAATTGTCTGGGGTTGTACCAGTAGGAGTCAGTGGAATCAGGGAGCTTTTGTGTACTTTCAATACGGACGCTTCATATTAGAGGGAGAAACAGTAATTAAGATGTGAGATGTATGTATACACACATATGTATCTTATATAAAATATAGGAGCTACAGTGGTGTCAAACCGTCCTGCTGCTCCATGGGCAGAAGCTCCTGCCCCCTTACAACGTTGTTGTTGTGACATGCAGTGCGGTTGGTGCTGACTCATCACGACCACCCTGTGTACAAGAGAAGGACCTATCGCCCCATCCTGTATGGCCCTCACACTTGCTCTAGCTCTGAGCCCGTCCATGCAGCCCTGGGTCAGTTCCTCCTGCAGAAAAGGGACAGTCTCAGAGACCCGCAGGGGCTGCTCTCACCTGTCCTGTAGGGTGGTTAATCAAACAGTGTGACAGAGAGTAGATAGTGTGTACCCATGTGTCTAGATGTGTGGATCTGTGTGTAGACACGCATGCATAGGGCCCCCACAGGATCTATCTATCTTACACATTTAGGACCCACGAAGCCACTTCCACTGAGTTGATTCTGACTCAAATGTACATAAAGGATCTTCAAAAACGGTCACAGGAAACAGAATCCTAAGGTAATGGCGCTGTTTCCACCCACTTTGTGAAGCCTCACGCACAGGACGCCTGGCCTTTCAGGGCTGTTTTCCAGTGCTGCTGGTGGGGGATTCCCGTTTCCGTGAAGGCCAGCTTGCCTGATGGTCCTTTTCAGCAGTTTCTGATTAGAGGGCTCGATACTTTCCCCTGTAAGGAGACAGTAAATGTTAAAAATCATACTCATCTTCCTCCTTCCCCGGTATTTCTACAGATAATAATAGGACACAGAGCCGCCCTCGCTACCACGTGAAGGGTTCATCATTTTTAAAGGAAAGTCCCGCCACGGGGCACCTCTGTTTCTGTCTGAGCGCTTTCCACTCAGTTAAAACTCTGGACTCAGACTGGGGAGGTGGCGATTTCTCATCTGTGGGGACAGGTGTGCTCCTGGGCACAGCAGGGTCACATTGAAGTAAGCGGCGATCAGCAGGGGGCCCAGGAGTCCAAGCTCCCTCCTGTTGCCCCTGGGGAGAGAACTGCCAGCCCATCTTATTGGAACCAAGACACAGTCTTAACGCTCCTGTGCCGAGCTTCTGATGGACTGATGCCACCTGTCAGAAGTCCAGGGCAAGTCCATTAGCTGATGTGTCCTGAGACCTGACCACATTGAAAACAAGTGACCCCGTGGGGTCTAGTCTGGTATGAGTTAGGGTATAAGCCAAGATTTCAGCGGAGGAAGGCAGTTAGCCAGAAGGAGTGAAACGGCGGGGCCAGAGCAGGAGTTGAAGTCCGGGGAGGATCACCCTGACCACCGACCCTGATCACCAGGCAGTTGCTGCGGAGCCAGCTCTGGCCAAGGGCAGCCCAATGTCCGAGGAAAACTCTGCCCCAGGAGATTCCACCTCTGGAACCCCTGGCTCTTTGGCTGTCACCCGAGGGTGCTACCAATCTCTTCCATCTGAGAGTCCAGGAAAACAAGAAGCCACCCTTTCAGTAGTGACTTTACCCAGTGCTCTCGGACGGTCTACCTTTGCTCAGAAACTGACCAGGTTCACTCAGAGAGTATTCTCGTCTTTGGGCTTTGCCACACAGTAGGCATTTTATCGAAGTATGGAGCTGTGAGTAGGGAGGGTGTCAATCTCTGATTTAGAGTGAGGACCGATCTCTGTCACACTAAAGGGTTCACGTGAATTGTCTGGAGCTGCGATGGCTACACGTGGATCTGCTTAACCGTCATGTCTGTGGTTCGAAACCAGCAGCTACCCCAAGGTAGCAGGAGGAGACTGTGTCCCCGGGAGATTTACAGTGGGGAAAACCCCGAGGGGAGGGAGTGCCGTGCTGATTGTCCAGTTGCAGTGCATCAGAATGGAACCAGTCACCTTGGCTTCGGAATGTTGTTGTACCTTTGGTTTTCTGAGACACAGGAGACCGTGACCAGAAAGAATGAAACCAGCCAGCTTCTCCTCAGAGCCCAGGTCTGTTGGAAGCAGGTTGCCCTCGTAGACCATCTGTGCTGTTGTCATGAAGGACAGCCTATCGCGACTTGCATGTTGGATGCATTTTAACAGCCACCATCAGAGCATCCTGGTACACCGACCGCATTTGATCTCCATGGGGTCCCTTTGTGTCACCTCCCAGTTTTCCCGTAAGCGTTCCTCTTCTGCTCACCACAGAGAGCAGTCCCTCCTCAGGCATCCAGGGACATGGTCAGGGTGTTTAGCTAGGAGGCAGCACAGACAACTCATGGGTGCATGAGATGAAAAGATCACGGGTTTTTCCCATGCACTTTGCGGAGTTGACACCACCTGTCGGTCTGTGTGTCTCCTGCGCGTTCAGTGAAGGAGCTGCTGGTCCATATTAGCAAGGAACAGGTGTCACGGTTTGCTGGGGTTCTTAGAGGAACGGAGGCCAGCCAGTGCAGGATGGGAGACTCATGGAGCTGCGAGGTCAGCAGCTCCAGCCTACGGGCCACTCATCAGTGAAAAATGGGCAGAACGAGCTGGGTGCTCGAGGTGGAGAGAGCACTGTCTTTCCCACTGTGGATTCGCCCCATGCTGTGAACAGCATCCAGCCCACTGGGAGCCTGCAGGCAAAATGTGGATGTGGCCCCATAGAAGGCTGTTTCCTCCATCTCCTTCTCCCCGGGCCTGTGAGGACGGACTCTCTGTGCTGTTGAAATCAGGTCCCAGAGCCCTGTCATAACCTGCAGGCCTCCTGAGAGATCACACCCACAAAGGAGCTCCACTGGAATCCTCTCTTGGCACCAACTGCATGGACCTGGTAAAGCCGAAGCTCGGGAGGGTCACACGATCGAACTGCACACATCGGTCATGACCATCTGCATATCTCACAACCACAGCGGGCTGGTCTTTCATTCCCTCCCCTCTGCGTCCTTCCCCTACACCCGTCCCTCCACGAGCTGCCTCCCCCAGATGATAGGGACACATAATTAATAATAATAATAAAAGGTGAGCTAGGCTTTATTTGCAGAGGGCCCTTTCATTCCTTGGAAGCGTTGCCATTTGGAGCCCGTGTGGGGGCAGACCCTTGTCTGCCATTTGGCCTGAGGGATTCAGGAGCAAAGGCTGAGCATCCGCTGACTATCACACTCACGCTCGCCTGTGCCCCTTCCTGGTCGTGTTGGGGCCGGCAGCAGTCACAGGCCAGGGTCCCTGGAGTCTCATGGGAATATCCAGCACCAGCCGAAGTCAGGGAGAAACGGGGTCCATGGTTGTGCCAAGCCTTATCCTTCAGCTAACCCTCATCGCCCCCAGGACAGGATGAGATGAGACATTTCCCCAAAGTCCAACTCAGCCATTAACCAAGTGAAATATTTATACAGAGAAGGAGATGATGGAGAGAGAGATGACTTGGGAGCCACATACCGAGGGTGCGATCAGTACCTCACCCTTTCTTCTTGGAACCCCACTCATAACTGTGCACCCCATATGGAAATACCTGTGCCCCTACCCAAAGGTTCCCCTGGCCAAGGGAGAAGCCAGCACCCCTGGGCCAATACTGTCCCCACTTTGCTCCTGGCTTGGAATGAGAGGGCTACTGAGTCTGCATAGGTGGGCCTGACACAGTACAAAAACAGACCTGCTCAATCATTTATTTTTAATTTTTAAAAAAGATCTTGTTGAATGGACTCAAATCCATCGTCACCACTTGTAGTCCAGGAGACTTGAGTGTCACATGTTTGTCGATGACTGTGCGTTTTCTCCCAAGGCGCATCTGGGTGGACTTGAACACCCAGCTCTCTGATGAGCAGTCAGGTTTGCTCACTGTGGGTGTCATCCAGGGGTCCCTCTGGAGACAGGCCCGTGAGAACCAGCACACACACATCTGGACACTGGAAATCCCATGAGCTCGGGTCTACTCTGACCTGGTGGCCACAGGTGGGTGCTCCTGGATAGCAGCCTTTGGTGGTGACTTCAGTCCCAACTCACAGTGACGCTGTGGACAAAGAACGAAATACCACCAGGTGCTGCGCCACCTAAGATTATCCTCGTGTTTGAGCTATGACTGCAGCCACGGTGTCGGTCCACAGCCGGTTAGCTACAACTGGCTCTCTATCAGGGACATGTCCTCTGCCCCCCCAAAGGAGCTGGGCCTCCTGCTCGACAGGTGAGAAGCCTGACCAGCACCCTCTGAGGGAGACTCATGACCCATGCCCATCACATCGCAGGCCTTGGAGCTGCCGGCCAGCAACGGGGGACTTCGGCATTTCATTTCCAGAAGCTAGTTTTTAATCTCAGTTCTCAAAGCAGGCTGTTACATAAAATATCTTCAGAATCATCGACTTGAAGTATGTGGGAGATGGCTCTTTTCTCAGAAATCCTTTGATTAGCAAGTCTATGTTTCATCATTCATGCAGCACATTTGAAGAGCCAGTTTTAGAAACAAATGTATCTCTTCAGTGAATACCAAAGTTGCTTTTGAACTTGAAATAATGGTATATTTACCCGCAAAGTGTTTCACACATAAAAAGAGTACCTTAGGTTACTTGACAATTAACAGTGGATATATTGCCAAACATGAAGAAAGACTAAAATTGGGACTTATAATTGGGATAAACACACGGAGCAAAAAACAAGAAATGTGGCAGTTTGAAAAGTCTGATTTTAGAGAATAAGATAAAAACAAAAGGGTTCTTTTTTTTCATCTAGGTAGCTTATGAAAATCATCAAGGAAATTTCTGATGTCCCTCAGAATTTAAATCACTTAGTAAAAACAGCACGTAGAACTCTTGATTAAAATAGAAATGAATTGCTCACGAAACAGCTAAGGTTGAGTTCTCATCGCCTCCTGTGAGTTTAGTGTGATATCGGTTCCTGACACCGGTATGTCTTTTTGATGTTAACATTTATGTGATTTCTGTTCCGTGTCCTGAGGTTTTCCTCTCAGAGCAATGCTATAGGACAGGGGAGGACAACCCCATGAGTTTCTGAGGCGGTACCATTTTGACAGCAGTAGAAAGACTCTCTTTTCTCCTGTGGTTTGGCTGGTGGGTTCGAACTGCTCACTTGGATGTCGGCAGCCCCTGTGGAACCCCCTACACCACCAGGCCTGCTCAGAGTGGGGGTTGGCTTGATGGCAGTGAGTTTTTCAGGGTGTGTGGTATTCAGTTTACTGTTTTGCCTCGGTGTGTCCTGTCCTCAGGGATAATGGACATCAAAACAGTAAACGGGCATCAAAGGCTGAACTGGATTTGCCAGATGATGCTCATGTTTTGAGCCTCTAGCGTGTCCGGGCTCAGCTGTCTCTGTTGTTTGGGCGACAGCTCAGAAAGGGAAGAGCCCGGTGCTGAACAGGCTTCGGGTTGAGACACTGAAAAGAGATGAGTGTGGTTTGGAGGTCCAAGGTCTTTGAATCGTTACAACCACGGCTCCATGGTTGATGTCTGTGGCTGGTCCCTTTGCTCCGGAGCCCCCAGGTGAAAGCACAGCCCCTGGGCTTCACTCGCACCGTTTTCTCTCGGAGAAGGAATGAGATGAACCAGAGAGGAATCAACAGGGCATACTTTTTAGGGTAATGCTCCCCAGTCGCTGACAGCCTCGCTTCTTCTCCCGGGGAATAAAGATGACGAAGTTCACCACACTCTGTAGTCGAGATCATCCCTTGCAGATGGATGAATGGCTCTTCCAAAGATGCAGAGTCCGCCATCTGCATATTGGGGTCCGTACAAAGCCCGCTCCAGCCTTAGATGTTCCTTCTTCACCACACGCTACTAATTAATCCTTACTAAGTTATCACTAATTATTATTCATCATTGCTTACTAATTAATCATCACTAAGTATCTGATGCTTGTGTTGCTCATTAGGTACAAAAAGATGGCGCTGATGCTCAGCAGCCCAGCTTGTAAGATGAAGAAACGCTGCCCTGTCTGTGCCACCCTCCCCAGCTGTGGCCTGCTCGAGCCCATCGGGAGCGCCTCTAGTCCCTCACCTCCCAGAGGGCGCCTCACGCTCGCTGCCCCTCTCCCTCACCAAGCAGGCCGTGCTTTTCCAGGGGCAGGACCCTCCTGAGAGACGGTTCCAGGTAAATGAGATGCAGTCCTCCCTCCCAGTCTGAGGGGCCTGCGGGCTAGACTTCCTCCAAGACTGATGTCTTTCTGCTCTCGGCAGTCCATGGAGCGTTCAATATTCCTCACCAGCCCGTCCTTCAGCTGCAGGGACTCTGCTCTGGACTTCCTCACTCACTCGCCAACTTCCCCCTGCCCTCGAGGTGAGCTCAGATGGCTTGACTTGGGTCCCTTGACCCTTGGTCCTCAGAGCGACAGCTCTGCCTTGTAACAGGAGGCTCGTGCGGTGGATTAAGTACCTGCATGCCGAATTCTACTCTCAGAATGGACAGGTTCACACAAGAAGGATCGAGTGTGACGTCACTCACACAGCATTTATTGATCATGAATCATACAGATGTATGGCTAATTTCGTAGGCTTCTATCACATGTGCATCTGCCTCTTATATCCGGAGATGACACCACACACAACATTTGCTTTTTGTGCCCTGGCGTGTCTCCTCCTGAAAATTGCTGTTCTCTAAGTTACACAGACTGGTGGTAATTTGGTGGTGATTTCCATCTAGGTTTGCTCTGTTTTGCTATGTTTTCTCCACTCGATGCCAACATCCCTGTAAGACCCACGTACAGCACAGGCACCTTCAAAGCTAACTGGTCTCACTGCTCTTGCTCCGTTCTGTTCAGCCCACACTGCTCATGACATGTGCTGGCGAACCCAGCCATGGGTCCACCAAGGCCATGCAAACCTGGAAGACTGTGGAACACAGTGCTTTCTAAAGGCAGCCCCGCCTTGTCCCAGGCAGGGAATCCGAATTCCGCACGCGCGTTCAGAGCCTCGCACTTAGCTGAAAAGCACACTTGGCCCTTGCAGTGTGTATTCCTGGTTAACAGTTCTATTCAGGGGGTGTCTCCTCATGGGGTGGGAGCCTTGTGGAGAGCCCCCCGGCAAAGGCTGTGCTCTGTGGGATCATGGAGGGGGGCTCGCAGAGGCGGCATGCTAATGGCGCCTGCGGATCCACGCTGCGCCCCACAGCCTCACTCTGCCTGGGCCCTCACAGCGACCATTGCTGCGGGGTGTCCTTCCAGAAGGTCATGTCTTGCCTGAGCTGGGGAGCAGCGTGGTGCTCTCCTAATTACCCGTGAGCTCCTTCACCTTTCCATTCGCAAATGTTAATGAACACCCGGGAAGCCTGCAGAGGTGGTGGGGAGGGTCCCTTCTCAGCATTTCTCTTCCTCACATGTGAAGTGCAGACTGAAGGACGGGAAGGAAGTGACCCAAGGGCGTGACCCTTCCTGATGTGCAGCAGATGTGAGATCGGGATCCTCCACCTCCATCCTTGCCACTTGCTAGCACTGCCCTTCCCTCTTGTGGTACCGGCTCGATGGCGCACGTGCTTGGGGTCCACCCAGGGGTGCCTTGGAAGTTAGACCCTGGGTTCGGCTTCTGATAGCTCCCTGACTTGAAGCCCTCCAGGGAACAGGTCCACTCTGACACATACGGGGGCTCCTGGGTCAGAAGGACTCCCCAGCCCTCCATTCAACCACACGCAGCTCGGCTCTAAACCCCCTGGAGGCTGCAGCTGAGAGGGCTCGCCTGGTCCTCCTCGTTACTCTTGACCTCACTCTGTGCTTCTGATTTTGTTGAATAACATCAGTTTAGAGAAAAGAAAACTGTAGTTTTATGCATGAGGTATTACAGGTGAGAACATAGAGTCACTTCTCAGGTCATCTGGAAGTCCAGGCGCAGGATGGGGGTGTTCCGTTCCTCCCCGGGCACGCGCTCTCTTCTTCTCACTCACAGACCCTTCCTCACCTATCAGCTACCTGGCATCAGCGCAGGCAGGCCCTCCTCTGAAGCCAACAGTGGTCTCCTTCCCAAGGAGCCAGAAGCCAACCTGGAGCGAGGTTGACGATGGCACCTTGCTAGACGCCCACACCTTCTGTCTTGTGCAATGTCGACGTAAGGTCATGTATCTCCTCATTTTATGTTGAATGCACGGTCCATGCTAGAGTGCGCTTCACTTACAGGAAAGTGTGGAGGTCATACAGAGAGCTGCCATTCCCGGCGCTGCTCCACATCGATGACTTTAACAAAAAGAAGCTGATGTTTTCACACGTTGGGAGGCTGGGAATCCGAACCCAGAGCATGGGCTCTAGGGGAGACTTTCTGTCCGTGCTGGCTCCACGGAAAGCCCTGGGTCCTCCCGTGCTGTGGGGCCGATGCTCTGTGGAGATCTCTATGTGTCTGGGCGCCAGTCTTTCCTTAGGTAAAGGAGGTTCTCCACACAGGTCCCTGGGTGCAAAGACACCCCTCACTCCCCACTCCTCTTTCTTGGGGGTGATCGTTTCCTGTTTCTCCATTATCTGCTCTCTCTTTAGCGCTCGTGTATAAACATGTGCTTTTGATAAAGGGCATGTCTTCAACAAGCGGGTGAAGGCAGTGGTTTAAGGAAGGGGCGCTTAAAGTGTAGGATTGAAGACATGCCCCACTCTAATTCCAATGTATAAGATTTACAATGCAGGATGACTAGATCACATGTAACTGCCAAACTACATGACTACGTCACTGACAAGCCACTGACAGTGATGGCCGAGCCAAGCTGGCCCCTGTTTGAGGATGAAGGGACCAGTCCGTTAGTGACATCAGAGAAGCAATACCTAGTCCACTTACTGTGGAGGCCTAGCGTGTCCCATTGGCCACAGTTAATGACCCAATATCGTTACATTTTTATGAGACCCCTTATTCATTCTGATGTCTTCTCTGTAGCCTAATATTCGTGTTCTGCTCTAGGATCACCCAGGCCATTGAGCCCCATGTCCTCTGGCTCCTTCTCCTGTGAAAGTGCCTCAGACTAGCTTGTTAGTCTTGGGGACCTGGGGAGTCTTGTGGCCTCCTGGTCTGCTATTGCAAAGTGGGAATTTCTCAGGTATTTTCTTGTGGGTTTACAAGGGTGATGATGAGTTTTTGGTGGTGGGGGTTGTCAATCTCAGTAAAACCTTTCGGAATGGTGCCCCAGGCACTTCCCCCTGCTGAAGTAGACCTGGATCACCTGCCGGAGAGGGTCTGTACACGTTCTCTGGTGTGGACTCACGCTCCACCCTCGATTCCCAGGCTGTTCTCCTTGGAGAGAAGTCCTTGAGATTGGGAAGTCATTGGAAGAGGCCATGGAAAGACACGTAAATGCACTCCCTACTTTGGGTTATTATCAAATAATAACTTGCTTTGCTGCTAAATTGTTTCAGATTCTCACACTGGAGGCTCATTCCATCGCCCCGATGTCACTTGGACTTTCCACCATCATTGCGTTGCATTTCTCTGATGTTGCTTGGTGCCTCAGAACTTTCTTTTCTCTCGTGTGCTGTCAGTTCCATTTTTGGGGAAGGCTATACGTTCTCAATGACGTGACATTCCAGTGCCCATCAGCCATCAGCACACTGAACTCCTGAGGGTCTATATCTATACTTCCTATCCTATGCCACGGGCGCCTGTTCTGAATTATTCACAAACACCATACCATCTTGGTAAGTGTGATTGGAAGGTATGTCTTGGAATTCCGTAGTGGGGGTCGAACCTCCCACAATCAAATGGGCCCAAGGGGTGGTTATGTATTGAGGGGTAAATTAAAGGTACAGCAGTCAAGATAAAGCATGTCAGGGCTCCCCTTCTTCCATGATGACCAGAACCAGAAAGGGACCATACTTTATTGACTCACCTACTTATATCATTTCAGGCAAGCAAGCCACGGTAAGCACATACTAACAGAAAGGAGTTGTACTAGCGGCACACATGTGACAGGAGGGGGTTGTACTAGCGGCACACATGTGACAGGAGGGGGTTGTACTAGTGGCACACATGTGACAGGAGGGGGTTGTACTAGTGGCACACATGTGACAGGAGGGGGTTGTACTAGCGGCACACATGTGACAGGAGGGGGTTGTACTAGCGGCACACATGTGACAGGAGGGGGTTGTACTAGCAGCACACATGTGACAGGAGGGGGTTGTACTAGAGACACACGTGACAGGAGGGGGGTGTACTAGCGGCACACATGTGACAGGAGGGGGTTGTACTAAAGACACACATGTGACAGGAGGGGTTGTACAAGCAGCACACATGTGACAGGTGGGGGCGAGCTAGGGGAATGCAGGCAATAGGAGGGGAGGCACTGAAGGCACACATGTGACAGGAAGGTGCACATGTAGCAGGATGGGCGGGCTCTAGAGTCCAGATGGCAGCCTGACTTGGGCCATTTCTGAGTTGACTTGACCTCGGGTGTCTTTGAGCTCCTCCCCAGGGGACCAATCTCTGATCGTTAGCTGAAGGGAGTGGGCACTACTCAGGGTAGGACAGAGACAAGGGTCTGAATGATTTTGATGGCAGACAACCTTCAGGCAGATAGCCTTCAAGCAGTTGACCTTCAAATACATGTAGTAGCAGCCATGTGCTTGAAGTCGCACCTTAAACTCTGCATTATTGTGGGGACATTGCAGAGAATAACTCACTTAGGAGAATGTGAATGGCACGCATCTCCAACCCTCAAGTGTGGAAGTTCCTTCCATGGGAGTCCTGGCCTCCCTGACTTCTTAACAAATGAATACTGAGAGTTTGCCCACATATACTCTGCTCCTAATTCTTTCCCCCAGGTTTTTTCATGTTGGTCTTCCAACTTAGTTGTTTTCTTCACTGTTGTGATGGTTATTCTAGGGCTTAAAAACCATTTTTCAAAAGTCTGCAGTACAATATGCTCAAGTTTTACTGGAATCAGTTATGTAGAGTCTGTAGAATCCATTGGGAAAGTACCAGCGATTACAATCTCCATCTCCTTCACTAGGTCACCCCATGAGATTATGCACACATTCTCTCCCATTAGCCAATACATAGCTCAGCCCATTGAGTAGACCTCAAGACCATCAAGTGCATCAGAGCCACTCCCTAAGGAAGAGTAGGATTGCCTCCAGGCATTTCCAAGCCTGTAAATAGGTACAGGAGCAGAAAGCCTCATCATTCTGCCTTGGAGCAGCTTGTGGCTTTGAATTGCTGACCGACCGTGCAGTTGGCATTTCAATGGTGACCCACAGGGATCCTCCCTAGAAGGAACATGAAAACCCATCCACATAAGACAGACAGCACAGACCAGCGTGAAATGAATGAGCAAAGCTGTTAGATTGATTCAGTCCCTATGTACATTCACTCATATAAGAACTTTAGCAGAACACAGTTGATATGTGCTCAGTATACCACCCCCACCCCCCCAGAAGGATGGGATTTAAAAGACCTGACGAGAGGACAAGGAGGCCTCTGGGGAGAGTTTCGCTTTGGCTGGAAGGGCAGGGCCAAGACCAGGGACTAAGGAAAATGCCAAAGACATGTCTTTGCTGTAGGATATTGGACCCCAGAGAGAAGGCACGGGGATGGAAATAAATGAGCATCTCAAGGGGCGACGTCATGGGGCCAGAAAGACAGGAAGGGGACCCGATGCTTCTCTGCGTGCGAAGTCCAACTTGTACAGAGAGACTGAGATTCCACAGAGCAACCACAACCTAGAACAGCCCCATCATTGATTCCCACTGCAGGTATTAGCATTTGAGGTCTACAATTAGTCTGGGAGATATATATATATATTCCTTATAAGAATATTCATATATATAAATTACAGAATATTTTCTTCCAGATAAAAGAAGGTATTTTTTATGCAAACAACAATCTAAAGAGAAAGCTGGGAGAGGCACATGAGGAAGAAAATATTCCAAAAAATTATTTGTTTAGCATGCCGGTCTAAGATTGGCTTTGAAAAGACCATTTAAAAATTCAGAAAAATACGGTTTCAGTAATTCTAATTCCCTTAAGTGATTCAGCCATGAGCTATCTGCTCCTAGTAATGAATGCGGCTACAAAGGAGTAATTTATTCTCAGTGTCGGCACAAAGGCCAGGCTACCACTGGGAATGGGGCTGCAGAAGAGCCCTATCTTCACAGCTGCACACTCACAGTGTACCCCTCATGAGCCAGGCAGGGACGCTGAGGGGCTGTGTGGCCTCCCACCCCAGAAGGGAGCCAACCTGGAGACATGCGGGTGAGGTGCTCACCGCTGATCAGAGTTGGTGGTTGGGAGCCTTCAGCTGCTCCCTGGGAGAGTTGCAGCAGCCCGCGTCTGTCACAGCACTTGGAGGCAGTTCTCCTCTGTCCTACAGTCTCTGGCGAGTTGGAGTCAACTCAACACTGATTTTTTAAAAAATGAGATTCCTGGATGGAAAGGGGATGAATCCTTTCTCATTTATTCATAAGATATACATTGAATTTTGTTCAAATGACAGGTTCACAGCTTCAGACTTGGGAGACTTGATTTAACAGAAGCAGATACACACACACGTGCACACACACACAACAGCACAAAACAAGTGACCTGTTTTATCTCTGTGAAAAAGGAGTTGCATCAACGATATTGGCGTTATATTTCTCGAAAGGTGTCCAGGCACATGTGCAAACAAGCTACTATTTACTTCTGTTTCTGACAAATATTTTCATTCTTAAGACACAGCACCCTTGGCTAGAGGTAACGATTAAAACAAAAAACACTCACTTGCAAAACCAGCTCTTTCTACCAGTGCCTGTCACTCATTCTGAGAAGGGCCCGTCTATGATTGCCTTTAAAGAGAGAAAGGCGCATTGAAAATAGGTAGTGACATCTCACCCCACTGAAGCTATAGTCCCAGTGTTGATCCCGATGCACCTGGCCATATCGAACCTAGTAGAAGTGTCCCGAGGTTCCCAAGACCAATGGCGATGCTGTCAGAGTGCCATGTCGTTCTCCCACAGAGCAGGCCCTGGGCTTCAACTTCCACCCTGTCAATAAGTAGTCAAGCGTCAACCCCTGCACCTCAGGACTCCTTGCCAAGAGTCGAGCATGCATGAACGTATAATCAGTCACACCGCTAATGGCATTAGGGGAGGTGTTGACAAACACTAATTATACTTGAAGCTTGATGAGAGAGAAAGGTATGTAATCTAAATATTTTGTTGAACTGAGTGTATCTGGGCACTTCCATAGAGAGAGGAACACTAATAATGAACGCCACTGTAGACAACACTTATTTATCTCCTTCATCCATGTTTTCTAAGTGTTGTGTGCTATTTGTAAGCTTAAGAATGGATGGTTATTTAGGGCATTCAGGAAAAACGACACAGTGCATCAAGACCTCTTTGAAGTGTTGAAAAGCAATGATATTGCTTTGAAGAACAAAGCACCCCTGACCCAAGCCATGGTGTTTCCGATGGCCTCCCATGCATGTGGGACACTGGATAAGAATGACCAAAGGGGAATTGATCCGTGGGATTTGTGGGGCTGAGGCCGTGGGCACTGGCGACACTGTCAGCAGGGTGAGCCCGTCCGCCATCTAAGGGAGGAGAACAAGGTTCTGCCAGGAGCCAGAGGCTGGTAACCTGCAGGGGCAGTTCTGACTTGTCCTCTAGGCTTGCTGTGAGTCGGAATTGACTCCATGGAAGTTAACTTGTTTCTTGGTTTTGGTCTTGGAAGAAGTATAGGCAGCATGTTGTTCGGAAGGAAGGATGTGGATGGTGATATTTTGGCCTCACACACTGTGGACATGAATCAGGTCAGATGGTCCCTGGGGAAGGACACCGTCCTGGATAAAGCAGAGGGGTGGTGAAAGGGGCTGTCTTACCACCACAGCTGCCCTGATGGCTCAAACCTAACAACAATGGGGACAACAACACAGGACCAGGAAGTGTTTTGTTCTGTTAGAAATGGGGTCTCTGCGAGCTGGAAGCTTCTGGAAGGCACCCGGCAACACCAACAGTGTAAAAACAAACAACACCAACAATGCAAAAACCAACAAAAACCATAACACAGATGCCATAACACATCAGAGCCCTCGTGAAGCTCTAGCGGGCTAGGAGCTTGGATAACGCTCCCCAATTCAGTCACGTGTAAGTGCTTTCTCTCAAAAATACTCGCCATGTCTAGGCACCCCTGAAGACAAACCCACACGCACGTGCTCAGAAGCTCAGCACATACACGTGCGTATTTCCCCAGCCTCGGCCTCTCACTCTGGGACTTGAGTGTGAGAACTCCCCCCGTTCTCTGGTCAAGGATTTTGAGAATCAAACCATGTAACTGTCTTCCGGGATATAAGGGCAAACTACTGAATGCACAGCCCCAAACTTCAGTGTCCTGCACCACCTGGCAGTCTCCTTCCTGAGATGGCCAAGCACCGATCTTCTATGTTTTAGGTGCGGTTGATTTCCTGTCTCATTTGGCCCAGGATTTATTGGACTGTTCCAACAGACGAGGCACTTAGTGACGGACAATGCATACAAGAATCAAAGGTCTTTCCCCAGGAAACAGGTGGAAGGAGGAGTCAGAAAGCCAAACCTGCTGCCTCCCAGCCAGTTCTCACTCATAGCAATTCGGTGCAGGGTTTTCTGAGTCTGTAAGCTGTTACAGAAAACAAGCTCATCTTTCTCCCACAGTAAAACTCCTGGGTTTGAGGCTAGCCGCCCAATCCTGACCTGAGAGCTCCACCAGGATTCAAAGGTGGAGAGTAACCAACTATTATTCTCTAAAACACAGTGTGTGTTTTACTCCTGTGTGGAAAACCTGCACGTCATCTTGTAACATGAGGTGTGAGGAAGAGGCTCTTAAGTCCTCCAGGGTGATTCTCTGGCACAGTACTGCCTGGAAATTCCATGAGGACCAATCCAAAGCTGAACATGGATAGCAACAAGAAAGCCGTGCGGGACTCCTGGGGTAAGCAAAGAGCAGGGCCGATGCCCTTTGTGGATACCAATGCATTTGACCAGGGAGTGTGGAATGTGTACTCAGCTACCTGGCGGTGCTTGTTAAACTTCTTACTAAGGATGCAGTGTGCCTTGAATGCCAATTCTCTCTGCTAATTTATTGATTGGATTTCATCCAGCTTATCCAACTGGAATTTTTGGAGAAACAAACAAAGCTGTTAAGATTCACAAGATTCAAACACAAGAATAAGCAGGCAAGGACATAATGAAGGAAAGAGCCAGCGGGGCTTCTCCTGCTAACTGTGAAGATGTGTAAAGCCAGCAGCAGAGAAAACCACCAGGGAAGGAGCAGAGATAGAAATGCCATGGTGTCAAGCAGAGCAAGACACCAAGGATGAGCCCATGGCGTTATATTTTGAGATGTAGGGTAAGTTGTTGTGAAGTATTATGAATGAGGCTCCATCCCGTAGTGACCTCACGTGCCAAAGAGCACCAGCGTTGCCTGGTTCTGCACATCCTCCTAACTGTTGGTGTGTTTGAGCCTGTTGCTGCAGACCCCCACCGTCCACCCCTACAATTGAGGGTCTTCTTTCTTAAGGAACCTCGCTTGACCCAGTTGGATGTCCTTCTCCATGGCCCAGGCCTTCCTGGTGACACGTGCAAAGTGAGCGAGACAGAGTCTTGTCATTCGTGTTTCTAAGGACCATCCGGCCTGCGCGTCTCCCGACACAGGCGGTTAGTTCTGGTGGCAGTCTGTGGGACAGTCAGCATCCTCTGGCAGCACACCAATCAAAGGCGTCTCGAAGCTGAGGGGAGTCGACAGGTTAAAGTTAGACTTGGATGTCCACACACCAGTAAAATGTGACCGCTGCAGATCCGGCGTGGCACTGACTCCAGTTGCTGTTGGGTTTGACAGTTTGTCCCGGATATACACATGACACCCCACCCCAGCATGCGAAACCACCCGAATACTGCAGCAAGCCAGGAGATGGGTGGACTCAGTGGCACCACCTCGGAGCCCAAGCATCAGAACCACTGTGATGACGGGCCAGGACTGGCCCGGGCTTCATTCTATTGTACACCTGGTTCCAGCGTCCTAACCACGGGGCTTCTTCTGACATCCCCACTTCTTCTGAAAGTCCAGCCTTCACGGCATCCATTCTTCAAATGGACTGCTTGATCTTTTGTGCATTATGTATGAAAAGGCGTATCATTTCTTGTGATCTCACATTGATCAAACAAACACTGATTGATTATGCAAAAGAACGTAATTGTGTGCTGTAATTAGAACAAAGCACAGTGCTTTCTTGGTTCAGGATTAAAAGAGCAAGCAAAAACTCTGGAACTCAAAACAGGCATTTTCTGATTCTAGTTTCCGCTGCATGTCAGTTTTCTGCAATGTCCGGTTCTTTAAAAATCTTGGGAGAAAAACAAACAAATAAACAACTAACTTAAGTCATCTTGTGGGTAGAGGAGAGTGAACATTGTCTACTGTGAGGGCCAGTGCCACGTGACTATGCGACCTGTAGTGTTAGGCCACCAGGTGTGGCTTGCATCAGGGTTTGAGTTATGCTCACACGTGCCTTTTACCAGCCTCACCGATTAGATTCAGAAGGTTGAAGATATCTAAAGTACAAATGCATTGTGTAATGGCGAAGACGGCTTTGTCGATCTGGGGACGCCCCCCCTCCCCCCATGGTGTGTGATTTGGTGACTGTCTGCTGCTTCGTTTTTTAGGCACACGCTGTAAACATGGACCGTGGTGGCTAGTATCCCAGGTGGCTACTTGAAACACTACAGCTCGGAGCCATAGAAGTGAGCTGTCCAGTTCATCCTAGAGTTATGAAAGGGTAGAGGTATATGTAAATGGTATTTGTGTATGGTACCTGTGTGTGCATATATGTATATGCATATATATGAAAAGGTAATGGAATCACTAGAAAGGAAACCCTCCCGCTGTTAACATCATGAGAAAACCAAAGGAGATTTTCTGAAATAAGATCTCTCTTTTTCTCTCTCATTATACAGGAGCACATTATTTGTGTCTCCGTGGGAAGCATCTGATTTTAGGGAGTTTTGTGGTAGAGTAGACCTGTAAGAGTGGATGCATTTCTAAACTCCAGCTCCACTTGGCACCCCTGTGCTTCTAATGTCAGTGAGACATTAAGGGACAGGTGTCTTCTGCACAGAGGCACACACCCCACTGTGCCTGGGATGGTAAGCTAGTAAACTGTAATAAGGTGAGTACATCTCTGTTTCTTTAAAAAAATTATACCTGAGAAGAGGCACTAGGCTTCCATAGCAGCTTTGCCAAGTCACAAGTTAAGCACCAGTAGGTGACATTAAGTAGCGAGCTTGGATCAGTAAGTGGGTAGGATACCATATGGCTCTGAAGTTGGTATGAAGTTAATCACAAGGTACATGAGAAAGCATCATATAATTCCACAATATATTCCACACACAAACGATGGCATTATCTGTACAGCATGCTAATTTTGATACACCTGACCTTTAGGGAACATGAATATAAAATCTCAAGTAAAAAGATGGACCAGAGGATGGTATATGAGGAAATCATAGCTAGGTAATCATTAGATGGATGTCTGAGTCCCCTCGCTCCACTAGAGTTAACTGCTTTTCTGTTAGTTTCTCCCCCTGCCCCCCAACACCACTTCAGGCAGGTTTGCTTCACTGTGGTTGACCCAGAGTTGGTGATACCCCAGGGACCATTCCAGAGACAATTCTGACTCTCCCGAGAAGGGGTGGTGTGTCTTTCCTCATAATCCCCACTCCAGCTTTAGACAGCAGACTCCATATACAGACTTCAGCGTCTTCCTGATGAACATCTGGACACATCGGGCACGGGATGCTATGAAACAGAATCAGATGCCTGGTGACCCCAGCTGTGTCAGAATCCACCTGTGTTCCATCGCTTTCCATCACTGTGAACTGAAAGCAGATCCCTAGACTGTCACAAAGTGCCTCTGCGTGGACTTGAACTCCCCCTTCTCACCTTGTGGTCAGCACCCAAACACGGCAGCCATTTGTATGGTGCAATCAGTACAAGGGCCACCAATGATGTCATAGGTTCTCAGTAAGATGGTGGCATTCCTCTTTTCTTGTGCCCCAATATTTCAGTGCCCAGAGCACCCCGTTGCTTCATTCTTTCTGGCAATGCGTCTACACGGCACCATCTGCAGTCAGGAAAACGATGGCTGATCCCACGGAGGAGGCCCATCAGTGGGGAATGACTGGACCATTAACAAAAAGAAGTCTCAAGCATCCTTCTTCCACACAGAGAAGACTGCATTCTGATTTCCTCTGCTGTCCTAAGTGCACGAGGACGTGGGGTTCACGTGGGACTCACACCGCGATGAAGGGAGAGGCTTCTCTCACTGATTGCTCTCCCTTTAGTCAAGCGCTTCAAACAAATAAAGAAATTAACCGGTGCTGCCCTGATCAGCTGATTTTCTTTGGAATGTGACCTTTAATCTGATTGTTCATGAATATTTTAGCAAGAGATTCATTGCTTGCCAGTCTTTAGGCAACCAGCCATCCACTCATGCGATGCTGATGGCAAGCTTCTCTTTCCGACCGTGCGGAAAGGAGGAGACGATGGGGTGAGTTGAAGAATGGGCAGTTATTTTCTTTAAAAAAAAATTACCTTCACAGTGTCAGCAAAGAAAGAGACGCTTTCTTAAACCCAAACCTGGCGGTAGAACAGCCGTTCCCGGCATTCCTTGCTCCAATGAAATCAGCAGCTCTTACCTTGAGCGGGAATGAAATGTGGTTCCGTCCTGGGTTAGGAAACCAACCTCTGACATAAGGATGAGGCCTTCTTGTTGTTTAATGTAAATTAGCAGTCACTCTGAGGTCACTGAGCGAACCCCTACTTCCAACGCTTCTTGCTCACAATCACCGTCCCCAAGAGCCCCCTTCCAGACGTGTTCTGCACTAGCATCCTGCCAGAGCAGAGGCACGTGCACCTTTTCTGACTTACCAATGCAGTCTTAAAGACCCTTAGGACCAGGCAGGCCTCTGTCTTAGCCTGAAGACAGCCTGCCTGTTGTTAGGTGGCCGGGGACAGTTCCGACTTGGGGGATTCAGTGCACACCAGAAAGCACCACGCCTGCACACGGCACCAGCCTAACAATCGCGCTTAGGTTTGAGCCCAGTGCTGTGGCCTTTGGGTCAATTCATCTCCTCAAGGGCCTTCCTCTTTTAGACTGGGCTTCTACTTGACCAAGCATGTTGTCCCTTTCCTCTCTCCTGGAGGAGGCCTGGTGACATCGTGGGCTGTGATCAGTGAAGTCAGCAGTTCTAAACCACCAGTCATTCTGTGGAGAAAGACAGGGCTTGCTACTGCCTTCAAGAGTTACAGGGTCGGAAACGCAAGGGGCGGTTCTACTCTGTCCTTCCGGTCCCCATGAGTCGGCCTCAACTCCAGGGCAGGGGGTTTGGTTTGGGGGTGTTGGTCTCTCCTGATAATATGTACAGAGTACCCGAGAGGAAGTCTTGCCATCTTGCTTCTTCGGAGCATTCAGACTGCCCTTATTCAAAGACAGGCTTGGTTGTTCTCTTGGAAGTCTGTGTTGCTTTCACTGATCTGTGCCAGAGTCGGTGTAGCCATTCCCCATTGTTCTTCCTTAGTCGGTGCCTGAATTTCACATGTGTATGAGGACATGGAAAACACCATGGCTGGGTCGGGCACACCCTAATCCTAGCAATAACATCCTTGTCTTTGCACACTTTAAGAGCTTGTGTGCACCAGAATGACCGGTGCAAGGCATCATCTGATCTCGTGACTGCTGCTTCCAGGGCCGTTGATCGTGATTCCAGCAGATGAAATCCTTGACAACTTCAATCTTTGCTCCACTTATCAGGATGCTGCCTGTCCGTCCAGGTGTGAGGGTTTTGGTCTTCTTTACATGGAATTGCAATCCATACTGAGGGCGGCCATCCTGATCTTCATCAGCAAGGACTTCAAGTCCTCCTCACTTTCAGTAAGCACGAGGTTTCATCTGCATACCTCAACTTGTTCATAAGACTTCCTCCCATCCTGATGTTGCATTCCCCTTCGTATCCTCCAGCTTCTCTGACGATTTGCTCAGTAGAGGGATTGAATCAGGTGGTGAGAGAATATCACCCTGGCGCACACCTGTCCTAATGTAAACCATGCAGGATTCTCTTGTTCTCTTGGGACATCCACATCTTGATCCATGTACAGCCTGTTAGGGTTTATTAAAAATGGGGCTATGCATTTGCAATATGCAAATAGTTCTCAGACGATAAAAATGGCATTGTGATTACAAGAGTCTTTGCTGTTAAATCTACTGTTTGTCACTCCAAGTCGACATACTTTCTGTACAAAAAATGAACCAACCAGCTAGCGGTGTTCGGCCCCCATGCCAGGGGTAGAGTCTGATTGAACCTCGGCAATGTTGACAAAGGATAGTGAAGGGGCCTCGGGCTGCCGGGTGGCAACGCCAGCAAGGCTGAGCATAAACGTAACCAGAAGGTCCCTTTAAACACGCCGTCGAGGGAGATCGCCATATCTGGAGGGTGACCAGCAAACACAACAGACACCGTTGCTGCAACAATGGGCTCGAACATCCGAATGGGGACGAAGACGGCAGAGGACTAAGCAATGTGCAGTAGGTCAGGGAGAGGACGAGAGTCTAACAGTGTCAGAGACCAAGGGCTTGTGCCTGCCCCGGGGTGGATATGGTACAGGGAGGGAGACACTGGCTCAGGAAGTCAGATGCCTGGACACTAAGCTGTGTAAACATTACACCCCTTAATGTGAATCCAAGAAGAAAAATCCACCCCTCGGAGTTTCCTAAAGAAACATCTGTGTGTGTTCACGAGACATGTGGGCAAGGCAAGGGGCGGACTGTTAGACTCTGACCTGCTGTACTGTCTGCACTGCGGAGGGGGTCCAAGTGCTGCTAGTCGGCGGTTCATCTGCTTGTGTAAATTGTGGGTGCAAATAGCCAGGGCTCGGTTCCTGGGTCCCTCTCTTCTCCTGTATCCCCTCCCAGGTACTAGACCCTTGCTCAGAATCGCCTGGAAAATGTCCTTCTCAGATTCTAGAGACTATTACAAAAGCAGGTCAATGGCACCGACTTAGGTAACGCTGACCTCCCATTTAGGAAACGAACTCATAATGTATAGGCAGTGTTTGTTGAAACTGCCCCCTTCAAATACCAAGAATAACAGACAGAGGCAATTTTCCTGCGATGAATATTTGTATTCTGAGGACAAAGCTCGACAGAAGGCATCACTGCGGGTGGAAGACATCCTCGTGGGTGGTGTAGCAGCGCTGGCTTGCAAAGGCGCCTGGAAGAGGAAGTATTTGGGGGTGACATGGCTATTCTATGTCCTAATGGTTCTGGTGATTTCCCATGGTATTGTGTTCCTCAAAACCCACAGAACTGTACCCCCAAACAGGGACCTTCTGAGATACACAGTATATGCCAATTTAGAAATGAATCAAAAAGGGGCTTCCTTTCTGATTCTATAAGATTCTGAGACATACCATTCAGGTGTGTGGTTGAAACCAACTGCAAGCCAGCACCCTCCCACCCCCTCCTCACTTAAGGCATTGCTGGATCAGGCGGGGTTTCCAATACCTTTTCCAGCTTTTGCCTGCGACGATTCTTTGTTGAAACAGCTAAAGAAATCTGAAGTGGCGTGTCCACTTCATGCTAGTATGGTCATTATTCCACAATCTGTGTTGGATAATAATCCTTCCCTCCCTGTAAATGTTTAGCATGAAGCTCTGGTCAGCCACTGGAAATCATTTTAATTTCCCTTCAGCGTCACTGATGATTTGTAGAGAGCACTTGGTTTCTGGATCAGATGGTTTCGGCTCACGCTCATTGAGCCAGACCAGACTGCTTCCCCAAGTGCTGACATTGAGGCTCTGCGCTGGCATTTCCCGTTGTTTGTACAGAAAATGTTAGGACTGCCTTTGCCAGGTCTGTGCTATGGCTTCAAAATCCCCTCTTAATCTTTCTTCTGCTCCGCGCTCCAAGGTTAAGTCTGAAATGAACCCTGCACTCGATGACAGAGGCCCGCGTGGCGCGAAACAGATCTCCGTAACGCGATTGCGCACGCACACCGCTCTGAACTTCAAAATGAGAAATGGGATTCAGAAGGGGGGTGATCGTGCCAGTAGAAGATTTAATTAAATAGAATCCGAGGAAAATAATACTTCCTTTCTGCTACTCACACATGGAAACTGTGCTGAGGACACGTCCCAGCTGGTCAGAGTGTCCCCCGTGTCATCAGTGCAGATCAAGGTGCAGATCCAGGGACCGGGATCCCTTGTGAAGATAGGCTCCCAGCCATCCGAAAGCAGGCTGGAGTCCGCCCGCTCCTGTGCAGTGCCCACACAGAAAGAGCACACCGTAAGGGGCACCCTGACATAGCAGGCAGGTGGGTGTGTGCTCTGGCTCTCGGTTGACCGGACTGTCCCTATGATACCCCTCAGGAGCACGCACAAGGTGTTGCCCTGGCTTCCTCTATTTCCCACCATTCCCACTTCCCTTCCTTTTCCAGCAGGAAGCTCTCTGCAGGACGCGGGGTTGTCACTGTTGCTCCCATGGTTCGGACTGGATGATCCTTATTACCGAGTGAGTGCCCAGGGATTTGCGCCTTCCCCGTCTCTACCTAAGGGCCTGGGATGGCGCGAGTGGTGAAGCGTTTGGTTGTAACCAGTGGTAGAACCCCCTCTGTCTTAGGAAGCCGTGGCAGTCTCCTTCAGCAGAGCTTTGCAGCCTCAGGAGTGGGCAGCCCCTCCCTGACTTAGAGGCTGCGTGCTCACTGCAATGGGCTTGATGGCAGTGGGTTTGATTTCAAGTTATTCTGCCCAGTCCAGGTGCCTCAATGTGTTAGTGCCCATGCAGAACGCCTCCAAGCCACGTGGAGAGGCACATACCGCTCCTTCGCCTGGAACCCGGGGAGGTCAGCCGGGGTCAGATAGGAGCCTGCCCTCGACATTGACAAGTCCACGCTTCAAGTCCAACTTCACCCTCTTTATCCCATCCCTTGTTTGTATTTATTTAGCACATGTTTAAAAGTTGGGAGTTAATACCGAGTTCATATCATTCCATAGTTCTGTCACATTGAGCACTATTGTACAATTGCCACCACAATCAGTTTCCAAACATTCTTTTCCGTCCTGGACTCCTTGACATCGTCTCCCTTCCACCTCCTTAAGATACAGGTAATGCCAAAAGTACGAGTGCGTCAGTGGTAGAAACGTGCCTTCTTCAGGAAACTCGTCCGTTATCTCTGCCCATAGCCCAAGTGGCCACACAGCAGGCAGCTGACAGCACGTCTGTTCTTCCTCCCAGTGGGCCCCGTATGCCGGAGGAGAGCAGGGCCCTACAAGGCTTCCACAAACGGCTGCGTTTGTAGAAGGAGACCACTAGGGGTTACTTCCCAAGGAGTAACTGGCTGCACGCGAACCCCCAGTCTCTCGGTGAGCTCTGGTTCGCACCATGCAGTCTCTGGTCGATCTGCTTGGCTCACTGGGTGCTGGGTAAGTGATTTATGACAGCCCCAGTCGGGCCTCATGATAAAATGCAGCAAGTGTCACCTCCGTGGAGAAGCATGCTCTTCTGTCTACATACTGATACCAAGGTGAGACTGGGTGCCGTGAACTCCAGTGGAGTTGATGCCAATTCCCAAGTGAGATCACTTCTAAGGGATGGACTGACGGTGACTTTAATTACCAAACGGTTTCAGAAACTCGATGTCGCTGCAGTGTCAGCTTGTGTTAAGGTCCGACAAGGGATTCCAGCATGACACATTGACTGAGTGGTCTGCATGGGCTAATGCGGCCACATAATTGTCCATTGAAACTTCGGTTGGCAGTCTCCAAACGCATGCAAATCACCTTTAATCAGACGAAGACACAAGCAATCGATCGGGCTCAGGTACAGGCGTATGCGAGCTGAGTGATCCGAGTATTACGTTTTCAAGACTCGGAGTCAGTGTCTCACATTTTCTGGAACTTTGACGTATGTGCGCCTCTCAAATTATACTCCATCTCATTTCCTTCAAAGCTTGTCCCCTCCCAATGAAGGGTGTTGCTCAGTTTGATACATGTAGGTTGATATCTTGTCTTTTATCAATGAAGATCCCGAGGTCTGGGGATTGTGGGACGTCCAGGACTTCGAGGCTGGACCTGAGTTACAGCAATATCTGAAGTCACCAGGTTGACTTTCCCTGTACTAGCTTTTTAGGATTTGGATTTGAGTTGGGCTTCTGAAAAAACAAGACACAAGTGGTCACGAGTTACAAAAATTTGCTTCAGCAGCAAGTCAGTAGTGATTTGTCGACCCTTCAATTGAATGTGCCCTGCTGTTAACTGAGGGGCTACAGGTTTGGGTCCACCCGGAGAGGCCTGTGGACTGGCTTCTGAAAAGCCAGTTACGGAACATGCCTGGAGCTCAGCTCTGTTTCATTGACCGAGGATCTCATGATTCCAGGTGGGCGCTGTGGTGACCGGCACTGGTCCTAGATTGGGGAGGGCTGAGAGGTGTGCCTCCTGCTAACCGGAAGAGGACTGCGTCAGGACCAGATACACTCCATAGCAGGAGGATGGCCAGTCCCTGCAGCAGCGTCTCATGCAATCCCTAGAGAAACCAACAGTGCCAAGAGTATAGGCACACCTTGAAGGTAGGAGGTTCAGCCCTGGACCAGCCCAATAAAGCCAGTATTGCAGCAAGACAAACCACGAGGCTTATGACAAAATGTCGTTTCCTAGTGCACAGAAAGTGTATGCTTCTGCCCGCCTGTCATTTATGAAGTGAGCAACAGCATCAGGGAAAAGTTTGCAATCTCGAGAATTACCAAACGGTCTCATAAAAGGTAACGTACAGACATGGAGTGAGCACATGGGTGCTGGGAAAATGGGGGCAATAGAAGTGACTGAAGCAGGGTGGTCAGGAACCATCCACGCATGAAAAACCTGGTTTCTGCAAAGTGCCACCCTACAAAGCACGCCCGGGGGCCAACAGCGGGGTCAAGGATGGAGTCTGATGCAGGCCCGGGTGGGTGACCACCTTCACCATGTGCTGGCAGGACTTGTTTTCCAGTGAGTGTGCCAATGAGGATGTCCTGCTTGGCTCCCTGAGTCACATGGTACCACCTGCACATGCCTCCATCTGTTCGGGCTGGGGAGCCATCAGGAGAGCAAACAGGAGCTGGGGTGTCCCAGCTGTTCCCGATGCATCTTAGAAAAACACTTTTATTTCCAGCACATCAACCGCTGCTGATATTTATCACGTTGTCAGTTGCGTGACTCTTTGCCATATTTCTATCTGGAATTTACAAAGCAGGTACATCCCCAAGGAAGGAGGTCTTTCTCAACAAACCCTCTGAAATTGCGCAGAATCAAGGAGGCGGGGGTGTCCCTGTGGTTGGAGATCCTGCGCATGATTCTTTGTGGATCAGTTATCTGAAGAGCATCTAGACCAGAAGGCCGTCTTTGGCATCGTGGGAAGATCCCTAGTTGGCAATGTTCCAGTTCTTCCCTGTCACTGTCCTGGAGCCACGTGGAACATGTTCTCTGAATGAAGAGAGGGTGTGCACTCGTGCACAGAGCTTAGCATGTGCATCTGGGGACATGGCTCTGCTTGTGAGAAGAGAGGTTCATGCCTTTCTTATGAGGTGATGGAGCTACCAAACCTTGTTTTCAGCAAGACTTGTCCTGAAGCCCATTGTGCCAGACTGGCCCCATCATGGGACCACCCCCTACGTGAATGACTCTCTAGAGAAGCAAAGATCACGCAGGTTGTTGTTGTGCATCCAGTGTGTGGCAACTCATGATGACTGTGTGCACAACTGAACAAAACATTCCTGTGCCATGCTGTTACCCATTGGTCCAGTTGTGAGGATGTTGGTCTTCCTTCCATTGAGTTGTAATCCATACGGAAGGCTGCACTCCTTGATGTTCATCAACAAGGAAGAAGGTATTTTCAGCAAGCAAGTTACATCATCTCATATATCACAGATCTTCCTCCGATCCTGATGTCACACTCTTCTTCGTATAACCCAACTTCTCTATTGATTTGCTCAACATATAGACTGAACAAGTATGGTGAGAGGATGTAATCCTGACGAACACCTTCCCTGGTTGTACCCATGAGGTGTATCCCCTCGTTTTGTTAGCAGAAATGCCGTGTGACCCTGATCCGTGTTCTGAATGAACACAGTGAACTCTTCTGGAAGCCCCATTCTTCTCAAGGTTATCCAAAATTTATTATGGCCACACAGTCAAATGCCTTTGCCTCGTCAATGAAATACAAGTAAACCTCTTCCTGCTATTTTCTGCTTTGAGCCAAGATTCATCTGACATCAGCGATGATATCCCTTGTTCCAAGTACTCTTCTGAAACCAGCCTGAACCTCTGAAGTTCCCCAACAATTTACTACAAATGTTGTTGCTGAACCTGAGGCAAACTCCATGTCATTGTGCTCAGTCAGGTAGAGGGACAGCAACAAAGAGGGGCAGGACTGGATTGTGGTTCCTTCCATTGTACATCGGGTTGTTGTGAGTCGGAATGGACTTCTTACTACTACAACAATGATCGTTCATGCGGATATCGAATATAATGTAATCAATTCACTGATGAGATTTCTCTATGAGCAATTTATTGAAAAAGCATTTCCTCCTGGGTGTGGTCTATGTCCTATATTACTGGACACTGGAGAAGCCAGCTTTCTTCCTCTTGGGTGCAGATTCTGAATCTAGCCTGTTATCTCAGATCCTTTGGAGGTGAGTCAGTGGCCAATGTATTGCCTGAAGAGCCTGGGCATCACCAGAAACCTGCCATCTGACCTGCTGACCTTCGACCCATCAGCCCCTGCATCTCTCTGAGTCAGGAAATGTTCTAGTCTGACACCTCACCCACAGACTTGGAAATCTTCTGTCTCTACCATTGTATTGACCATTTCCCCGACTTAAACCTCTTTGTCAAACAAGTGAGATTCCTGGCTCAGCCACATAGTCAGAAATAAAGCCTGGATTTTCACAAAGGGAATTCGAAAGGTTCTTGGGGAAATCCTATTATCTTTTAACCCCGTGTTCCCAAGAACTTTGCAAAGTCCCTCATATGCTAGAGCAGAGCTGTGCTCCACAAGGTGCCCTAGGTTTTGGGGAGCTGAGCGTCAGGATTTTATTTTGAAACATCTATAGATGGACTTGAACTGCCCAGCTTTTTAGGTGACATAAAACCAGGGACTCTGAGGCCACTCAGCTCATCTCCAATCACTGCTTTCTACAAAGGACCCACAGGCCCTGCTGCTGCAACCATTCACTCCTCCTTGGTGAATTTTCTCATCTTTCCTGTGAACCTTCTTAACAGGAGAGTTTTAAATGCCACCGTTTGAAGGATGGATTGATGTTGATTTTCCACAAAGGAAAATAATAGGCTTATAAAAAAAAGCCAGAGGAAATAAAGCCCACTGGTAGAGGTGGTGTGGGGAGAATACTAAGGAACCAGCAGGATGGCATCTGTTGGGTGGAACCTGGTTCTGAGTGTGTGGCGTCAGGGGTTGTGCTCAGAGGTAGACCAGCGAACAGTTCCCCAGCCCCCAGCTCCTGAGAACCCCAAGAAGCCAGAGTTCCAACAGCCTGACACCTGAGGAGACGCAACCCCTTTTCAACCGAGGTCGAATCCATGGGCCGCTGGATAGGAGTAGGCAGGAGGGTGGACGCTGGATAGGAGTAGGCAGGAGAGTGGATGCTGGATAGGAGTAGGCAGGAGGGTGGATGCTGGATAGGAGTAGGCAGAAGGGTGGACTCTGGATAGGTGTAGGCAGCAGGGTGGCCGCTGGATAGGAGTAGGCAGGAGGGTAGACGCTGGATAGGAGTAGGCAGGAGGGTGGACGCTGGATAGGAGTAGGCAGGAGGGTGGATGCTGGATAGGAGTAGGCAGGAGGGTGGACGCTGGATAGGAGTAGGCAGGAGGGTGGACGCTGGATAGGAGTAGGCAGGAGGGTGGATGCTGGATAGGAGTAGGCAGCAGGGTGGACTCTGGATAGGAGTAGGCAGAAGGGTAGACGCTGGATAGGAGTAGGCAGGAGGGTAGAATGCAGCAGCTTAGGCTCATTATTGGGGGGTCATGTTTCATAAACAGTAGGAGGACAACTCCCCCTGTTTCTGTGCTCTCTCCTCTGAATTCCCTTGCTTCCCATTCTTCCCTCTACTTTTAGATTCCTTTGTCTCCATTCCCATCTCTGCCCTGTCTCTGTTCTCCAGCCGGCGGTTCTGCCTGCTAATGCAAGGAGGTGATGGGGACCCACTGTTCATCAACTCTAATAAATTGTGTTCTACTGGGTCTCAATACAATGATCTTTGCAGCTGTTTGGGAGGAGAAAGATAAAAACAACAATAACAAGCAATGGTTTTACTAATATCTTTGGCATGACAGATAGAAACAATACTTCCCCCAAATAATAAAGATTCAGAGCAAGTGAATATACCTCTAGCAGAAACTGAGCTCAGTAAAATCTAATTCTGTGCCCTTACTTTTATTATTCTCAAATACTTTACAGTCACTATAAAGATAGTATTGTTCTTGAAACTCTATGAAAACTGAAAAAAGAAAATTAAATATCCCTTGGTTTAGAAATGAGAATGTTTAGGGGAAAAACTCATGGGATACAATGTTTGACAGTAGAAATTAAGCATGTATAGTTGGAGACAGTTTAGTTTTATACAACTATAATTATTAGTTTTTAAAGGAAAAAAGGCAACATTTTAAAAATTTTTCAAAAGTGGCCTTGGCAAATGGAGACAGCACATGGATGAATATTTCCAAAAGCAGGGTACTCAGTGACAGTGCACTTGGGGAACCTGGCTCCTGAGAGATAGGCCCTGTCTCAGTCATTAGTCTGCATCAATGAATCAGTGAGTGAATGGATGCAGGAATCAATGGGTTCAGATATGGGTCACAGGGAACAGGGTTCAGCAGTGTCCAGTGGGAGCTGGGTGGAATGGATCAAACCTGAGACCACTGAGGCAAGCTGGAGGGCATTAACTCAAGGACTCTAACAAGCCACCTGTGCCCTGCGGGGCCCACTCAGCCACGGATGCCCCGCTGCAGAATGCCATGTAGGTTGCTGTGCGGAAGGAGGGCTGGTCTGTCTATGAGCATGACAGCGCCCGGTGGGGAGAGAGGAGGGGGCCTCCATGGACAGTTGAGAAGTGAGCGGGAAGTGCGCTACCCAGAGCGGTGGCTGCCCCCGGGGGGTCTGTTCCAGCTGCACTGAGATGTGATGTTGGCAAGTCAGTAGACTCATTTGACAAGTCATTCGAATGGGTTCCCCGTCACACAGCATGGTGCCACTTCTGACTCCTCCCTTTAACCCAGCTACTCCACCTTCCTAGGGAGTCTGTGTCTGGTGTATAGGTGTGGCGAATATGGTGTGTTGGTAGATGTGCATGCGTGCAGTGAATGTGTATCAATCATGTGTGTAGCGTGCCTGTGTTGCATACATATATGTGCATTGTGTGAATATGGGCAAATCTGAGTATATGTATGTAAGTAGGACGTGTCTGTGCATGTGTGTGATGTGTGGTGTTTGTGTGATGTTTCTGATCCTTGTGTGTGTACAATGTAGTGTCTGTGCACCTGCATGTGTGCATTTGATGATGTATGCATGTGTACCTGTTGTGTTTGTGTGCTTGCTGAAACCTCTGATGTATGTGCATGGGTGTAGCATGTGTTTCTGTGGTGTGTGTATCCACGTCTGTGTGTATGTGTCTGATGTACGTGTGGTAGTTTTGTGTGTGTCTGTCTGCTGTACATTTGTATATGTGTGAAACGCATGTGTAGTACCTGTTTGTTCTGTGTTTTTGTGGTATGCATGGATGATGTACACATGTGTAGACTTATGTGGCCATGATATATATGTGTGTATATATGTATGTGTGGTGCACATATGTTGTGGTTGTATATATTGTCTGTGTGATATACATGTGTGTGGCATTATGTGTGGGCTGTGTAGGTGACATGCATGTGTATGATAGTGTGTTTTGTGTCGGTGGGATTTATGTGTGTGGTGGTTGTGTGTAGTGCACCTATATGACATATACATGTATGTATGTGATATACATGTGTATGGTAGCATGTGTTTTGTGTCTGTGTGAGATATAATGTGATGCATATATGTGTGGTAGTATATGTTATGTGCAACAGACTTGGGGACGTACCTATGTGTTTCTGATGTATGTGTGTGTGAGGGGGTGTGTTGCATGTGTTGGGGGTCAGGACTCCACCAGGCTGCCCTGGTGTCTCTTCAGCCACACTGGTCCCCCACTCCACCCTACTCCAACACAAACAGCATCTGTTTTCCTGTTGGCTCTGAGGAAGCCCCTGTCTGAATGGTCACAGTCTACTACTAGATAAAGCCACATATGTCACTGCCCCAGTCAGCAAATGAATTGCCATGCTAAAAATTTCATTGAACAGGTATTCAACATTCAATTCACATGAATGATTTATGTCTCTCTATTACTCACCACCTGCAAACACCTTGCCGAGATGAAGTACACCCCTTCACGTCACGTCAGGGTGAAAACACAACCCTACAAAGGTCTGAAAACAGAAACAGGCAAGGGATCCCAAGAGGCCCTGGTCTGAGAGAGGATCTTGTGGCTCGCCCAGGAGTTCCTCAGGGAGCTGGCATAGCTGACTGTACAGCTGCAGGGATGTGCACCGGCACACCTACCTGTGTGCGCGTGTCCACACACATACATCTGTACTGAAGCAAATGACTCCGTTCAATTATTTGTAGCGCGCTCTTTAGCCTGTCCCAAGTAAACAGCATGTTTTGCTTTGTTCTCTGGATTATCCCTGCGGATCCCATTTCACCCTGGGGACCCTTGTAGTCCCTGGGTGCTGACAACCTTGAGAGGCCTTGCTTGTTCACAGAGAGGCCAAGGGGTCAAGAGCACCAAGAAAGGCCTGGTGAAGAGTGGGCCATGGTAAGGCCCTGCAGCCCCTGCAGCCCCTTCCACTCTGACCACACGGAGTCAGAATCAACAGCAAGGAATTGATTTTCGATTCATCTTCCTTGTTCTCAGTGCAAGCGTCTCTTCTTCCCTGGGGACAAGCAGTTCACATGTTCCAGAATAATATCACCATTTCCTCCTAGGGTTTTTTTTATTATCCACTGTCATCAAGTCTGCTCTGGTGGCTTATTCCTGAACAGTGGAGTCTGATGTCCCCGTAGCCATGGACCTTTGGCTGATCCAGCATCTGGTGGAGATGGTCTCCCGTGACCACTGGGGACAGGACCACTACTGTGGGTGAACCTGAACCACACCACATGACCCAGAACCAGAAATAACCTGTCAGCATCCTTTGTCCAGGGTCCTGAGGTAGGGACCGTGTCCAGGTCAGGGGGAGCAAAGACTGCACCGGACGCTGTCCCCTTACTGTCCATGCCCACGCGGGAGCAAGGTTTGGCAGGGCCTCTGCCCTGGGACAGGGCCTCGTGTGCAGCTGGGAGGCCTGGGACTGTATCTCGGGCCCCCACGCACCTATCCCTGTCAAGAAACTCCAGGAATGGTGCTACCTCTGCTGAGACAAGGTTGCCCTTGAACTCCACAGTCCTCGGTCTGCATTTCAGGACAAGTCAGGACATTGGTAGCTTTGTAAGACCCTTGCAGGGAGAATCTGGTTTGATTCAATAAGTGATTGACCTCCTAGCTTCAGATAATTTTCTTAAGAGCTTTATGATGGCCTCTTCTCACATCTGTTTCTTCATTTCTATTAAAATATTAAAAACAAACATTTCTTAATTGGGGGACAATATGTAGGGAGGAAACACCCTCGAATCCCTTCACCCCTGATGGATTATGCTCATGATTAGGGGCTAAGAGGAAGGAAAAACAAGGGTGCTGGAAAGCTGAGGAGCCCCCAGGGGGAACTGGCCTGGGGATGAGGGACAGCTGCCTCCCCACCTCTCTGTCCCACTGCAGAATCAGTGCAGCCTCTCCTCCTGCTGCCCCCAGCCAGGCTCTTCTGGGCAGACCGCATATGTCCTGGTCAGGGACCTGGTGAGAGACCTTTCTCTCTGTCTCCCAGGGGTACACCTGCTGATCACTCTAGGACACCACCTCCCTTCTCAGCTTGTCTCCTTACCCTCCAGAACCAGAACACAAATACCTATACACATGCCACAGACACCCCTCATGTGCCAGAAACAACGCTGACCTGGCTCCTACTGAGAGCTCATTGGTGTGGTGCCTGAGCTGATCACTTCTTCTTCCTCGTGGACTTTTGTGTTTTCCCAACTCGGGGGATTATGGGGACCAGTATGGAGGCTTAAATAAACACATTCACCACATTTTACATGGCGGGTTTTTTAGTTCTTAGTCCTTCTATTTCAATGATCTTCTGTACTGAACTCTAGATCAGAATCTTTCTGTGCCCCAAGGATACACACAGGTGGAATACCCAGTGGATTTACATGATGGATGTACATGGTAGACAGACGCAGTGGATTTGCATGGTGGATGTACATGGTAGACAGACGCAGTGGATTTGCATGGTGGATAGACACAGTGGATTTGCATGGTGGATGTACATGAGTTGGAATATACAATGGATTTACATGTACATGGTAGACAGACGCAGTGGATTTGCATGGTGGATGTACATGGTGGATAGACGCAGTGGATTTGCATGGTGGATGTACATGGTGGATAGACACAGTGGATTTACATGGTGGATAGACACAGTGGATGTACATGGTGGATGTACATGGTGGATTTGCATGGTGAATGTACATGGTGGATAGACACAGTGGATTTACATGGTGGATAGACAGTGGATGTACATGGTGGATAGACACAGTGGATTTGCATGGTGAATGTACATGGTGGATAGACACAGTGGATTTACATGGTGGATAGACACAGTGGATGTACATGGTGGATAGACACAGTGGATTTATATGGTGGATGTACATGGGTTGGAATACACAATGGATTTACATGCTGGATGTACATGCTGGATACACACAGATTTACATTGTTGATGTAAACAATGGATTTACGTGGTAGATATACATGCGTTGGTATACACAGTGGAGAGATAAGGGTTGATAGACATGGTGGATGTACTTGGTGACTATATGTAGGAGGATTGGGCATACATGGTGGAGAACACAGACATGGTCCCGTGGACTAAGGTTTGAACATGCTCACATCACTGGGAGGAACCCTGGTGGCCTAGTGGGTTTCTTTTGGGCTACAAATTGCATGGTCAGCAGTTTGAAGTCACCAGGATGAGACTTTCTATGCCCACAAACAATTCATCTCAGAAATCCACAGGAGTACTTCTATCCCCTCATAGAGTCCCCATGGACTCACTGTCAGTAAGTTTGATTTGGACTTTTCAATTTACAAGAACATGTTTTTTCTCCTGCCAATTAGAATCAGGATTAAAATAAGAAGAGCACTCCTTCGAGGAAAATATTAAACTAGGCGATCCTGGGCATTGAGCCGTTAACCACAACGGTGGTGGTTCAAGACCCCAGCCGCTCTGCTGGGAAGGGATGAGCCTACCTGTCGTAAATATTGACCATCTGGGGAACACTGTACAAGGTCACTGTGAGTCAGAGTCAGCTCCAGGGCAGGGGAATTGTGGTTTTACCAAGAAAGAGAAAAAGCTAACCATCAGATTTCACCTGTGGGTGGAATCTTGGCCCTGCCACCCTGCCTCTGATCTTCAGAAATAAGTTAAGGTCTCTGAGAATAAGGACTCCAGTCCAGACTCACACAAAGGAGGCCTAAGGCTCTTTGCTAGGCCCTGGAACAGCTACCAGGCATTTGGTAAGCCAGGTAGCATTCACTTGAAAGCTCTTCCCCACCTCCACCCCTAACCAATCTGGTAATGCATATTTATAGTCTACAGACTGAAAAACAAAATCACATTTTGCATCTTTAGAATCTGACATAGCAAAGAGCTAATTTGCTTTGAGGGCCTTTGATGCATTTAATTTAATTTATGGGAATCAAATTAATGTGAAATGATAAAATAATTATTGAAATGGAATGGAAATAGAAGAAAAGGACCAGATCAAATCGACAGGAAGGGAGAGTGGCTGAGAGCTATCGTTGAAGGCTAATTCCCCATGTAATCATGCTAAGCCTAATGGTTGGCAGGCCGGCGGCAGGAACCCTGGCTCCAGCTGTGCAGAGAGAGGAGAGGGAAGGACGCAAATGGAGGGGACAGTGTGTGGAGCCAGTGGGACAGGTCAGAGACTAGCCTGGCAATGGGAGCCCCTGGAGTCTCCAGGAGATCCCATCCCTCTCGGCTCCCAGATCACGACCATGCCAGGAGCGCTGTGTCACCTGGGGGACCTAATCATAGTGTCAAAGGACTCCAAATGCAAGCCCGTACTTGCCTAGCCCTTGAAGGAAGGAACACTGGGACCTGCCTGGCTTCTGGCAACGAGTTGAGTTGAACACCTGAGCAGCGGCAGCTTAGGGTTTCCCTGATCAACTGCTGTCAGGGGAAGCCAGCCCCTAACACATCATTATGGGTTTGGTAGGCTCAATTGTACAGCTATAATAAGTAAAGATCATAGTAAAGTTATAGAGAGCATGAGAGATAGAAATATTGAAATAAGTGGGAGTCAGACACGTTTCATGGTAGCATGCTCACCTCTGTCCTGCATGATGGTCCGCGTGGAGGGAGAGAGAGAGAGAGTTTAATGGTAGCCCCAGCTCCTTTTATATTCTCAGGGGACGTGCAAGCCCCCTAATTACAGGTGAGGACATACGTCACAGGAAGGGGCTGTACTATAGGCAATACAGTAATCAGAAGGGGTGGTCTAGGGACATACACGCAATAGGAAGGGGAGGGATTGGGGGTATACATGTGACAAGATGGGCGGACCCTAGACCCAAGATGGTGACCTAACCTTGATCATCCTTGGGCGGGTTTGACCTCTCTGGGGTCTCCTACAAGGAAACAGACAACTATTCTCCTTATCAGAAGGGAGTGGGCCCTATTTGTTGTGGGATAAACAGTGGTAACTACTTGCTCTAGATGGCTGATAGCTCTCAGGGAGAATAACCCCTGACCTACTTCTGATGATCTCCAAGTATAGTCATCCCCAAGCAGCTGTCTGGCATATATTTGGGGGAGACAGCTTGGGAGAAATCCTTCTGTATCCCACAAACTGCCATGGCTGTTGCGTGGCAATGCGCAGTGTGGGCTACAAACCTTGATGAGCTGCTCTTTCACTGAGGTCATTCAGGGGAGCAGTAGAAAGTTTGCTGTATCTGCCTTCTAGGTGACCAGTCTCCATTGACTCTCCATTGCATTCAGTCTTGGCTCTCGGTGGACTTGCGTGTGTCAAAATATAGCCACGTTCCAGAGTTAGCAACGGCTGCATTGAGGGGATTAGTCACTGGAGCTTTTGTCTGAAGATCCTCCGGGGGCGCTGGGACCTGACCCCTTGAGGTGCACAGCCCAGTGAGCTAACCCTTCTGGAGGGCTGGTTTCAACATGTTGCCAGTGTCGAGCACTGTGAAATCACTGTGTGAGATACCTACTTCCAACTTCCAAAGTGTACGATCAGTTTTGAATGGAAATCCCAAAATAGACTTGAGGGAATTGGGACTTATTCTGAGTATTGTACACTTTTGCTATCATTAAACATTCACCTTAAATAGACTTGTCTCAAAGTGTGTGAAAACAGCTACATTTTCTCAATAGGAAAATGGTCATTTGTTCAATGCGGCTCATTTCTCTCCATCCTTAGTGATGTGTCTTTCACATTAACTTCTAGAGTCATTATTCTGGGCAATCAATATCATCTATGAATGGGATTTTTGTAGTTGTTGTTGTTTGGTTGTTTACTTTATTTCCCAAACTACAGCACATACAAGTCCAATGTATATGAAAAGTGCATACAAATCACGGTGTTTCACAACCAGAACTGACTTAGAGAGAGCACAAGGCAAGGTAATTATTGAAAACCAAAAGGCAAAGACAACCCCGCTGGGGACAGTGCGCTGGGAGGGGGGTGTGTGATTGTGGCCCTTGGCGGGCAGGGGGGCCGGGGGGCATGACTAGGCTGGAGCTTCTCCGCTCCCTGAAACAAGCGGTGCTGTAAATGCCCCGGGTCTTGTTGGCGTGATGCACGGCTGGGACCGCGGGAAGTTCGGGAAACCCCAGCCTCTCTTCTGTCCCCCGGCCGCCATGCCCACCATGGTGGAAGGTAGGGATCAAACCCAAGCATTGCATAGGTTCTTGAGACAAAATGGTTAATAGGAGGTCATCAGACAGCAAAATGGTTGAGAAAGACCAGTCCGTTAAAAAATGTGTTCATATTGAGTCTACCGACACCAGCTCCATGGAATGAAGTATGGAGCAGAGAAACCATACACAGAGAGGAGCAGGCTTCACACAGGAGGGAAATGAGGAACACCTGTGTGTACCAGAGGCACCACTGGGCCTCCCTGAAGATCCTGAAGCGTAGGAAGGCACCAGGTCACGCGGTCGGCTTGGCATATCGGCTGTGACGCGGACCGCTGTCAGGAGAGTCTCCAGGTGGGGTCAGGTTGCTTGTCAGCTGGCCTTTGTCTTGTGAAAGTCCAGCACTGAGTGCCTGTACACTCCAGAAATCCCAGGAATGGGAACGTCTTCCCAACTGTCCGGTGTGCGGCAGACCACGGCACTGGCGGTGTGGAGCAGACTATGGGCTGAGAGTGGGGCTTGCGGAAGGCGGGAGGCTGGGGTGGTGTGGGCGATGCTGCTCGAGAATCCCTGCAGTTGGAGGTCTCACTTGATCATGACCATCACAAGGTGTGACCGCTTTTCCCCACACGTACTCAAGGGATAAGTCTGTTGTGAAGGTGATTCCATTCCAACGTGAGCACGGAACAAGCCAGGCTTGCTCCAGGAGACTGCAGTGACTTCAGCTGTGACCTCAGCCCCACTTTGCTTCTTCAGGAGACATGGGAGGGCAAGTCCCAAAGGAGTGCAGCAACGTCACAGATACGCCAGGTCAACAGAGCCATCGGCGCGGCGCTCTTCTCTCGAGACGTGCCCTCCGCTGCGTCTATTGCCATCTGACCGTAGGGTCTCCATCATTTGCCATCCCTCCCGAAGGATTCTGTGCTCTCGGACTCAGACCTTGTCCAAAGAGGTGTTTGGGTTCCTTTTCGATGTGATTTGTGTTTGGGGAGCAGAGCAAGCATGGAGACTAAGACCAGGCCTTTCAAGGACGGTGGGGGTGAGGGGGGAGGTTTCTTGACAAAAATGCCAGAGGACCATTCTTGCTGCCCTCCAAACGTGAACAGAAGCTTGCTTGTTGATGGAATGGAAAATCCCTTGGTGCAAATCTGCTGCCCTTTTTTTCTCCCCGAAGCACTTTTCAGTTTGATTAAAACGTCTGCATAATAAGCCCCAATGGTCACACTGTGTTCTTTGAGAGACTCTCTCAAGATTACTGCTTTGGAGTTAAAACCAAACAAACAAAAAAGCCCAACATTGCTCTAACCTTCAGAGCTGTCCTCTGTGCCTTGCTCCAGCCGGGCCCCGCAGAGCCACTTCATTGATGGGGTTATTTCTGAAGGCACCCGAATAAGACCAACAGCAGGGTGTCACCGAGCACAGTCTGCAGTCACCCACGGCCCGCAGATCCGTGGGGCAAATGGATTGTTTTGAAAGCGCCCGTGCATCTCTGAATGGAAACTCTGGAACCTAGACTTTCTGATGTGCCTCATGTTCATTCACGAATCCATCAGGATACTCCTTTTCCTTTCCAGGGGCTGGACTTGACCTTTGAACAGAGCATGCCCACTTCTAGTCCAAGTTCTGAGCATCCGGGAAGCATGCTTACAGAGATGTCTGTCACAGAGGATGGTTCTGTTTCTGATGCCACAGGTGCTCTGGGGAAACATGGACTCTGCCATCTTGTATTCGGAAACACAGTTCTGCCCTTTGAGGGGGGTGGTGGTGGTCTATGGAAGCCTGACCTCCTGTATGTACGCATGAATCTACCAGAGAACTGCCCTAACTATGGCCGAAGCTACCAGGATAACCGTCCTACCGCCCCCTTTCTCCCACTCTCCCATCATCCTTGGAGTTCAACGGGAGAATGGTCTGATTGTGAAAATCCCCATCCCTGCTCCGCGACTCCCTTCTACGTGCAGCAGATTTTGTTTGGGTGAATTCCACGGACGCTTAGCAAGGTCGTGCATTTTCATGGCCTATTATCGGATATAATTTCTCAAAAACAGATAGCAAACAGACAGCGTTAGAACATTTGTAATTGACTGCCCTGAGCAGGAGGTAAACTGAGGAGCAACCAGCCAGCCCCTTAGACACCCTGACGCCGGCCATTCCTGGGGGCTGGGGAGGGGCTGGCTGAGGACCTTGGAGCCCGGCTGGCGGGGGACCTGTTGGAACCCAGACGCCTTCGCTGGCTCCTGTTCCCATGGTGGGCAGAGACTTGGCTCCCATTCCTAGCCTTCTCCTCTGGCACAGGAACCAGCCCAGCCCGGCTCCATCCGCAGTATCATCTCGCTATCTTTCCAGCCAGTGACTCGGGAAAAGGAGAAGCCACGGGAAATGGAAAGCAATCAGATGCATTAAAGAGTAAACAATCGCCGGGCGGTCTGTGGACCCTCTCAGGCCACAGACCATTAGAAATTGCCACTGATCCGTGTCGAATGCAGCCAATGACTCTGAAGCCATTGCCTTTCACAGGCAGCTCGTTGGCCACTCTGAATCCCTGGGGTGCAGCTCTGGCCTCCTTAGGCCGGAGGACCTGCTAGTCCCCAGAGCACCAGGGCAGGGAGGCTGCAGGTGTGCACGCAGGTGGGCGAGGCCAGGCGGCTGGCAGCCAGGTCAGTGTTCGCAGTCTCCATCCGTGAGACCCGGTCAGTGAGTGAGGCTGGTCAGTACTGCAGCCTGTTCCCGGAACGCTTCCTGTGTTTTCTGACTTCAAGGAGCTCATGGAAGCAGACTTCTCAATCAAGGAATACCGAGTGCTTGGTGGGTCTCCCAAGGGGACAACCTTGCCCATGGTCCTGCTGGTGATTCGGGCAGAAAAGGACCCTGTGCTCCTCACGCTGTCCAGAAAGCACATCCGACTAGAGTCTGCTCTTCCATGGACACAGGGCAGTCTTGTGTTTGTCTGTCTTTCCATGTCTCACCTCCACCCACATCGCACTGTGCACACACATGAGGCAGCTCACCAGGAAACACCAAGTTACCCTCGCCTTGGTGTGAGTGGATGTGTGCATGATGTGTGTGTATGAGAGAGAGACAGAGAGAGAGAGAGAACACTTGGAACTGGCCCATGTCGACAGTAGTCTCCACCCCATCCAGATCAACATCCTCTCAATCCCCTTTTTGAGGCTGCCCTGCTGGCATGGAATCCACTCTTCCCGGGAGAGCCGGCCTCTCCCTCGCCTGAGCGTGTACTACGGGAACCTGTACTCACGGGACACGCCCTTCTACCCCCAGGCTTTGCTGTGCAGAGCCCTCCCGCTGTGCTGCAGGGAGACCTCCAGGCAGCGGCCCACTGTCCACCTGACTCCACTGGGTTACTCGCTCACCAGCCTGCTTCCTTGGATTGCTTCCCTCACTGACCTGGCACCACAGGTGGTGGGGAGTGGGGGGCTGTTCCCTGGACATACTTCCCCAGCAACTATGTTCTGGATTGTTCTAGTATTTCTCCAACTACTTCATGTCCCCATATCTCTCTCTCTCTCTCTCTCTCTCTCTCTCTCTCTCTCTCTCTCTCTCTCTCTCTGCATATAATTATATAGTTGCTTTCTCTCTGTGTATGTGTCTAGTTACATAGCTAGCTGTCTCTCTCTTTCTCTCTCTACCTCCCTCCCTCCCTCCATCACTCCCTCCCTCCCTTCCTCTAACTTAGCAGTTCTCAACTTGTGGGTTGCCACTCTTTTGGGGGTCTAATGACCCTTTCACAGGGGCCGCCGATTTATCACAGTAGCAAAATGACAGTGATGAAGTAGCAACAAAAATAATGTTATGGTTGGGGGGAGTCACCACCACATGAGAAACTGTATGAAAGGGTCACGGCATTAGGAAGGTTGAGAACCACTGCTCTAGATCTTTCTCTCTATGTATCTCTGTGTGTACATGGTTTTATATAGCTCTCCATAGATAGATAGATAGATAGATAGATAGATAGATAGATAGATAGATAGATAGATAGATAGAGTTATGCAGTATATCACTCTCTTTCCACCTCTCTATCTCTTTCTTTCTGATCCTGATCATGGTTGGGCTTTCCCTTTCTCACAGAGGGTCTTTGGCTGTCTGCAGGCAGGAGTCGTCTCCTTGCTCCTCATGTTAGAAGGTGAGTGTCCCCAAACCCTCCACCTTTCATCTTTCTTCACCCGCCCATCACCTCACCATCTGCACGAGGGCGGCTTTCTCAGCAAGAAGTGAGGCTAGGGACACGCAGACTCTTGTGTGCATGGCTGAAGTCAGAGAGGAGCTTGGGACTTTGAAGGTGAGGGGCTGGCACAGGTCCAGTGGGGATTTGGGGACTGCGGGCCTAGTGGCCTGCTTTGTGTGTCTGAATATGAGGCCATCTTCCAGATACTGCCTGCCGCTCACCATCTGACCCGCACACGTGCACGGCAGACCCAGGGCTTCCTGCCTGGGCATATCTGGCTGTCTGGGAGCTGTCTCCCAGACACACTGACCTCTGCTTGCTGCATCACATTACACAGGGAATACCTCATCCTCTTAGCTCCAGTGACCACAGGCACACCTGGATGATGCTGTAACTGTTACCCAAGGATCATCGATGCCTTTGGATGAGGGTGCTGGGGAAGAATCGTGGAACGATCATGGATGGCCAAGAGAACCAGCCCATCTGTCTTGGAAGACGTACAACCAGAATGTTCTTTAGAAGTATGGGTAGCCAGACTTCCTCTCAACTGCTTTGGGCATATTGTCAGGAGAGACCAGGCCCTGGAGGAGGACACCATGCAAAGAGAGCAGAGGGGTGGCGAGGAAGAGGAAGGCCCTTGATGACAGGGGTGAATGCAGGGGCTGAACCAGTAGACTAACCATCAGAGGAATTCCGAGGACGCCTCAGGACTGGCCAGCTGGGCAGTGGCTCATTCTATCGGCCAGAAGGTTGCAATGAGTCAGCCCCCACTCTGTGACACCTCCCAATATCCGTCTGCTTGGATACCTTCCTGTGCTTATCTCTCTTTTCTCTGCAGATACTGAGTTATCTTAAGACAGTAACAGCCCTCCCCCCCCACACTGCCCTTAGAGTCCCAGTCAATGAATGTTGATAAAAGTCAGCAAAGTCCAGTTGCAAGACAGTCGGATTCTCTCAAAAACAGTCCCCAACCCTCACTCGCTAGTTACTATGTCTTTCTCCACCCCCACCCCACCCCTAACTATTATGGGTTTGAGCCTGCCTCTCTCCTGTGCCCTTTTCTGGAATGCCTCCGACATGTTCTGTGGCCACGTACAATGTGTGAGCGCTTTTCAGTTCCTGGCTGCTTGATAAATACCAAGCGAGTCCATGTGGGAATGCTTTCACTTTGAAAGATGGAGGAACGGGTGCACATGTGAGGGGCAAGGATGACTAATGCCTGGGACCTCTAGACTTGGCCTCTCTGGAGGTCTTGGCACGAAGTGACTCGGCAGAGCAGGGGCAGGTGGCCGTGGGGCCACTTCAGAACCCACAGGCTCGATGTGAGCCACTGTCCCTCGCAGGGTGCACATTCTCCCACCTATGCTGGGCCACGGGGAGAGAGACTCTCAGCTGTAGCTGCTGCCATGGAAGCTGCGATGGGTGACTCTCCGCGAGCCGAGCCTTCTTTCCCGTGGACAAGCCCCTCCTCGGGGAGGCTGGGGAGAACAGGGTCTCCAAGATGGGGAGAGAGACGTCAGCAGTCGGCCTTGGAGATGACTGGCCGTGCTACTGGACTGGATGCCCCAGAACCAAACTCAGGCCCCAAAGACAAAACCACAGGTCATGTTTGCTTCAGGTTCCATTTTCAGGGCAATAATATCTTCTGTGAAAAATGTGCTTTAGAAATACTGGGGAAATGGAGTTAACAGAAATAGGGGTTTTCCCATGAAGTTTTGGAAGCCCCTTCTATGTCCAAAGTTGGGTTATATTGGTTTAAGTCCTTCTGTAGAGACCTTGAGTGGCCTTTCTCACTGCCAGGCGGTGTGGACCATGCTTCCACTGTGAAGGGACACAGCAGATGTTCGATGTGAGATATGGAAATGTCACTTATTTATAATGTATCAAGGGTTCACACGGGCGGGAGGGGGAAGGAGGGGGAAAAAGAGGAGTGGATACCAAGGGCTCAATCAGAAAGAAAATGCTTTGAAAATGATGATGGCAACATACACGCACATGTGATTGATACAATGGATGTATGGATTGCTATCAGAGCTGTGAGAGCCAACATGTGGCACAGAGACACGGAGTGAGCTAGGGGCGTGGGGAAACATGGGGCCCATCAGCTTGCTCAGCTCAGGGTGGCCACAGGACCACAGTCACCATGAAGCCCAATGAAGTTAATCAGCGGGCCTGTATCAAGAAAGGATTTCAGCCGCTTCCCATAGACTCCTCTGTCATACCCGTGACACTTCCCTTCCCAACATGGTCCCTCTGGTCTAATTTACCCACTTCTACATATTCGTTGGCTGGGACGAGCCCGCGGGAAAGAGGGAACGCACATCCTTCTCAGTGCTCCTTCCTTTAAGGCCCTTCGGGGAACAGTGCAGCATGGGGAGCCTCGACCAGGAGCATGTAGACATGTTTGCTTCAAAGGCAAGTCCGGCTCCAGCTGCCCTTTGAAAGGGCCAGTGCAGAGGCAGCCTCTCTCTCCTTGGTGCTTGGCCCTGGCGTTTGTTCAGTGTGGTGTCACTGACATTTAAGGAAAAGCCAGTTCCTCCAGAGGCCACACCATGGCCATTCTTTCAGAGGAGCGGAGAAATGGCAGATCCTTTCGTCTCTCCATCAGCCTCCCTTTTGTCTGACTCCGTTTCTGCTCCGAGCCTGTGGGGACGGTCTGGGGGCATTGCGGTGTGCGCCCGCTCTGCAACACAGAGGGGTGTTTGAGGCCCGGAGGGGGGGGGAGTACCTGGGGAGACACTCAGTGGGGACTCAGGTGCTCAGGTCTGCAGTGTCTCCTCACCTTATTCCAGCCAACGCCATGCACGGTTGATTCATTGTTTGTTGGCTTGCTCTGTTGTCTGGCCAAGGGCGCACAGGTTCAGATGCATTGGCACGACTTAGGGTGACGGTACAAAGAGCAGATCGTCAGTTTACATGCCATAATCCACAGACGTTTGATTTGGATTCGTCCCTTGCTATCCTCTGAGTATCCTCGCCTATCACATGTCTCCCTCTGATCCGCGCTTTCACTCCGCCTCCATTCCTAACTCGCCGAGCTCCATCCTCGGGGCAAAGCTGCCCCTAGGGTCGTGAATGGTTGTCTGGGCTAAAGTAGAAGCTCGTTCCATTCCAGACCTACAGGGGGGATGAGGATCAGAGTCTTGTGCACCCCACCCACCTCGATCTTGACCAGTCAGCCTGGTCTCTTTGATAAGAGATTTTGATTTCCGGTTGACATTTACTTCTACTCAATGTAAGACCTTCCACTTGCATCGTTTCAGTACAGTCAGTCATGGTAGCTGGGTACCATCTAGGCCTTCCAGTGTCTGGGCTGTAGAGACTAACCTATGGTGGCCCCGTGGGCCATTTGGGGCTTATTGTTTCCATGGACCTTTTGATTCCATCGCCCTTCTCTCCTGCAGATAAGAAAAGACCAAAAGGGGCACCTTCGGTGGTTGCTTACAGACTGTTAAGACCCTAGTCGCCACTCACCAAGGTAGAAAGTGGAACACAGTGTTAGTGAACAATGTTATGCCAATGGAGCTTGGTGTCCCCGGATACCATGGATGGGTTTCCTCATTTGTGAACCTCAGACACAGATGTCTCCCTAAGCTCAAAGCCAGAGCACAATGGGACTTTCTCTGTAGGTATGTGAAGTTGAGGAGGGGGCGGGTTGAGAAGTCTGCTCTCAGGGGCAACCTGTGGTACCCTGTCTACTTCACAATGAAGCAGAGTCCAAACCAGTTGCCACTGAGTGATGCCAACTCACGGGCCCCACACCTGCCGAGAGAACAGCATCCCCTGCACTGTCAATGTCTGGATTTGGGGACACAGGTCACCAGTCCCTTCTTTCAGGGAAGCTGGGGGGCCTCCAACCTCCATCCTTTTTGTTAGTAACTCGACCTCCCCCAGGGACTTGAACCCTAACCATTTCTACAGTGCCAGGCCCCTGGAGGTCACCCACCGGAGCCTGCCTGGTGGGCACCATTCAGATGATCCCTCTGTCACCCTGCCCTTCAGCCCCTGCCACAGGGTCTGCTCAATGCATCGGCCCTGAGTGCCTGCATAACAAACACATCGGAGCACAATGGCCCGCAGGAGGAGCCTTCCTGGATGACAGTCCTGCCATGGTAGTTGGGAGGTGGAAAGATGTCTTTTGGTAGTTCTGTGAGATGCCAGCTGGGGGCCCAGGCAGGTTAGGCAGTCTGTAGTGACATGGACACTCCCGCAGCATGGACTGGGCCAGCAGAGTGGAGCCCCTGTCAGAGGAGTCAGTGCAGGGCCAGGTGGTGGAGGGAGGAAGACTTTGGGGCGTTAGTTCCTGAGCTGAGAAACTTCCTCTCCTCCTTGTCATCTCTCCTCATCTGGGGCTTCTGCACTGGCTTTTCTGCCAGCGATCCAAGATCTGACCTCACATGACAAGATCTGACGTCATTTGTCATCTGAATGACTCCACAGGGTCAGGCCAGGAGATGTAAGTTTTCCTACAGAGATACAGATACACAGCTCACATCTGCCCCTGCTTCCACAATCCCAGCCCTTGGGGACGCTGTGACTTCCTTATGTGATGTGCATGAGTGAAAGGCAGTTTGGAGGAGCCTTCTGTGGTTTATTTGGGAAGCAGGGCGTTAGGCACCCTCTCATTCTCCCAACACCCCTATCATTGTGTTTGAGATAAAGGCTGACACAGCAGTCCAGGGTCTGCTGGGTGGTTTACTAACGTTCTTCAGAAGAGGGAAATCTTCTCTCTGCATTTCCATTCTGGTGCTACCATTCTCTTCATCGAGTTGACCTGCCCCCTTACATTCCCATTCTCGTTTAAAAGCCATCGTTGACCATTCGGGCCCACACAGGTGACTGGTTGATGGATCCTCATCCGCAAGTTCCCATGACAACAGGAGAGGCAATCTTGAGGAGCTGGGCACACCCTCCACCGTAGGACCCTGCTGGGCTCACCCTGCCATCCGGATGGGTCACAAAGTCTCCGAAAGCAACAGCGGTGGGTTTACAGCGTCCACCCTGGCCCCCTGGGACAGCTGCCGATTGATAACATTCACATTATGAACTTGCAAACCTTTGAGAGCTTTAGTTTAAACCTGCGCCACCTGCAACCTCACTGACGTGCTAGAGTCGTTTGTTTCTATAGCTTCTTGTTCCCCCAGAGACAGCGCCAATAGTTCCCCCTTGGTTTTGCCTTCTGTTTTTGTCATCTGAATATATCCAAGCCGTAAATGTAATTTTCCACTTAAAATGATCATCCTAGCTTAGGTTACTGCCTACTGCTCAGCACTATTTTTTTCTTATCAGAATTTTTCCTGCTTGATTTACCTCATAAGTTCCCCCATTAAATATTGCAGATTTTAGAAGAGCATTTTTTCCCTTCATCCATTAGTTCAGAATCAGAGTCTGGCATCGTCTCTTTGATATTCAAATGACTCCCCTCGCTGCGGATGCGTCTGTAGCCCCCCTTCAGAGCCCCTTCGTGCTGCCCATTGAATTCTTCTGGTGGCTCCTGCCCGTCATTTGTAAGCCATCCATTCTGTTTGAGAAACCACTTGTCTGTAAAGTTTGCTCATTACCAAGCTCATTCCAGTTTTAACTAAAGTTCAATCATGATTTGTCACACATCCTGTAGGGTTAAATAAGCTACAGAGGACACAGGCTCAGGCTGTAGCTCTGTGTGGATCTACTGCCCTTGGACTAGAAGTGGAATAGCTGTTTCCCGTTTCCATTGTGAAGCAGATGAAAGTGAGTTTTGAGCTAAAATAACAACTTGGCTGTTTGTCCACAGGGCCCCTAGGGGTCAGAATCGAGTCCGTGGCAGTGGGTGCTGCATCTGTGGTGGGTTCTTTGGTTCACACGCTGCAGGAGAAGGAGGTGCTCCACTGGCTCCCTAGTGCCCCCTCCTCACCCTCTACCCGAGGCTCTCTCTGGCTCAGATGGTCCTCAGCATCCTGCTCTTTCCAATATATCCCTGAACATTTATGGGTGTGCTAGTCTGGGTAGACTAGAGAAACAAATCCATAGGCACTCATATGTGTGTAAGAAAGAGCTTTAGATACAAGAGGAATTATATATTGAGAGAACATCGCAGCCCGGTCCAGATCAAGTTCATCAGTCCAGTGTTAGTCCATATGTCTGATACCAGTCTATAAATTTTTTCTCCAGACTCACACAACACATGCAATGATGCCAAATGCAGGAAGATCGCAGGCCAGTGGGTGGAAAGTCTTGTGGATCCAGGGGTGGCATGAGCAACTCAGTGCTGGCAGGGGTCTCCATGTGGCTCCTCCAGCTCCAGGGCTCTAGCATAACTCCATGTATCTGTCTTGCTATCAGGAATACGAAGCAGCGAAAGAGTGTATCTGGCCTCCAGTGAGCTACTTATCTCTGTGGCATCTCCAAATGGGTTCATAAAGGTGCGACCAGTTGGACAGGCTAGACTCCACCCCTGCACAAGTTGACAGGAGATGACGTCACTGCCACCAGGGGTCATTCCGGAGACCTGGAAAGCCTTTCAGAGATAATTCAGAGTGTACCCAATTTCTCCCTCACAGCTTCACACTCCACTCCTGTTGTCAGCTCACATGACAGTGTTTGCTTGATGAGACTGGAATTGGGCATCAGCCCATCACGATGAACTAAACTCCAGACTTGATTGCCATTTTGCCAGCTTGCCCAGGACACCAGGGTTGAGGGCATGGGCATTTGAAAAGGGGGAAGAAAAAAACCCCACAAAAACCAAGTAACAGAGGAACCCATGGGGTGCTGAACTATAGAAAGAAGGAATACGCAGGAGAATTTTTTGAGGGGCAGTGGGTATCCCAACTTTCCAAGAGCAGCTGGGAGAAAGCACCCCCAGACCACTGGATTGGTCAACAAGGTCTGTGAATCAGGGAGGGGGGTGTTTCTCTAGGAATGTAGAACACTAAAGCCCATGGAAAGTGCCTTCATGGCCGTGGTAGACTTGTGGGACATCGACCGTAGTTGGCGGAGGGCGAGGGAGATCAGGCCACCATTGAAAGAGAAGGACACATCCAATGGGAGGGTCACTCCATAGCTAGGCTGTGAAGAGAGAGAAACATTCCAAAGGGCATGTTTTTATCAATACAAGCACACTCAGAACCGATGTCTGTCAAGTGGATCCAGACCTTTAGGGACCGTACAGGACAGACAGAGTTCACGTGCCCCAGAGGGGGCCCTAGACTGTGGTCTTAAGCAATATGGGGAATATGGGGGTTGGGATTAGAGCCACTCATCTCAGTCACAGTGTTTCTAAGGAGACTGCAGCTGCTCCTACACACACGCATACACTGGTGGCGCCCGAGACTTATTAACAAGTGTGATTTAACCTCAGAGTGTTTCCCAAAGTGTATGTCGAGTCTTTTACCCATGTTCAATATTTAAGTGTTTTTGCAAAAAGCTTGCTGGCGCCGTAGGAAGAGCGATTCCTGGCCCCTCTGCCTGAGAGCAGTTCTAAAGGAAAAGTGCTGTCAGAGCATGCGCAGTGGTTGGAGGGGGTTTGGTGCCGGTGGGAACAAGCCCGTTCTTCGCACCCTTCACCCAGCGATTCTTGCAGCTCTGCCCTCTCCAATTTGGCTTTTCCTACCAATGTGCATCGCGGCCATCATTTGATGGCGCTGATCGCAAAGCCCAGCTTTGCTAGAGGAAAAAGAGCGTTAGTGAGTGAAATCACTACCGCCAACACACGCCTTTCACATGTTCTTCGTGGGGAAGGAGCTCCAAACTCTTCAAACACATATGTCCCGCCTCCCCCAGCCCCCCACAAATGCAAGCCTGGACCCAGCTGGTTAGACCCCACCCTCCCAGGCTCCACAGGCCTCCAGGACAGCCCGGCAGGGTTCCCTCTGTGGAGGCTGGGAGGGTCTCTGGGCAGAGATGACAGTGCGTGCCCCCGTGCTGTCTAAGTGTGAGGATGCCGCTCCGCCTTCGCAACAGGAAGGATGGGTTGATTGATCAGGGAGGGAGGAAGGAAGGGGGAGCTTCCAGGCCAGACCCCAAAACGTGGCTCGAATCTTCAGAAGTCTAGATGTGGTAACTTCCAGGGGCCTTAAGGCCCCCTCGGGGAATTTGTCCGAAATGAGGCGTCTAAGGGGAAGGAGAAAACCCTTTGATGGAGCTCCTCTGCCATCCTTAAGCATCCACCGACACAGCACACACCAGCCTAGGCTCCCAGCATTTCTGTTGTTCTAAGTCGACATTTGACTTCACTGCTGCTGGTAAATATACTTGTGTGCACACATAGCTGGCATGTTTACTGTCTTAATTTTTATGTTTATAGTATTCAGGGATGATACTGGGGCAGATCAAGGCCTATTCAAATATAAAAGCGAAAACAAAGAGAAACAATCACTTTTATTTGTAATGTAGCTTCGGGATAGCTTAATTTACATGGTTGAAAACTTGCATATATTATTTGGCAACAAAAAAAAGTTCTGAAATACTCAATAGAACAGATTAGGTTCAATTAGAATAAATTACATTTGAATGTTACACATGAATGCCCGTGTACTTTATAAAAGTATGCTTGCTTCCAGAACAAACAAACTTTTCATAAAGGGTTTCTGAAGAAGCCTAATTAAGTTAATTCAGGCATTATAAAGGCACATTAACACTTTCCCAATTTACGCTCCTCATTTTAACTATGGTCAATTAATATGAAACATTTTTAAATAGACTAAGTAAACATTGAAGACGCAGCAGAAAGCAAACTCGGAGAAATCATTCCAGAATTTATAATCAGTAATTAGTTGCAGGTTCAACACCAGTGACTCGTGCAGCCTTTCCAAAGATTGACGACAGTTGTGGAAAGGTGGCATGTGAGTGCAGGAGAGCGCTCTGGAGGAGGAGCCCGCCAGTCTTGCCAACCTTCGGATGGAGTCCCCTCCCCTGCCCTGTCGCTCCCCTCGGTCCGCCTTTCTCCCCCGTCCGCTCCTCTCTCCTGGTCATCTCTCATTCTCTTCCTGCCGTGCTCCTTCCCTTTTTACCTCTCAATTCTAACAGTGTCGCCACTTGATGTGGACAGTCTAAACGCTTGTCACAAAGCGAACCCATATTACGATGCGTTAACTTTTATGTTGCCGTGCAATGCACGCAGATCATGCTGAGATCCCCCCGGGCTCCATTCCACAGGTGCCTGCAGCGAAGGCAGCAGGCCGCAGTGACTGTGTCTGCCTCTCCCCGACATGTGTAGTGTGTGCTACGTGTGTGCCAACTGCCATGGACAGAGCCCTTCCCGATATTAGCTGCTGTCATCGCTGTGCCCGCCCTCTGGGACCTTTTGTCTTTATGACTGGGCCATCCGGTCCAGGTGTGTGTGGGGGGGAGAGGGAGAGTAGAGGGGACAGAGGCATGGAGAAACGATAGTCTCAGGATGCCCCCAGGCCGCCCAGATCCCATCAGCTCTGAGGATGAGGTTAGGGGAAATAAACAGACATCCAAACAACCCTAGTTCCAAAGGCTCCTTTGGGCCATGGATCCCCATTCTCATCACAGCCACTCGGAGAGAAAGATGAGGCCAGGTATCAATGGAATCAGGTAACAGGCACTGGAAGACCTAAAACAAGGAAAAAACATGATGTTGAGAATGAGGGGAGTTGGAGAAGAAACCCAAAACCCATCTGTAGACAACAGGACATCCTCTCACAGAAGGATCACGGGGAAGGGATGAGTCAACCAGGGCGCAGTATGGCACCAATGCAACACACAATATTCCTCTGGTTCTCTGAGGCTTCCTCGCCCCCCACTATCATGACCCCAGTCCTGCCTTTCAGTTCTGCCTAGACCTGAGGCAAGTACACAGGTTCAGATAAGATCTCAGGACACACGGAATCCAGGTCAGACAGTGGTTGGTGTAAGATATGAAAACAATAATAATTTTAATTAATCAAGGGGTCATAAGAGTAGGGGAGGGAGGGACCAAGAGTTGCTGATACCAAGGGCTCAAATAGAAAGAAAATATTTAGAATATGATGATGGCAACAAATGTAAAAATATGCTTGGTACAATTGATGTATGGCATGTTATTAGAGCTGTAAGAGCCCCCAGTACAATGATTTTAAAATATAAAAAATTTAAAAACCTAGGGAGCAATGCTGCTCACGATGAGTCAGAATAGACCCCACGGCAGTGGTTTCATTTCGTTTCGTTTTGTTTTGAGCTCCACTTGGGCCATTTCATGGGGACACAAGAGAAATGCAGATGCTCCCCCTTCACAGAGCAGACACCGGTCAGTGTGATGAGGCCGTTTTCTGTGTCTTCCTCAGATTGTGACACAGAAGCACCGTGGCTTCCTCTCCCATGGACACAGGACGGAGAAGCCATGGTGGTGGAGGTGGGGCGGTGTCCTCCTCAGGGAGCTGTGAACATGACTGCATGGTGCAAAGGCAGTCTTACAGGCCACCCTCCACGTACAGCTAGTACTATCTGTCCACCAAGTATCCTCAGTGGGGCAAATTGTCATGGAGGTCAGATGCTAAGGGAAAAGTTGGGGGCTGAGTCCACCTAGAGGGGACTTAGAAGAAAGGCTTTGAGATTTACTTCTTAGACGTCATGGCCACCCCAAGTCCTGCGGGCCACAGGTCTGCTCTGACCCCCCAGGGGCCAACAGGAGGGGGAGTGGGGAGGCCATGGGGTGGGCATTGTGAGGCTGGTGAAGCCGTGGCGTCACTGGGTCAAGGTCTCCCAATGTGGTCACTCAGGGTGCTACTCGGCTCCCGCTGGATGACTTCCTCCTGTACCAGTTCATCAGACATGATCCTCAGTTATGTTTCTGATTGAACTTGATCCTGTAGTGTGTGATACGTGGAGCAGACTGTCCCTTGGAGTAGATGAAGTCTAACAGCAGCCTGGATTTGTAGAACCTCTCCACATGGCACGACAACATTACACATGACAGACTCATGAGAGAGGTTCTGAAAGCTCGTGGGGGAAAAGTTATTGTCTTTTAATTGCATTTTTCAATGAACTGGTTGAAGCCCCCTCCCACTAGCATCCGAGGCAGAGCGTTGCGGTGTCTCTTCTTGCCTTCCTTTGAGTGCTATTTCATTGTCAAAGCAACGAGTAGAGTCCACAAATGCTGATCCCCACAACCTGGCAGCCAAAATACCAGAAATCCTGGGAAAATCGGTGACTTTAAAGGCATGGGCGCCCACAGAACCAGCACCTTGTCCTTGAGGCGGGTCCAGATGAAGCCCAGTGAGTCCAGTCCTCATTGTGATGAGGCAGGATGACAGCTCTGGCCTGTGCGGTCAGTGAGCAGAATGTGAACCCTCCGTGTCTATGGATGCACGGAAGCTGGGCTTATGGGAGAGCTTACGGAAAGCTGGTTTGTGGAAAGCTCCCTTAGGAGACAAAGACGAAAACATTACTGAGAGAACTTGTCTGCTGCCCCCATGGTTGGATGAGACGGGTTCACATATGTTTGGTTCGGAAGAAACCCATCCATGTATCAACTGGAGCCCGAAATCCAGGGATTCCACTCACTGGGGATGGGAACTATTTGGAGAAAAACAAAGAAAAATGACAACTAAATGGCACCGCATTTCCTGTGAGCTAAGAGGGAGCCCCAGGTGGTCTTAGAGGGCACTTACTTTGTGGGAGGTGCTAGGAGGCAGGTACAGGTGCTGTGGAGTGCGCAGGAGGAAGTGTGGATTGTAGGCAAGCACTGTGACTTTTTAGATAAGGTTGAGCAGGTCGAGCTCTCTGAGGGGTGTCCTAAAGGCAAACCCACTCAGGTGCCCAGGGATGTGTGCTTCTCCAGGTGTGTGGAGAAGACGAGCCATGTGCGTGCTGATTTGGGCCCTAGGGGATGAAGTCGCCCCCTCTCGAAATCCCGGCAGGCTGGCTCCTTGGGAGCTGCCTGAGACACTTTAGCGCCTGCTCAGAGCCTGGTGCTGCATCTGACTATCGGGCACACTGATGACGGGACGGTGATGGTGAATGATGCTTTGAAGGAGCTTTCTCGTGGGTCCTCATCCAAGTCTTAACTCAAAATCTACATTTGGCAGGAAAAGTGTTATTGGACCTCCTGCATGTCTGGGAAAAATACGGAGCCCCTGTGCCCACGTGTTGTAAGTGGAAACCTGTGTCCACACCCCCAGATAGTGTGCGTTCAGTCTCTTGCTTTCTCAGAAGCTCACTGCAAGATATTGCATACCAACTCAGAAAGATCCTGAAGGGCAGGGTGGAGCAGCCTAAGTGGGCTTCTGAGGCTGGAACTCTGGAGGGGTCTAGAAAGCTTCTTCTTTGCCCCCTCATTCACCCGTGCCCCTAAATATTCCCCAGGGGAACAGGGGAGGGACTATGTATTCCCAAGAGAAGCCAGCCAGAGCGCCCTGGCTTGGGCCGCTTGGTAGGGCACCCCTGAGCACCCTGCTCACACTCCGATTTGGCTGTCTTCAACCCAGGACACCTCCCCGGAAGAAGCAGTCACTGTCGTGTGGGACAGGACACAAGCAGCCTCCAGGTGGGGGATTGCACAAGGCTGGTGGGGAACGGAATTCAGTAGATCACAGTACAGGACTTTCCCACAGGTGCTCAGAAGCCCCCTTGATCATCAACCTTATGAATGCTTCCTATCAAAAGGGTAGATGGTATTGATCTCTGTACCTTGAGAAGGGACAGCAGACACATGAGCTTGCAAACACTGGGATGAAAAGGGGCCGCGCTGGTCCAGGGTCCCAGGCAGCATGAGAGCAGAAGGCTTCCAGAGTGCAGCAGATGGGGCTTGGTGTGTCCCTAGACATGCAGGAAGGGCCATGCGAGCAGCCCTCACCAGTGACCACCCAGGCGTGATCGCTGGACCTCACACACCAACGGAGGCCAGCTACCTAGCTTGTATTGTCCCGTTATTTGGGGTGAATTGTCTTCGTTTCTGGGTTGTAGGCATAGCAGTGCCACGAAGCAGCGGCCACTGAAGTTGTGTAAGAACAAAGAGCAAGCTCTCTTCTCTCCAGCGATGCAATGCGGAGGACACAGGCAGCAGATGTCTGAATGGCCCGCCCTCCTGTAACATGCCCCTCACTAGTGGAGCGCCCTCCACAAAGGCCTCCCCACTCCCCCATCAAGGGGTTTCATATGGCCACGCCTGGGGGAGCAGGTTTAGCCCTCAGGGGCGCACCCACGCCCTCCATTGGCAGTCAGAGGGAAGCTCTGAGGACAGACAGCCAGGAGGAGGCAGGGTGGGATCCCTCCTTCCCACCAGGTGTGAGTGTGCCGAGAGCCAGCTGTGCCATACGCTGGACCATGTAAAGCTGACACTGAGTCAGAGGCGGGTGTTAATTTCCCAATCATTGCGAAAGAGTTCTCTCATGAGATTACTCGCTGTTTTCTTCAAGTACCAGGTTCACCCATGGGTTAATATCGTGCCTGTTAGTGTAAGCTAGAATGCTGCTTCCAATTGTTACATAAATGGTCATGGCCAAGTTATTAAAAGTAAAATGAGCAAGCCAGTTCCGAGTAATCGCTTCATGCCTCAGTTACAATGAGAAAAACAAACCCAGCAACTATCAAGGATGGAGAGAGAGCGTCCTTCTTGGCCGTCTCTTTAAACCCGTTAGTGTTTTAGAGACAAATGAGTCACCGATCAGATGGTTCAATGGCCTAAACATATTCAAAGGAGATGCGCAGTCATCACGAGAATCCGTGTGAGAACATTTTCTTCTTTCTTGGACTGATTTTTAATTATAGTTAGCTTCACCCCAACCTCCTCTGCCATGAAGCCTAAAAGTGATTAATCCAGTGACTGTCTCTATCGATTCGTCGCTACTGGATTGCAAATAAAGAATGACAGGTAAAAAGCAAAAGAAGGAAAAACCACACACAGAACAAAAAATCCCACAGAAAACCCTTCACCCCAAAGAAAGTAGAAAATGAAAAACTAAAACAAATTAAAAATGAGGCCAAGCGGAGACCAGGTGAGAAGGTGTTAATTGTCCTCTTTCCAAAGCTCTCTGGGAGCGAGGCTCGTCTGGGAAGATCCCCGGAGAAGCACACAGGTCGGACGCAGCTCTCCAGCTGTGGACCGCAAGCACCTGCTGCCCTGACAGGAGCACCACAGGGGTGAGGGCACCAGCACGCAGCAACCTCGGCCTTGGGGCCCCGAGCTCAGTCCCGTGTCCGCAGGGGCTGGTCCCCCACGCCTCTGCACATCTCCTTCAGCCCCCTGGCTGCAGAACACAAAGTCTCTCTTCGGGGTCAACCTTCCAACAGCACAGCCGTATCCACCTGCCTGCTGCCCAGAGGGTGTTGGGAGACAAGAGGCACAGAAGTAGAAGGGCAGTCAAAGTGGACGGTCCCCTTTCCACGGTGGACTCTCCTCATTGCCCATGCTGTGGCCTGTCTAGTTTAATGGCATCTTAGAGACTCCCTTGTGAACCCACCTCTGTACCCATTAACCAAGGTCCACCGCTGATCGGGTGTCTGCTCAGAGGCCACCCTCTCTTTCTGAGGTGCACATGCACTCTAGGTCCCTAGTTGTGTTCGCTGGCCTCCGATGTCTAGGGTCCCCAGAGGAGGCTGTGTGTGTTCATGGTGGCTGTGGAGGTGATGAAGCGGCAGCTATGGCCACCAGCAGGATGGCTGAGTTGTGTTTCTCACCATCTTGGAAAAGAATCCAGGGTACACACCCTGCAGCCCAGCTGCTTCAAGACGGATTTTCGATCACCCACGTATGTGGGAGGCCACCGCCATGCACGGCCTTGCTAGTGTTCACTGGAAGCCCTGGCTCTGCTCGGGGCTGTGGGGGCCTTTCAGGAGCAGTGCACCCCTCAGAGAGGTGCCTTTCTAGAAGGCAATGAACGGTGCTCAGCACCCCGACGTGCTGGATGAAGGTCTTCTCCGTCACAGGAAACCAGGCGGTAGAGCGTGGGAAAAGCAATGCCTCTGTCGTGAGGGATAGAGACTATGTCAGGCCTCTGGGTGTGTGAGCACAAATGTTTTGATGTCGGATAGACACGAGTGCCCACTTCCTGGTGTATCTTTCCATTAGACTTGGGAGTAGTGAGCTCTCAAGTTAAAGTATTGCTCACAATTCACATGTATGGAAATGAACTTAAAGAACTCAGCGTTCAGTCTAAACCTTTAAAGCTGTAGGCTCCTTGGCACCCGTGGTGGTGAGTTCTAGGACACCTGGGAGTTTCCAAATCTGAAGGTGCTCAAGTGTCCCCGACAGAAAACCGTGTAGTATTTGTGCGTTCCCTACGAATGTCTGCGCCTACAGTTTAAGCCATCTTTCGGTGACTTAGAAGCCCTGACACGTGTCCGTGCCACATGGCAGCACCCCATGCTTCTCCCAAGAAGCCTTGTCTATGCCATTGCTGTTGATTTTTTAAAATTATTTATTGTGGCTCATAGAACTTTCATCACAATCCATACACACATCCATTATGTCAAGCACCTTTGTACATTTGTTGCCATCATCATTTTCAAAACAGTTTCTTTCTGCTTGAGCCCTTGGTATCAGCTCCTTGATTTTTACCAGATCTTCTGGTCTGTCATCGGCTAAATCCATGGGCTCTAAACCCCTGGGTGTGGAGGACCCACTGTGTGCCCTCTGGGATGACCCCCGTGGATTGTGTGTGTGTGTGTGTGTGTGATGGTGGATCATCTTTCCCTTCTTGCCTGTCATATTTTCTGTGGTTGATTTTACGTCCTGCATCGGGCGGGTGTCGACAGAGCCTACGGGCAGTTTGACGTCAGCAGTTCTTCCACGCCTGTTCCATGCGGTTCGTTCCAGGGCCCTCAGTGCAGCCTCATTCACCTCTCTCTTCCACTCGGGTCCTGCCTCTACTCCTCCGTTGCTTCTGCTTTCTGCTTGGTTTCACTTGGCGATCCTGAACGGCTTCTGTTTGCCATGCAGAGCCTCCTTTTAAACATTATTGTTAATTGGGTTCACAGTTCCCATCATAACTTTTTTCTATTCAGCAATGGAAAGATCTGACAGCTTGCCTCACCCCCATCCACAGTCCACCCGCCTCATTTTCCCTTCTCTGAATTTTAGACTAGTCTCTCCTCTTTCACCCAATTAACACCCTGCCGACCTGCCTGGTGTTTCCCTTCCCCCTGCTTTTCTCCGACTCCCGGGAACCATCAAAGTCTGTTTCCTTGGCTATGAGAGACTTGCTCCGAGTTGCTCCACTTCTTGGGCTTTCCTCTTCCCGTGCAGGACTTGTCCTTCAGTGCTGGGTTAACTCCACTCAGCGTGGCGGCTTCCAGTTCCGGCCATGCCAGGAGGCGTGTCGGTGCCTTCAGTTCTCTCCAGCAGCGCGGACGTCGTCTCCAGGGAGGGCACGGGCCCTGGTTTACTCATCCATCCTTCCTGCAGAGTTACTCGTTTCCATCTTCTTGCTTTTGAGAACAGGCCTGCCAAGGACATGGGAGTTGCCAAGGACATGGGAGTTCACAGATCTGCCCACGCTGTGTTTCTTGGGGTTCATACTAAACACCATCCCCCTGTTTTCCTAACAGTTGCCCCTGAAACTTGAACTTGGGCAAATGTTGCCCTTTTTTTATCTCAAGTGCCTGGTTATTCTAAAGCCTGCTGCTTGTCCGCGTCCCCCCCCCCCCCCCGCCCTCTGGAGACATCAGATGGCTGAAGGTTCAGCCGCAATGACTCGTTCATTTCCAGAGCAGAAGGGGGCTAAGGACTCCAGTATTTACCGGGGGTCTGACTTGTCGGCCAGGTTTGTCTTCGCAGTTTTGCTTTTCCTGCCCTCCAACCAGGGTCTTCAGACTAAACACAGGCCTTGTCCAGGGGACTCTGTGAGGGACTGCAGTTCCCTGCTGAGAGGAAGTGGAAGGAGACAGTCAACATGGGTCTGGGTCGCTCAACAGGGCAGACAGGAGCAGTGCAGCAGATGCACCCGCTGCCCCGGTGCCCCGCGCTCTCCTGCACCCATGTGGAGAGGGTCCCTGTTCTGTGGAGTGGACTTTGTTGGACAGAAGCTCTGCGTGGTCATTCATCCCTGAGGGAGGCACCAAGTTCAGTTGTTGTGAATTAGCCCAATCGTCGTGAATTCCTGGGGTGTTGGCCTTGGCGATCTAATCACAGGGCGCTTCCTGAACAAGTCAGTGGTGGGCAGAGAGTTGCAGTCCTACAAACTCAGCTTCAGATCCTCTAACAATCGTGATGACATCATGCCCGTGCCAGCCAGATGGAAAATATTGCCCTGAGAGGATGTAAAGATGAAGAAGGAAGGAATCATTAATGATCATCCTAATTACGCTGTGAAGAAAATCAAAACTCCTCATCAGTTAACTACCCATCCCATTAGCTGATTAAAGTATGCACGTGTCAAATTAGTAAGCAAATTGCAGGGTACAAAACTAAGATTTTCTGAATCCGTATTTTGTTACAGCCTACACAATGCATCTAAGTATCAAAATACATTTTCAAGGAAATGTTCAACACCTTTGTCTCTTAGACTCGTAGTTGACATGCTGAGGTGTTAGGATTTAGGGAACGCAGTTGTAATCAGGAATGACAGGGGGAACTGTGCAGCAGCCCCCCTCCCCCCGCTATCCCCCCCCACATTGGTTAGCTCTGGGAACTTCTCTGCCATTGGCTCAGACTTGTGGATGGGCCACTGAGAGTCCACGAACAGTCTGGCTTTGCTCCACGTGAGGCAAAGGATGATCTCGGTGACAGTGAGGGGCCTAGAGTCCACAGTGGACAGAGAGATGAGGGAAGGGCTTCCAGCTGCCTCCAACGTGAGCAAGAATAAGGCAGGAAGTTCTGGAGAGTCACAGGTTCCAGGCAGCCTTGCTCAGGCCATGAGTGAGTGAAGACTCCCACGGTGTGTTGTGTGAGCACTCTGCCCACGCATGGGGCTGAATCCTGCCAGATAACCCTACCCGCTTCCTGAGGCAGCAGTCCACCAGAGCACAGCGCCCCCCACATTTCTTCTAAAGCCATGTAGCTCCCCAGTCCACCCCTAGCTTCATCTTCTCTACTAATGGCTTCAGGGTGGTTCTGAGTTCCAGACCTGCTCGCATCCTGTGCTGTGTACAAGCGTTGTCTCTTTACAGTGAACCTAGGAATGAGGAAGTTAAAGAACGAAGATGCCCATAGCACTAGAAAGCACACTGCCCACCAGGAGTACGTGCAGCAGCAGGTGATGCCCGAGGCAAAAACCATGGCCACTACCCTCGAAAATTCCAACCCCCAGTGACCTCGGGGAGCAGAGTAGAATGGCCCCAGGGGGCTTCCAAGCTTGTACAGCCTGACAGAGGCAGAGGGCCACAACTGTCTCACAGGAAGAGGCAGGCAGCTTCAAACTGTGAACCTTTTCAATCATTGTGAGTCATCCAAAGCAGCCCTGGTGGTGCAGTGCTTATGAGTTGGGCTGTGAATGGCAAGATCAGCAGTTCAAAGCCACCAGCCACTCCACAGGAGAAAGATGGGCTCTCGACTCCTGTGAGAGGTCCGTGTCAGAAACTCACAGGGCAGCTCTGGCATGGGCTTGATGACACTGAGGTTTTGTTTCGGCCTTATGTGCCCCACCACCAGGCCCCTCGCTCAGCACGTAGCGAAGGCTTTGAAATGATTATTCCATCTCAAACCAGTCTCTTCATCACGTCCTAGGTAGAAGCGTGGGTTTGGGGTCAAGCTGCAAACACAAAAGGACAGGAAACACCGACCACAGACATTTCTCTCATCTGTATGAGGACCAGGTGCAGATGGAATTGTGGCTGGACAGATCTGCTGTCTCCATGGCTGGTCTCTGGCTGGTCTATTGCCACCAACTCTCGTTCTGCACAGCCTCAAGAAGGTGCCAACCTTGGCAAAGACATCCACATTTATACCAGTGCTTTTCTTCTCAATCTCACTGTTTTGCATATTTCCTCTAAGATGCAAGGCCAGACACCGTGTTTATGCGACTCTGGGTGGAAAGAACACAGGATATGCTCTTTGCAGACAGAATGAGGCACAGTGGCTGTCTTATCACGGCAATGGCCTACCTTTGGTTGATCCAGCCTCCCTCCCATGCAGTCTCCAGCAACCTGTTAGCAGCACATCCTCAGTGGAGACTTGTCCCATGGGTCTTACTTTTCTCGGTCCGGCCAGACAGTGTAAAATGCCAACAGTTCCCATGATGGAGGGAGCTCCACTGAGCAAGAACCAAAACAAGTCACAGCTCTTCCAGGCTTCTTATTCCTAAAAAAAATGTGTCCATCTCTCCAGATTCCACTTTCCAAGGAGGGTTAACACATTATGAAAACATTGTTTGCTTGCTTTTCTTAATATGGATTTGGTATCTGACCCATCAGCAGGCACCAAGAGACCTGACTATTATGTTTGCTGTCAAAGTTACACTTTATAAAAAGATAAAGCTCTATTGAGTAGAAAGCTTTCAGAACATTATGTTCTTGAGCTTTCCACCGTCCCTGACCCCACCCCTAGCCCCTCCATTTCAGTAAGTGCTTTCTTAAACATGTTATTCTAGTAAATGTCTGCCTTATCTTCCAGTCTTCTTAAAAGCTGTAGCGTGAATTCTGGTCTAGGACTGCCTTGTTCCATGTCTTTCTCAATGGTGTGGGGAGGCGGAGGCGCCCTCCAACATTCCATCCATTAAACCTAGCACAGGGAAATCCGGGAAGTCTGCGGCTCTGGGCGGGTGGCACTGCCTCTGGAGAGACAAGGTTATGGTGTGCATCAGCTAACATCCCTAGATACTTAATGAGTTGAGACCTAGAGAAACCACAACCACTTCCAGGGAGACAACAGCTATGCCTAGTGATCCGATAGGACAGCACATAACTGCCCCTGTGGGTTTCTGAGACTGTAACTCTTTATGGGGATAGGAAGTAGCATCTTTCATCTTTAGATCTGTTAGTGGTTTTGAACTGATAACCTTGTGGTTAGCAGCCCAACCCATAACCACAACACTACCAGGGCTCATGGAAAGTCTATTTTATGATTTAAGCCAATGAGTTGGAGGTCTGTCTAAATGTCTGTCAAACAATAAAGATATTGAAATATTTTAAAAACAAGACGAGGCCCATCGGCTGGAGAGACCACAAACCATAGACTTCCCACAGGTGCTGCTTGTCCCTTCTGGGTCCCTTGTAGAGACTGGAGGCGTGTCCTACCAACATGTTCCACAGAAGTCCGGGGAAGGACTTTGAAGAGATGCTGTGGCGTGAATGCCGCTGCTGTAATTGTGTGTGTTTATATTCGCCTGCGGGTCTAGCTGAAATCCTTGAGGGCAAGAGTCCTCTGAAAAGGAGCAGAAAGGGAGATGGAAAGAAGAAGCAGGACCAGGGCCAGGATGCCTGGAAGGGGTTCTCTATAGGCCAGTCCTTCAGTGAGGATCATCCATTCACCTGCCAGAGCCTTACAGTGACACCGTCCCTCTCCTTTCATCATCAGAAGGCTGGAGTTCCCTCGAGGTCCAGCTTGTCCTTGGTGCTCACTGCCACGCAGGTCTGGTGGAATAGAAGCAAGTGAGGGGGGACCCTGCTTACTCGCCCCTCTGAGACCCCTGCAGCTGGGAGGGGAAGGGAGGCCAAGCTGCAGGGTCTCCATGGAGAAGCCCCGCTGCATCTCTGATGCGACGGCCTGCAGATGGCCTGCAGACACACTCTGCCCTCTACCTGCTACTCAGCCCAGCATGCTAGTTGTCATGGCGTGCCGGGTTTTCAGGCTGGGCAGGATCCAGTGGGGAAGAGTCAGGCTGATTTCTTCCAAGTTTGATTGTCATCTTAGATGAACGTTGTCTGTATTTCCCAATTCACATTCTTTAATTTTTAAGGCCATATTTTTGAAATCAGCAGCCCAAAGAGTCTCTCTGACTTTGGAGAGGGGTCTCTTTTACACACTGCAAGAATCCCCTCACCCACCACCCACCCCCTCACCAAGTCTGTATCAACAATCCCTGCTCCAACCACAAGGCTCTGGTCTCAGTTTTGGAAGGGGATTCCTTGCCTGGGACCCCATTAGAACAGATCTCGCTGCAAACTTTGCAGTCCACCAATTAGTGGATAACAGATGTGAATCTGCATCATTGACCAATCACAGCCCTTCTTTCAGTGCAGCAGGGAAGCATCTCTGAGCAGCATCCTCCAGCTTGGGGTGGTAACTGCTGGCCTAGCAGCCTCCTCCTGTCAGGGAAAACCAGCCCTGACCAATATCACAGGTCCATAGACACAACTGTACAACGATCATATATAAAGATTATACTAAAGTCACAGAGAATAAGAGGGATAGGAAAGAGAATAAAATAAAGGAGTCAGACACATTTCATGGTAGCATGCTCACCTTCTGGACAGCCATCATCTCAACAGGCAGGTCCGCACAGAACGCGGATGGAGGAGAAGGGAGGGGAGAATGATTTATTTCTAACCATGGCTCATGTATACTTGGGGGTGTCCAAGTCCCCCAGATTACAGGTAACCACATATGTCACAGGAAGGGGTAGTCCATACGCAATACAACAATGGGAGGGGGATGATCTAGGGGTTTACATGCAATAGGAAGAGGAGGGATTAGAGGTACACATGTGACAAGATGGGCGGATCCTAGATTCAGGATGGCAGCCTAACCTTGGTTGTCGCTGAGCTGGTTTCACCTGTGCTGAGCTCTCCAGGGAAACAATCACGATCCTATCAGTAGGGTGTGAGCCCTCCCTACAGTGGACCAGACAGTAGTCTGAGTGCTCTGGATGCTGATGCCTTCAGGGAGAATATCTCCAAATATCTGACCTCCCACCAGGCGCTGGCAAGCAGTCTCTTAGGTTTGGACTATATTTGGGAGAGACAAGCTGGGGAAAAGCCTTTTTGTGTCCCACATTCTCCCCGCGTCAGAGCTGTGGCCGTGCTCACCTGCTTCTACCTCCCATCAGCATGGCTCCTGAAAACGTTAATGTTAGGGCTGGGTACTCTGCAGGTCTGAAATCCAAGTAATTACTGAAGACTGGCTTGCTACTGTGAATAAAGGCTATTTCCCAGGTTCACTGAGACCTCCCCTCCCAGGACCTTCAGTGGTTTGTGGAGCCAAGTCTGGGGTTAACCAGGAGTCTGTGCGGCACCAGTCATCACAAAGCCAGTGTCCCCACCGCAGGATGAAAGCGCATTTCTGTTTTCTTCTGTTCCTGGGTGGTGGGCAGGCAGAGGAGAAGGCATCAGGTAGATTTTTTTTCTTAAAGAACTCCTTTCTCTTTCAAATTTGCAAGACTGTTTGGAGGGTGAAGAAAAGGGGGAAAATAGAGTCAGAAAGAAAGCAGTTCCTTTTATTTGAAACCACCAGCCGCTCTGCTGGAGAGAGGGGCTTTCTACTCCCACCAGTGTTCCGTCTCAAAAACTCACAGGACAGTTCTCCCTGTTCCTATGCACTTGTGATGCGTCAGGGTTGATTTGGGGCAGGGAGTTTGGTCTTTGTTGCTGTGTAAGCATCTCTCCCTAAAACAAACCCCCCACCACCCCTGAACCACAGTGGCCCTGTAGGACAGGGTTGTGCTGGTCCGTGGGGTTTCCGAGAGATGCCGCTGAAGGAAGCCGACTGCCTGCCTCATCTTTCTCCCAGGTAATTGGTGGGTGGATTCTATCTTCCAGCCTTGTGGTTAGCAGCAAACCAAAACCAAAACCACTGCCAGCAAATTGGTTCCTCTAGCACAGGGCAGAACTGCCCCTGTGGGTTTTCCAGACTCTTTGTGGGAGCCAAGAGCCTTATCGTTCTCCTGTGGAACCTTCGGTGGTTTCAAACTGCTGACCTTGTGGTTAGTACCCCAATGTTTAACCACTATGCCACTGGGGCTCTTCAAGCATATAACATGATTTTATTGAATGCTAAAATATGCATAGACACAATGTACAAAGTCTACACCTTGGCCGCAGCTCCTGCACACCCACTTACTTCCGTAACTCTTTGCCATTCCTTAAGGCATGCTTCTTGCTAAAGGACAATTTTCCATGCAATCTTGGGAAAATATCACCTTGGGAGTCCCCCCTGCCCCCGAGTAAATGTGTACTCACACCGTCATGGCCCTGCATTGCTCGTGGATGTTGGCCAGGCACACAGCCTATTCACCTGTGCTTTGGTCTGTCTTGGCAATCTCCCCCCACTAGAAAATGTCTTCAGGACTATGGCCCAGATACAGGGGGGCTGTACCATTCCTATAGCAAGCCATGGCCGCTTGAGCTAGGCGAGATCCCCCCAGAATCTTAGTATTGCCATTGAGCTTCCATAAGACAATCCTGAGAAATAATCACACGTAGCAAAGCAGTGATTCAGGGGCTTGTGTTCTTGAGGCGATCCGCTCGCTTGAGGAAGCGTGAACAGCCCTTGAGCAGCCCTAGTATACTCTGCTTGTGAACAGTCGCTGTCTCCTCCGGAGCGTTCCACTCCAGTGTTGGCACTGAACCAGGGAATTCTATCCCACACTCTCCCTCCCCATGGCCCCTGCCCCCCCTACCTCCTCCCTCCCCCTCCTTCTGAATCAGTGATCACTCAGGGGCCATGCCGGTGTGAGTGACCGGGTTTAATGTGAGCAGTCGACAGCATTCTGAGCTGCATGGGTGGACTCATCAGCTCCATGGCGTCTTTGCACAGTAGGATGTGGCCTTTCAATGGCGTGAATTTGGATCGGATTCAAACCAGTGACCTCCAAGCTGAAGGTTTTGCAGCCCATTACTAATCTGCTGAGACATCTAATAGCACACAGGGAGGTGCCTGAAATTGCTGACTTAAAATGCTCACAACTAGTCAGATGTGATAACATAACTGGTAAACAGGCACTTCTGGTCCTGCAAGCAAGTGGAAGGGGTCTTGGTGGGGATATAGTGAATTTAGAGTGTGACTGGTTATCAGAAGGTCAACAGGATGGACCCGCCAGCGACCCCCAGGGAGAAGGGCATGGGAGTCTTTCCACACAGTGGCAGTTTGGTGAGCCCACAGGGCAGTTTTCCTCTGTGCCCAGGGGTCTCTGTGGGCAGGACTCAACTCAACAGAGGGCAGTGGATTTGCTAGTTGACCGGGAGCTGCTGGTCACCCTGGACTTTCTCCTCTCTAGTTATCATCCTCTTCACCTGAACGGGCTCCTACCCGCCCTATTGTCTGGTAGGAACCCTTTCCTAACCAGACAGAAGTTTCCAGAGGGTGAGCATTCACATGGAGACCAGTCCCCGCTACAAGAATTTAAATCACATTGCGAACATGAAGCTCTGCATTGCACTCAAATTGGTTCACTTCCCCCAAAACCCCTCCTCCACACACACACAGAACCTTCAAAAGTTGGACCAGAAAGGCCCCTTCTAAAGAGCTGGCCTCCTGTTTTTCTCATATTGAAAGTTGTCCTTTTGGAAATTTCATAAGCATCTAATCAGTGTACACTAATTGTGGGTGCTTTCTGCCAGAACATGCAATTGGGCACCCAATTAGAGAACTGCAGAAATGTTTAATTGCATGTGTAATTTTAACCTATTGTTGAGAGGAAAAATAGAAGGGATGAAAAAGAGCATTCTGACTGCGACTCAGAGGGAATTAGAATAAGACCTAGTGGAAGGAGTGGGGACCATGGACGGCAAGAAGCAGAAAGAGCCACCATCCCAAAGTCTGGTGGGCTGACCAGGGCAAAGGCTCAGAGCCTGGGCTCTATTCCAGCCTGGGCACAGGCAGATGGCTGTGGCAGGCCTAGGTGGGTACCGCAGTGGATGCAATATCACCCCTGTGGCTGACCCTGAAGCTCACTCCACCCAGACCAACCAATTGGCACCACTTCCATTGCTCAGAAGGTGACTGGCTGCCAACTTGTGCGCTGCCCAGACAGGATCGGCCTCACTGACCAGAACGGACATTGCCCTCCAAAACAGGAGACCGGTTTCAATTTGGGTGGCAGTCATACCTCCCGGGATTGGGTCATTTAAGTAAATCCCTTAACATCCAAACCCTAGGTCGTCTGAACAAAGAATCAGAGGTTGTAGGAGTTCAGGTCTTCTCGCTTGTCTTATGAAACTCCTCGCTGTCCAGTCATTTCGGGCTCAGGAAACCCTGCATCCATTCCCAAGGCTGAATCTTCACAGTGTAGACGGTTGCCCATCTTTCTCCCGTGAGTTGCTAGGGGAAGGAGTGCTTGGGAGCCACCACTTACTTTAGGTGCTAAGGGATGTCTGGTGCTGCCATGTACCTTCAAGTTGATTCTGACTCACAGAGCCCTTCTAGGACAATGTCAAAGAGCCCCCAGGGTTTCCTGAGGTGTCACCTTGACAGGTGCGAGCCCCAGCTCGTCTTCCCTTGGAGGCAATGGGTAGGTTTGATCCTGCAACCTTCAGGTGGGGACAGACCCAGCGTATCACCAGGTGTTCTTCTACCGAGAAGGAGCCCCCCGACTCCATCTGAGCACCACACCTGAGTGAGCACATTGCTGAGCTTGGGAAGGTGGGCAGAGGGACACGCCCCGCCGAGCTAGTGCAGTCCATCTGGACAGTGTCCCCCAGGCATGGGGGAAGAATAGGGGAGATCAGATAAGGACCTGATTTCAAAGTGGTTTCATCACCGTGGTGTTCCTTCGTGGAGGGAAGCTTTCTCAGGGTGAAGTTACCTTGGGCTGATATTCTGCTCTTAGGCTTCAGAGAGGCACTGCCAGGCAGGAAAATATGCTTGTCTACCGCCCTGGCCCTCAGCACACAACCTGACCCTCGGACCCTCCTCCAGGTCTCCTCGTGTCCCACCCATCTGCTGACTCCAGATGGCATTTGCTACAGGGGGGGCTCTCCTGTCCCTGGACTGGCCAGGGGCCAAGTGGCATTTCTGGACCCCAGCCTTTACATGGTGGGTGAGGCACATCCAATCCAGGGGCTGTTGTGATGGTGAAAGCCATCGTCCTCTAGGACCGTGTGGTGTCGGTTGCCGTTAGGCGTGGCTCGGAGCTGTATCAGCTCTGTGTACCACAGACCCACCCCCACACCCCAGTCCTGGGCCCTCAGCACAGCTGTCTGTGTTTCAGCCCACTGTGGCAGCCGCTGTGGGGCTCAGGGCACGCCGGTTTGTGGAGGGAATGAGAGGGTGCAGGCTGCCACCAAGGGGTCCGTTGTGTAGGCTGCTGATGGGGTTACATGGAGAGCAACCACACAGGCTGCTGCTGCCGCTGTTGTTGTTCAGGTTCATCACAGTGGCGGGTGAAAGGGGGTCAAGGATGGCTGGTAGCTGTGGCAGCAGCTCTGACTCAGAGAAGGGAATGTGGTCAGGTCCTGGGACAGCTTCCTGCTCCTTGGCCTGCTCACGTCCATGCTGTGTATTGTGGGTATTTCCACCTGCGCCTCAGTGAAGACTGTTCTCCATCATCCATGGGGCTCCAATGGGCTGCTCTTCGGGCCCCACTGAAACTCTGCCCCAGGTGAGCCTGCTGGTGTCGGAAAGCCAGATGGCACCGCCCCAGCATGCATCGCAGTAAGAAGCAGACCACCTGAGGATGGCACCAGGCAGATGAGGGTGGAGAATAAGTTCACCCCATGGGAACAGTGCTCAACTTTGCCCTCTGATGCCTCAATGCCCCTAAGTTGCTCCCACATGCATAGTGATATCAGGTTTCCCATCTTAAGGACAGCCCATCCTCCAGGGAGCTAGAGACACAAAGCAGATTTTTTTTTCTTTCTTCCCAACACAAAGCAAGTTCCTTTCCTATAAATTCCCAGCTCATTCTAGTGGTTGAAGAGGAAGCCCGGTGAGCAGACACGTCTGTATTTGAGAGAGGCCGGCCCTCTGGTCTCAAGCAGTTATCTGATTAATCGGCCCCAATATCATGATGATTTTCTGGCCAGTCGATATTCAATGCTGAAATAAGTCCTAGAGGCCCAATGAGGTGAAGGTCTATTTGCTCCGGAGGGGCCTCCGGAGGGCTGCGCATGGAATGGAGGCTCTCTTTGGGGATGTGGATGAGGCAGGGAAGAGCTAACCGTGAGGACGCTGTGCGTGCGAACGCCCCCAGGTCCCTGCAGGTCCAGCAGAAGCAGACTCCTGAGGTCCTGTCCAGGCTACACGGGCATCGTTTTTGGAGTTGTATGCGCTTGTGCTCAGTCCTGAAGCCTGTGTCTTTTGTCGCTGTCCTGTCTTTGCTCCTTTCCCTCCGGTCTTTCTTAGGTCACCGTCGGGTCTTTTAAGCAGATGGCTGCCACCGCCGGACATTCACACACATCGAATGGTGATGTGGTTCCCATTCTAGCATTGGCAGGAATCCCACCATCGGTACACAGGGAGACTGTGCCATGGGAAGGGGAAGAGTGTCGCCAGGAGATGCGTGCTGTCACTTGTCAGCACGAGGCAGGGCACTGTGGCTTCTGTGCTGGGGCCAGCTGGAGACATAACATACAACACGCTCATTGTCCTTGAGGGATGCCCAGCTCATGCTGCCCCATGCCGCTCTGAGGGGGCTGGGAAGGCAGGACTTTCAGTGGTGGTGTCTTCTGGAGGGTCTCCAGGCCTTTCTCCTGTGGGCTCAGACCCATGCCCTTCACACCACCTGGGAAATCCAAGGTGAAGTGTCAGCCTCCTGCTGGCCCTCCCCCTGCTTACCTGTCAGTCCTTGTTCCAGGCTCCTTTCCCATCTGCTGGGCACACTCCATTCTTGCTCAGTATCAGCACGTGTTCTCTCACCTTCCCAGGAAGGCCCTCTCTTCAAGCCCCCCCTTCCCAGGTGCCCTGAGTCTCCAGAGCATGGAGCTGGGCAGAAGGTGGTGCTGCTGGTCATCCATCCCCTGCAGCAGCACCTGGCAGCTTCCTGTTGCACAAGCATCACTGCCTGTGATTCATGGGCCCCGTCTGCATCTACGACGTGAGTAATGGGGTTGTCAGCCAGGGATAGGGCCACTGCGTTCACTTCCCATCTGAGACCTACTGGGAAAACAGCAGTCCTGAAAAGTACCCCAGAAATGAACTTAGCCGAGATTGGGGCCCCTCCCTCATAAGGGTGTCTTACTCCCCAACTTCTTCCAACAGAGTCTATCAGCAGCAGCTCCCTTTGCAAAGCTCCAAGCCCCAGGGTCTCCTCTCTCCTGCTCCCAGCTGTACCCAAAGACAGCACTCTGCTTGGAGTGAGGGTGCAGGGACTGGGTGTGGACCAAACTTATGGGGATACATGGTGTGTTAGTCTGGGTAGACTAGAGAAACAAATTCATAAACATGCATATGTATATAAGAAAGAGCTTTGTATACAAGAGAAGTGGCGTGTTAAGAAAACACTCTAGCCTAGTCCAGGTCAAGTCCAGAAGTACAATATTAGCTCATATGTCTGATACCAACTTATAAAATCCTCTTCAGACTCACAAAACCCATGCAATGACACTGAATGCCTTTGATCTCAAAGGCCAGTGGGTGTGAAATCTTGTGGATCCAGTGGCAGTGCAAGTATCTCAGCACTGGCAGGGATCTCTATGTGGCTCCTCCAGCTCCCAGGGCTCTGGCTGCATCAGGGTAGCTCCACGTGGCTTCTCATCAGGGATGTCTTGCAGGGAGTGAGCGGATCTCGCCTCCAGTGAACGATTTTTCTCTGTAGCATCATGCTGCGACCTGATTGGCAGGTCAGACTCCACCCCTTCACTCATAAGTTACAAATTGACAACAGATTGTGTAACTACCACACATAGGAGGGCAGGTCACAAAGTACGGCTGCAAAACCATAGAGACAGAACAAAATTCTTGCAACCTAAAGCCACTGTTTGCCGGCACATGCTCCCTCTTGGTCTGTAGGCTTCTTCTGAGGGTGGTGTTTCCATCACTCCCACCAAGGAAGACATCTGCGCTCTCCCGTGTACCCCATGTCAAAGTGGTTGTGTGGGTTTCCTTGAAGGCCTCAGGTCGTGCTACTCCCCAGTTTTCTTTGGGTTTGGGGAATAACCATCCATAAGATATGAGATGCGGAGACGCTGGGGGGAGGCCACCCCATCAAATTCCTGGAGGGCAGCAAGGGAGCTGCCCTTGAAGAATGAACCGGTCCATCATTGCGACAAAGAAAATTCCCCAGAGCAACACTCCTGACCGCTACAGTAATAAATAGTTCACTGGAGGACAGACTCACACTCTGCTTCCTCCTCCTGCTGACCAGCCACATGAAGCTATGCTGATGGAGCCAGAGTCCTGGAGCAGGAGGAACCACATGGAGATCCATGCCAACACTGAATCCACAAGACTTTCCCCCCACTTGCCTGTGTCTTCCTGTAGTTGGCATCATTGCATGTGTTGTGTGTATCTGAAGAGGAACTTATAGACTGGTATTGGACATATGGGCCAATTTCAGACTTATGAGCATGTTTTCTTAATATGCGATTTCTCTTTGATATAAAGGTCTCTCTTTACACATGAGTCTCCCTGGATTTATTTCTCTAGTCTACCTGGACTAGCACACATATGTATTTATTTCTTTCATTTGTTTTTTTTGTTGTTGTTGTTTGTGAATCCCTTTTGAGAAACTCTTGATAAAGGTTACGTGCTTTTTAAAAAGTAATTACCCTAATGAGCGCAGATCAATCACACCTCCCTATCCTGAAATGTCAAACTTCTATTTTAAAAAATAATTCTACTGCACAGAAAACTGGCAAGGCGCTGTGTCGGCACTGCGGATCTGGCGGTGGGCTACGGAGCACGCGGTCGGCCGTTCAAAACCACCAGCCCCTCTACAGGAGAGAGAGGAGGCTGACTGCTCCGCTTGCCTGATTGACGGGTGTCTAGGCCAAAGCAGGAAGGTTCTGAATCTCACTTGGAATTCCCTCTCTTCCGTGAATGCTCTCTTGGTGTGAACAGAAACATAAGCCACAGTGAGAAAATGGCCTTGCAGGGCAATGCGATTGTGATTTCTATGTTGGGCAAGTGGAGGCTGCGTTGTGGACTGCCCATGCAGGCCTGGTTCAGCACTTGCCTTCATCAGACTCACAGGAAGGGATCCCATATGGGTAAGGCATTCCTGTGATGAAATGGTTAACAGGATGGGATGTCGAGTCCACCAAGAGGTGGCTCGGAGGAAAGGAGTGGAGGTCTGATCTCACAAAGCCAGCACAAAGAGCCCCATTGAGCTCAGGCCTGCTGGTCGCACCAGGCACCGTGAGTTGGGCTGTGGTTTTGTTGGGACTCCCAGAAGACCCCACAGGTGGCACAGTCCAAGCGCCTGGTGGCTTCATTACGAGGTGACCCTCACTGGTGAGGCACAGTGAGGGTCACCTCGTACAGTGCACACCTGAGCACAGTGCACAGCTGAGCAGGAAACTGAGAAGGAGAGGTGTATGCACCTGATGCTGGTGGGTATAGGGCCAGGGCCATGGATCTGAGGATGGTTATCCTGCAGACTGGTCATCTCAGGGCCTCTGGAGGTCAAGGCATTTCCAGGCTTCCACTCTGTTGACCACAGTGTCAGGAGGGTGTGGCATTCCAGGGATGGCCTGGCCGAGCAAGGACAGCTCCTTCTGTGGACGTTCCCTCAGAGTGACCATGTCTAGCTGAGGCTGGGGCTTCTTGGCCCAGTTGACCACAGATGGCACCGGGTTCATCCTTGTACATATTTCCCCTGCTTGATGCCAGCCTCAGGTTTCACGCTCCGCCTTCGGCAGACAGCTTCCTGCTGGCTGTAGAACCTGGTCCCTGGCTGACAGGCTGAGCTACTGTGGTGTTTCTCATGGTCTTTCTTTAGCTACCGGGTGGTTGGATTTTATGCCGACTTGATGCCTGCAAGGAGCTAGAGGTGCTGTCCAACTTGTCAATCAACGTTGTGGCTTGGCGATGCCTCCTTGGGGATATGGCCTTCTTACCAGACAATGGGGATTTCTCTCGCTCTGGCTCTCCACAGTGCCTGATTGCCTCCAAGAGATTCTATCCCTGCCTCCAAGGCAGCCCCACCTGGTTATCCAACCCTGGAAGCCAACCCTGCAGGCTATAGGTGTCCTCCCACGTTCCTCTGGTCCCACTGGCCTTTGATGCCCCTGCTTCCTGACATAAGATGACTTCTTGACTTAAGCCCCTTCTGAAGCATCTCTGCATGCCACTGGGTCTGTCTCGCTTGACAACCCAGCCTCCCGCAGTTCCCTTCCCATTGTCTGCACGTGCCTTCTCTACGTGGACCTGCGTCCGCCTGCCCCCCGCCCAGGTGATTGCCCACAATGAGAACCCTGTCTTGCCCTCTCTTTGAGGTTCCCCTCTCTTTGAGGTTTCAGAATTAACTCTCGCACGGAAGCAGAATCCCAGGTCCACAGGTGCCAGCATTTCAGGACCGTGGGTGTCCCGATGGTAAGGCAAGGGGAAGCACCTAGACAGAGGAAGGGGACCTGCCACAGGACACAGGACGAAAGGCAACAAGAATTAGGAGAATGAGTACAGGAAGCATTCAACCCCCATCCAACACAGCTTTGAACATTAAAGGGAAGGGAAGCCAGGGGAAGAAATCTATATGGAGGCCAAACAGGCCTGCTTCCTGACAGCTGCACTTACTAATTAGCACTCCATCATTTCCTCTAAATGCTCGGTCAATACTCAGGCATCCCTGGCAGGCCGTTTGCTTTCTAGTTTGCTTCTTAATGGGGAGAGATTCAGCCTGGCCTGGCCCGGCCCATGTCATTCTGCCAAAGCCTGGGGCCTGAGGGGAGACTGGAGCTAGCCTGGCTCCAGAGGAACCCCCAATCTCCTAGTGTTGGCAGATTCTGTTCCCACCCCCACAGGACCCGACAGGCTGGGCCACAGCAGAGGCAATATCTAAGTTGTCTCCACCCCTGAATCTAGCTCTGCTTTGCGCCCCTCCTCAATGTTCAGTTGAATAGACATTGACAGAAGGGGCACCAGAAGAAGCACCTCCCCTCTCACCCCTCAGGTCTGGTGCCTTTTATATCTGTGGCCCCTTGGAATGTGTCACTCTGCACCTTATCTTACGACCCTCTGGATTTATGTCTCGGGCAAAGGCATCTCTCTGTCCCTCACTTCAGCTCCTCACCCCACCCCACTCTTCATACTCTTGTTGGTCATTCTGGTTCTTTCTGCATTAGCATCCTATGTTGCCTTTTCCAAGGTGACTCAGCTCTGCCATTCTTAGCCATCCTCCATCGACCACAGCGGTGACTCCTGAGCGTTCCTTTAGAATGCAGGAGCAGAGTCAGCTGGGCCAGTTGGGACCCCGGTGCCATCAGCCACATACTGTGTGGCTGGGCAGCGACACAGGGGCCCCTCTGCCCTGCTCTATTTCCTATCTCAGAGGCGATAGCAGAGAATCATGCATTATTGTGTGTAAAAAGTTAGCTTGTTACCTGGCAGTGGAATGCACTCAAGGATAGTAGTCTGAGGTGAGTGGAGCAGGGTAACTGACGAGCGCACTTGACCAGCACAAGAGCACCAGCAGCCGCTGTTAACCCCAAACTGTTCTACTTAATGTAATTATAGAACAACAACAGCGACAACGTACACAATGCAGTTCGCCTACGGTCCTTTACGGGATGCAGTCTCGCTGGAATCTTTATAGACGGCTGCACTGCTCAAAAGCAGGCACGTTGGAGTCAGTGTCTCCTCAAAAGGGCCTGATGATGCTTAGAATCCACTCTTATTTACCTTCCAGGTAGTGGTTAAAATCTAAGCCCTGCTATCTAGTTAGTCAACAAACATATCTTGAGTCTGACCAAAGATTTAATGAACCTTATGGGCCTGTTGGCTTGCTCAGGGTCAACAGTTGTTTCCCACGGTTACCCTGTGACTCCCTAACGTGTACTTCCAGAGACAACGCTGTATATTCTCTGTGTATTCTGAGTGCAAACAGGGCACCGCAAAGACAGTCTGTGTTGCGTGGCTGTGGTCTTCTGGCTGGCGCACCTTCTCAGTAGATACATCTCCTCCTTCCTCTGATTTGGAGCAAGTGACTTTGTTAGCACCTGCACTTTGTAATTGTCAAGTACCTGCATCTCAGGTGGCTGCAGCAACAGCAGTATTGAGGCCCACAAGAGTATAAATAGTTAACGTGCTTGGCTGCTAACCTAAAAGTCCGTGGTTTGAGTCCACCCAGAGGTAGATGGGTTGAAATCCCTGGTGATCTGTCACTAGATCAATCACCATAACTGCATGGGGCACAGTGTTACTCTGACCCACATGGGGTTGTCTGCATCAGAGCTGGACCACTCATGCTGCAGTGGCCGTCTGCTGTCATTCTGGAAGCATTGCCAACTCTCGGTGCCCAGGAGCAGGCAGCAGTGCTTGAGAATCTCCACACAAAATGGAAAGAGCTCACAGAGTCCCCATACCAAAGGGAGCAGGCAGAGTCCACCATTTCAGGTTGTTGCTTGCGAGCAAGCACCAACGGTGCTGAAGGAAGTTCAAGCTGCACTGAAAGCATTAGACCAAAACAAGTTTCCAGGAATTGATGGAACACCAATTGAGATGTTTCAACAAGCTGATGAAGCACTGGAAGCACTCACTGGTCTAAGGCAGGAAACTTGGAAGACCGCTCCCTGGACAACTGACTGGAAGAGATCCATATTTGTACTCATTTCAAAGAAAGATGACTCAGCAGAATTCTATCCCTGATATTCTGTACAAGTGAAATTTTGCTGAAGACCATCCAACAATGGTTGCGGCAGTACATTGACAGGGAACTACCAGAGGTTCAGGCCAGCGTCAGAAGAGGATGTTGAACAAGGGCCATCATTGCTGATGTCAGATGGATCTTGGCTCAAAGCAGAGGACACTAGAAAGATGTTTACTTGTGTTTCATTGATTACGGCAAAGCATTTGACTGTGTGGATCAGAACAAACTATGGATCTTTTTGAGAAGAGTGGGATTTCTGGAACACTTCATTGTGCTCATGCAGAACTTATACACGGATCAAGAGGCAGCTGCCCAAACAGAGCAAGGAAATGCTGCATAGTTTAAAATCAGGACAGGTGTGAGACAGGGTTGTATCCTCTGAACATACTTATTCAAACTGTGTGCTCAGCACATAGTCAGATAAGCTGGCTTACACGGAGAAAAACAGCATCAGGATGGAAAGAAAGCTTTTCAACAACCTGTGATATGCAGATGCCACAACGTTGCCTGTTGAAAGTGTGGAGAACTTGAAGCACTTGATGAAGTTCAAGGGTTACAGCCTTCTTAATGGATAACAACTTAATATAAAGAAAATAAAGCCCTTCACCACTGGACCAATAGCTAACATCATGATACATGGAGAAAGGACGGAAGTTCTCAAAGACATCATCTGACTCAGATTAACACCCAGTGTCCATGCAGGCAGCAGTTAAAGGATCCCAATGAGTTCCATTGAATGAACATGATACACACGAGCTCTTTAAAGGGCTAAAAAGCCAGGATGCTCCTTTGAGGATTGAGGGGTCCCTGACCCAAGACATCATATTGTCAGTCGCTTCATACACATGTGCAAGCAAACATTGAAGACTGAAGGAAAGAGGAAGCATTTGAATGATCATGCCAAAAGAGCCAACCAACCCACCTTGGGAGGAGCTTAGCCACAGTGCTCCTTAGGAGCAAGGATGGCCAGACCTCCCCTTAGGTACTTTGTTAGGAGCAGAAGCTATTCCCTGAAGAAGGACCTCATGCTTGGTGGCGTAGAGGGCCAGAGAAAAAGAGAAAGGCACTGAGCAAGATGGGCTGACACAGTGGCTGCAGCAACAGGCTCAAAGATCACAACAACTTTGAAGATGGGGAGGCAGGACCTGGCCGTTTTTCGTTTCCCTGTATGTAAGATCTCTGTGAGTCAGAAAGGAAGCGATAGCATCCAACAACAACAACAACCCCAGGCTGCCAGAAGAGCAAAGCAATCTGTCTGGGGGGAGTACAGCCAGAATGCTCCTAGACGTCAGGATGGTTAGTCTTCCTCTCAGGCACTTTGGGCCTGTTATCAGGAGAGACTAGTCCCTGGAGAGGGACATCATGCTTGGTCAAACAGAGGAGCAGCGGACAAGGGAAAGGCCCTCAATGAGACGGATTGGCACAAAGGCTACCACAGTGGACTCACAGATGACAATAATGGTGAGAGTGGGGCAGGGCCGGGCAGAGATTCTGTCTGGCCAACTTAGGATGGCATTGAGGGGGTTGACGTGATAGCACCCAACAATAACAACAAGACCGTATTCATAAAGCCCAGTGAGGGAGTGGCCAAACGCCCAGCTCGGGGTGCCATGTTCCTGGCTGGCTACCTGCTCTCCTGCTGAGCATCCGCCCCATGCAGAGCTTATTGATGCACCTTGGCTTGAGCATTCAGGAGCCTGGTGGCCCTGAAGCACCTGGTGTTTGCAGTCACCTTGGCCCCATAGCTCCAGCTTTCCCATCTCTGCTCTGGAAGTACAGCCAGGTGCTCATTGGAGGCAAGGGTGTCGAGATTAGTCTTGCATACCTGGGACATGTTGCCAGGAGGAAACAGGCCCCTGGGAGAAGGCAAATGGGTGAAGTGCAGGCACCGTTGTAAGGATGACACAGGACTGGGCAGTGTTTCGTTCTGTTGTGTGTGAGATCACAGCGTGTTGGAAGCCTCTGGATGACACCGAATGACAACAACAGATCTCGGGGTAATCCGAACAATGGGGGGACACTGTGCCAGCATGCTTGGCCACCTTGATGGAGGAAAGTCAAATGGTTTAGTGTCAGAACTCCGGGCTGGGCACTTAGGCCACTACCAGGCAGGGCCATGACTCGATGGAGCAGCTGAACTGTTTTGTAATAAAATACTTGACAACCACCAGGACACAAAGTAAATGGGGATGCCCCAGGCTTGTGTACAACACGAGCAAGTGGAGGAGAAGCCTGCGGCTCCAGGGACAGTTTCGTGAGTGTTTTTGTAATCACCTCGTGGCCTCAGAAAGCAGAATCCTCATGGACAGATCCCTTTGGGTTGATGTCGCAGGAAGGGGACCCTGACGTCTGCTCAGCATGTTGTTTGCAAAAGAAACCCAGAAAGGCAGCTGGTGCCTCCAGCTCCTGGTGAGCCCAGCCCAGGTCTCCATGGGACCTTCCACGGCGGTGACAAGCACTGCCCAGACAAGCCAGGAGCTCCCATTTAGGAACTGTGTTGCCACGGGGTCCTCCTGGAATGGATTCCAATTGCTAAGGACAGAGTATACCTGCACCCACAGGGATCTCCGCAGTCTTTGTGGGGTCGGGCTACTGAGTGGGGGGAGTAGTGATTAAACCACCACCCTATCAGTTAGCAGATGGAGGACTTACCTGCTAAATCGCTAAGGCCAGAGACATAACAACACACAGCCATGCCTCCCAATGCGTAGACGGGGGGTGGGGGGCATAAGCTCACCTGGATTCCGCTCAGGGAGGACCGGGAGGGAGATGTGTGGCCACAGTGTGGATGGAGTCCGTCTCTCCCACTGACCTCGGCATGCTACCTGTGTCCCGGCGATCAGCAGGCCCCCTGTATGGATGTCCAAATGGCCTGTCCCACGGGGATTGTGGCAATGCTGAACTCTGCATAGCTCGCCCCAGATGATGCGGCTGCTCATTTGGCATTATTGTCTGGTGCTTGCTCTACATGCTTAACAGACTCCCGGAGCCAGAGAACGTCTCTCAGGCGAGTGCGGAGTAGACTTCTAATGGCCGACCGCAGGTGCTGTTTAATGTGCCGTATGCTGGTCCATTCTGTGGACCATCTGGGGGCAGTAAACACACAGGCACATTTACACCACCTCAGACCCTGAAATTCCCTGGTGGCTTCTTCCAGGTGTGTGAGACCAGCCATTGTTAGCCAATAGCATGCACGGAACTGCCCCTTTCGCTGGTACTGTCAAGGCTCCGAAGGAGGAGATAGTTCTCCAAGAATCAGACTGTGATGAAGGATGTGGTGACCCTCTTGTGTGGCCTCCCAGACAGAAGGACTGGGTGCTGCTGGAAGATGTGTCCAGGGCGAGGCTCCCGTGGGGTAGGGTGGGGTGGGGAGGGTGGCTGGTCAGCTCTGGTCCCACCGAATAAGGATTGCCCGTTGGTTAGAAGCCGGCCTCTTCCTAGGTGTGTCGACTGTGTGGGATGGTTCATGACCTGCTTCTCCAGGATGCAATCCTGAACCCAGACTGCATTAGTGGCTCACTGGGCAGGGCCACTTTCACCTTACTGTGCATCCTCTTGGTCAGTGACCTCTCAGAGAAGCTCCAGGGGAAGCCCCTGACGTGCCGCCTGCAGCTGTCTGTCACTCACACTTGTCTGTGTAGTCACAAGTGGAGATCAGCCTGCCCGCCCTGTGCCCTCATGTCAGGCCATGAACCAAGAGGGCGGATGCCTCTGTCTCGAGCATGTGTTGCTCATAGGGAGTGATTTTAGAAGGACGGAGAGGTGCTGTCATGAGACAGACCCTCTGTTCTTCGTGAGATAGAATTGATCGCCTCCTCATGGAAGGAAGGCTGGTGCTTTAAGAGAACCTCTCCTTCCGGGTGGGAGACACCCTGCAATGCTGGCCAGGCACTTCCTGCTCAGCCAAAACCTGCCTGGCCTTGGGGCTTGCATGTTGCTATGGTGATGCACTGGGCGAAGCACCGAGCTGTTAATAGCTGTGTTGGTGGTTGAAGCCCACCAACCACCCCCCAGGAGAAAGACGTGAGGATTCAGTCTCTGAACCCCTTTGCAACAGCTTCCCTCCGCCCTGGAGGATCTCTCTGAGTCAGAACCAGCAGGGGCTCTTTGGGTTTATGAGGATGAACAGGCCAAAAAGGCCTTTCCAGGCTCAGAGAGTCTAGGAAGAAAGACCTGGCGATCCACATCTGAAAACCAGGCAGTGAATACCCTAACTGAGATCCAGCAGCTCCTGCCCCGTGTGCTGGGGGCCGTGGCATTGGGCAGACATGAGGGAAGCTAACTACTGGATCTCTCAGACCCCCTGTTGAAACCATCATCCCTGATTCTCTGGAACCTCCAGAGCCCTGGCTTAGCACACCCTCAATCACATACACTGAGAGGTGCACCCTGTAGATGCCACTGCTGTGTCCCCTGCCTGACCGCTGCTGCTCTGGGTTTCAGAATCATCTGCCCCCTGGTCCTGCAGGCTAGGATCCAGGGTGTCCCATATACAGGCCTGTGACACAAGGCTTCTAACAGAAGAGACGGAAGTAAGCTAGAATCCCACTAGGCTCAAGGCCACTTTCCGAGAAAACACCACCTTCCAAAATCAAACTCCGTGCCACTGAGTCCCTGCCAACTCACAGCGACCCTATAGGACAGGGCAGAACTGCCGAGTGTGTAACACTTCACAGAGACGTTTGCTAGTGCCGCATCGACTGTGCGAAGGCCTTCCACAGTGCTGACCATAATCCCCTGTGGGTGACCTTGAGAAGAATGGAGCTTCTGCAACACCTCATCGTGCTCCCGTGGGACTTGCACATGGAACAAGAGGCAGTCATGCAAATAGAACGAAGGAATACCTCATGGTTTAAAACCTGGAAAGGTTTGCCTCAGGGCTGTATCCTCTCACGGTACTTGTTCAATCTGTACGCTGAGCAAATCACCCGAGAAGCTGGACTGTATGAGGAAGTGTACCATCGAGATTGGAGGAAGGCTCATTAACAGCCTGTGGTATGCAGGCGGTATGCAGATGACACAGCCTTGCTTGCTGAAAATGAGGAGGAATTGAAGCCCTTGATGAAGATCAAGAGTTTTGGCCTTCAGTGTGGACTACAACTCAATGTAAAGATGGCCAACATCCCGACAATAGACCACAGGGAACATCATGATACATGGAGAAAGGAATAAAGCTGTCAAGGATGTCCTCTTGCTTGGATCTACAATCGGTGCTCATGGAAGCAGCAGTCAAGAGGTCAGAAGAGTATCGCATTAGGTAAATGTGCCACACAGGCCTCTTCAGTGTTGAAGAGCAAGTGTGCGTCTTTGAGGAATAAGGCTACCTGGCCTGAGCCACGGTATACTCCCATTGCGTCGCACGCATGTGAAAGTTGCACATTGAAAAGGGGAGACCGTAGAAGAATAGGTGCATATGGATTGTGCTGCTGGAGAGAATATTGAAAGTGCCACGGCCTGCTAAAAGGACGGGCCAATCTGTATCGGAAGAAGTGCGACCAGAGTGCTCCTTAGAGACAAGGATGGCAAGACTTCATCCAACGGGTGGGACATGTTGTCAGGAGAGACCCCTCCGTGGAGAAAGACAGCCTGGGTGGTAAGAGGAGGGGTAGCAATAGAGAAGGCCTGGACAAGCTGGATTGGGAGCGTGGCTGTCTCCAGGGGCTTTGGCATAGGGACAATTGTGAGGATGTGCAGAACCAGGCAGACCTGTGTTCTGTTGTGCGTAGAGTCGCTGTGGGCCAGAGCGGACTTGACGGCACCTAACTGCTCAAGTCTGCAGGAGTAGAAAGCCCTGTCTTTTTCCCTCTCGTGGCTGGTGGTTTCAGACCTCTGCCTCATGGTTATCAGCTCAACACATCACCACCACACCGCCAGGACTCCAACACCACCTCCCGAGCTCCCTGCCAGGGAGTCCTTGCTGCCACATAGAGATCCTCTAAGGACAGGGTGGAACAGCTCCTGTGGGCTTCTGAGACTGTCACTCTTTGCAGGAGTAGAAAGCGCGGCCTTGTGGTTAGCAGCCCAACGCTTAACCTGTGCGTCACCAGGCTCCACCACCGCCTTCCCCGGCCCTGTTCTCTGCTGCACGACAAGCTCATAGGGAATTCAGGGAGATGTGTCAAGGTGCAGGAGACCCCGTGACATCCAGACAAACGCATATTTTTTAGCTATTTCCCCGCAACGCGCACCTGCCTCCCCGCACACACATTTTCAATATGGATAAATGGAGGACGTTTCAACCCATACAGATGTTTTTTAATAAATCATTGTATTGGGGGCTTTTACAGCTCTTAGAACAACCCATGCATCGCTGTACCAAGCACATTTGTACATATGTTGCCATCATCCTTTCAAAACATTTTCTTTCTACTTGAGCCCTTGGTATTAGCTCCTCTTTTTTTTCCTGCAGACAATTTTCAGATCTAATACAAAGGCCTACTACAAAGCCAAGCAGAAGGCCTTTCACCCTTCGCTGGCCTGCCTGTGGCCTTGGAGCACCTGGCGCCCCCGCCTCCCCCACTCCCGCACTCTTCCCTGCTTAATATTCCTCCGCCTTTCCCAGCTCTCTCCAGCTGAAAGCCAGACTGTGTGTGTCCTTGAGCTCACTCCTCAAGGACATGGGAGGCTTCAAAACTCACCCTCAGCGCACCCTTACTGGGCATGTTTCACTAAAGCAAGGTGCTCCGGCCTTGTTCTTCTCTGAAAGTAACTGGGGTTCTCCACGGGAAAGGAAAATGCCCCCCGGGGAGAGAAGCCTGGGAGCCTGGGGTTGCAGCCTCCTCTGGAGCAGCGCACCCTGGGGTGCCCCAATGCCTAGCACTGAGTAAGCTCATAGCGCCCCCAGGCAAGTGCTTCCCTCCAAAGAATCAGTCTGCTTTTCACATTATTCCATCCTATCTTCCTCGTTCCCAATGACTATCCACGGAGGCTGCGTGTTTCTGCTTCCCTCGCCCAGAATGCTGCGCTCAATTATTTCTGCCAGAAAGAAGGTCCCTGGTCTCCCCACAAAGACCCATCCCCCTGTGTCGGGCAGATTGCAGATGGGTACTTCCGCCCCAAGCGTCCATCCCCAAACACTGTCAGCACAATTTCCCAGCTCCATTTATCATCCTGTGAGCAGGGCCTCTCACAGGCTCCCCTGAAACACCTGAGTTTGCTAATGTTTCAGTCTCCATGTGACGCAAGGCCAGCTCTGCGCTGGGAGGCAACATGCCCTGATGCTCACACTGGGAAGTGCCGGGCCCCCTGCTCAGGCAAACTGACCCCGGCCCCTGGTAGATGCCCATACCGTCAAGTTGAGTTTGGGTTAGAATGGCCAGGCTCCTGCTTTGTCCTGAAGCATCATTCCTCTCGGCCCAAGCAAACCGAGCTCTCTGCCCTCTCAAGTCAGTGCTGACTCACAGCAATTCCATGTGGTTTCTGAGACTGGAAAGTTGACAGGAGTAGAAAGCCCAGTCTTTCTCATGTGGAGCTGCTGGTGGTTTTGAACTGCTGACCATGTGGATCACTTCTCAATGAAGACCACCACACAACCAGGACTCCTATCCCTCTGCAACAGTGGCTCTCAGCCTTCCTCATGCCGCGGCCCTATAATACTCATGTGGCGGTGACCCCCCCCCACCATAAAATGATTTCCATTGCTTCTTCATAACAGTCATTTTGCTACTGTTATGAATCCGGTCATGCCTATGAAACGATCTTTCGACCCCAAAGGAGTCATGACCCACAGGCTGAGAACCGCTGCTCTGGAGTGATTGACCATCTGGAATCATGCCGTGGCAGCTGCAAGGGTAGCTCCAGAGACAGCAGACAGAGGGGTGGGCTTGGCTTGAAGTGGCCATGGGACCTTTACTTCTCCCTCTGCCTGTGGTCCACCCAGAATGGACTGTCTCCTGGTGTCCTGCCCAGTTGACGGACTGCAATAGAGGGGACACTGCGAAGGGAATAGAAAGGGGCTTCATCATCTCCGTGGAGAAGGAGCAGCGCAGACTGCCCTGTCCACACCACCACAGGCTCCTGAACTGGGGACACTTGTGTCAATTATCTCCTCAGACGTCCCAGATGCTCACTTCTTCCAGCCTGTCCCCACCCACGAACCCACCTCTGACTGCAGCGGGAGGGCTGGCCCCCATTGAGACGTGCTCTTAGGGCACCCTCTGGCTTGTAAGGAGCCAGACGAGCATTGGGGTGGGTCCACAGCATGCTTCCTCATGGGCAGTGGTGGACCCGAGGACGCTCATGTTTGGACTGCACTTGATTGGGGCTGGGTTCCAGAGGGAGGGGCTCCGCAGTTCTTTTCCACGGGAGGCCTTGCAATGCAATGCTGATGGCCAGGGTGCACAGATGAGGGTTGAGATGACAGAGGGTGGGCCAGGGAGTGTCCCGCTGGAGTGACAGCAGCAGTACCTTCCTGGGGGCTTCCCTAAAGGAGTCCAGAAGACCCTGTGCTTGACAACAGCACGTTCTTTGCGCAGTTCTGCAAAGGGAGCGTCGGAGCTTGGAAGCTCTCCAGACAGGTTGGCTGCTGCTTGGCTCGGCCACGGGAGGGGCCTGGGATTGTGCGTTCCCTCTGGGGGTCTGAAGTCACGATGCCTGCGCGCACAGGTGAGGAGTTCTCTGCGCTGCAGTCTCCTAGGTGTACTGGCAGTGGGACTTCTGATACTTCTCGGTATGGCTGACCCAGACACAGCTGCACAGACTTAGAGCCAACCCAGAACCCAAAATAAACCCACCAGTTGTGTCAAAGCTGACTCACAGCAGCTCTGGAGGACAGCGCTGAACGATCCCCCAGGGCGTCCCAGGCTGTCAAACTTTACAGAAGCTGCCTGCCTCATCTCTCTCCCTCGGAGAGACCGATGCATTGCACCAGCCCTCTGACACTTGGAAGCTAAGCATCTGAAGCCAGACGAGGGGAGTGGCCTCACCCAGGCGGCCACCATCATTCTTGTTTCCTTTCTCAACGTGTGAGCGGGTTAAGAGTTTCCACTCCGCTGTTGATCAACTAGACTAGGTGGTCCAAGGTCCAAGGGGCGTAAGGCCTGAGCTCTGTGTCAGGTGAGCTGCGCCACTGGCGTGGTTGGAAAATAGTGGACGCGCGGCTGAATTATCTTAAAGTTCTCAGGGGTTTCCTTGCCACATGGGCTTTATAAAATTCTGCTCATCACAAGCCATCCACAAACTGGACTCAAAGGCACCAGCTGGAATCGTGTCATGTACAGCAGCAATTAGATCCAAGGAGCAGGCTGCAGAGGAGACATGTCGCTGTGACTCACAGGGGCCGGTTGGGTACCTGCAAGGGGGGGCTTTATATTTAGAGAATCAAGTACCGGTGAGTCACTTCTGAGTCTGCTGTGGCCCAGATTCCGCAGACAAAAGGACAAAAAGAGGACTCAGGGGTTAATAGAGGTGGCAGTGCCACGCCTGTTTCTTCAGGGAGTGCTGTTGTCATGTCGGCGCCAACGCATAGTGACCGGGGCTCAACAGAATGCAGCACTGCCCAGTCCCGGGCCATCCTTGCAGCCACCGGGCTGATCCATCTTGTTGGGATAACGCCTTCTTTTTCACTGACCGTCCACTCTACCAAACAGCGCATCCCGCCCAGGGACTGGGCTCTCCTAACACCATGACCAATGTGAGACAGAGTCTAACTGTCCCCACGCTGACAATCGTCTTCCAAGACAGCCTTGTGTGCGGTTCTTCCAGCACTCCAACATACTTGCCCTATTCTTTGTCAGTGACATATGCATGTCACGTGCCTCGATTCTCCATCTTTCCTGGTCCACTCACCAGGGCTTGGGCCAGGGGCACCATGGGCCTCACAGTGACAGCCTTGCTCTTCCACTCGATGAAGAGGTCTCAGGCAGCAGCGTCTCGCATCGCTGGGAAATACACCAGGGAATATACCACTGGAGCGCTTGACTGTAGCTTCCTTGAGCCTTGGTTGTGAATCCACGCAAATCAAAGTCTGTGAGAACTTCAGTCTCTTCTCTGTTGATCACCATGTCATCTGTTGATCCAGTTTCTGAGGATTCTGGGGTTCTTGACCCACACTGAAGACTGCAGTCCTTAATCTTCATCAGCAAATGCATCAGTCCCCATCAGGCTCAGCCAGCAAGCGTGTGCACACACATGAGTGAGTGGATGCTCCCCATTGTAAGGGAGTCCACAAGTCTCCACCGGCCCCTGCGCTGTGTTTCTCCAACGGAGTTGCCGTCGGAGGAGCACGCGCAGAACAAAATAAAACAACAAATGCATTGCCATCGAGTTGATGCTGACTCCTAGCCCCGCTCCAGGGTAGACAGGCCCCAGGGATACTGAGGCTGACTCCTAGCGGCGCTCCAGGACAAGATAGACTGGCCCCGGGGATACTGAGACTGTGACTCCTAGCCCCGCTCCAGGACGGGGTAGACTGGCCCCGGGGATACTGACGCTGACTCCTAGCGGCGCTCCAGGACAGGGTAGACTGGCCCTGGGGATACTGAGGCTGACTCCTAGCGGCGCTCCAGGACAGGGTAGACTGGCCCCGGGGATACTGAGGCTGACTCCTAGCGGAGCTCCAGGACAGGGTAGACTGGCCCTGGGGATACTGAGGCTGACTCCTTCTGGAAGCAGAAAGCCTGATCTTCTCCAGAGGTGACGGTGGCTCAAACTGCGGGCTTCCCAATCACAGCCCAGGGCGTCGCTGCACACATCAGAACTCTGAGTTAGAGGACTGCTGGAGGAACTACCGGGGGACTTGGAGGCTCGTGTAACAAGTTCGTTAGAGAAGCTCCGGCGGTACGTGAGGTCAGTACTGGCCGCTAACTGAGAACAGGGCAGTTGGAGCTCACCGTGAGACAGAGGGGGCTGGATGCCGTCCCGGAGCCTTAATGAGCTAGTGCTTATGCCAGCAGTGTTTCTCCACCTTCCTCGTGCCGCGCCGCGGGCCTTTCGTACAGTTCCCCATGTGGTGGTAACCCCCAACCATAACATTATTTTCGTTGCTACTTCATAACTGTCATTTTGCAACTGTTATGAGTTGTCATGTAAATATCTGATATGCAGGATATATTTTTATTGTTACAAATTGGACATAATTAAAGCATCGTGATTCATCACAAAAATAATATGTAATGATATATTGTGAAATATTTATTTCTAATTACAAAGAAACAACATTTTGTCATGAAGCATGGTGTAGCAATGGGTAATCGTCTTCATGCCGGGTACTCATATGTGGGCATATCTGCATGTGGGCAGGCCCACCTGGAGACAGAGGAGCAGTGTCTTGGTTGCTAAGACCATTGGAAATCTTGTGTTTCTGATGGTCTGGGGCAAACCCTGTGTGAAAGAGTCGTTTGACCCCCCAAAGGGGTCACAACCCACAAGTTGAGAACCCTGGCTTATCATTGGGCCACTAACCACAGGGTCAGTAGATTGAAACCGCCAGCTGCTCTGCAGGAGAAAGACCAGGCTTGCTGCTTGTATGAAGAGTGAAGTCTGGGAAACCCACAGGGCCAGTTCTACCTGTCCTGGAGGGCTGCTGTCCTAGAGGGCCACTGTGTCCTGGAGGGCCGCGCTCCTGGAGGGCCGTGGTCCTGGAGGGCCGCTGTGAACCAGCGTCAGCTCCATGGCAGTGAGTTGGCTTCATTGAGGTGACTGCCCTGGAAACCTTACACCACAGTTCTACTGTGTCCTGCAGGCGAGAACTGAGCCACCGCCAACTTGACGGCAGTGAGAATAACAATTTTAAAACTGTAACTACGCAGATCTCAAGGAGTCATGGTGACATAATGGGTCAAGCGTTTGCCTACTAACCACAAGATGACTGGTTCAAACCCACCAGAAAGATGAGAGGGGTAGTTCTGACACCCCAAGAAGTGCTTCTGCCCAGTCCATCATCGCTGGACCAGAGTACTGAAGCCATGGTGGGGACGCACTCTGTGGGACATATTTACATGTTGGCTGCTTGATATGTGCCTATTACCAACTTTTCCTCTAAAGTTTAACTTTCATTTTCCTTCCTGTATTTTGTTGATAGATTGGGCAGCACCCTTGGAATCAAAGTCAGATCCAAGAGGGCTCGGCTGAGAAATTAAGTACCATCTTGTGGAAGGTCCCCCACTCATTTCCTCTTGCTAGTTGCCAATCCCAGGCCCCAGTGGGATTGTACCGCACTGAGAACTGTCTCCAAGCACCCATCCCCGGGGGATTTTGGTGATGAATGAAGCAGTAGATTTCACATGTGGGAGAGCATTTGCTATTGAAGAGTTTCCTTCCATGATTTTTCCGTGCCTGGTGCCATCATTGTGCTGGAGGGCACAAGAAATGGGCATAACATGCGTTTACTAACACAAACTCTCATTGGTGTGTGGATATGAGAATCTAGGTCCTTGGACACCTATGGGTCTGGTTTTGTCTTCTGTTCTGTGTCTGATGGCGACTTGGTCAGAGTCATCGCCAATCCCCATTGAAGAGGCTGACCTTAGAAAATCCCCAGCGACCCTCCCACCAGATGGAGACTTTTGTCTCATGGTATCCCCCCTCTGAGGGTGTTCCAGAGCACCCAAATTACAGACGGGTAATTGCAGCGTATGCGAGCATTTTATCTCTGTGCCGTGGAACATCACCAACGCCCTGTGTAAAGATAAGCAGAGGTTTCCTTCACCAGTTTTGTGACGCGGCATTGGAAACAAAGCAGGGAAACAAGCTCTGGAGGAGGGCGCATGCGCACCCAATTCTAGCATCTTCTCATAGTGATGGGGACTGACTCTGCTGAAGCTCCGCCCATTAAGAAGATGTGGGAGAGGCTCCCCTGAGATGAGGGAAACACCATGCTTTCCCCTGGACTGCCCCCCTACATGCTACCTCTCTACATTATCTGTAGGAGACACCATCTATATTGTTTTAAGTTGCATTAGATTTTCAGTTGCATAACCAACTAAGAGTCTACGCAACATTCCACTTTTTAGATTTGGCATTCGGTCAGCTGAATGTGACATTATTTTAAATACAAGTATTCTTCCAAAATTAGTGGGGTGCCATGTGAAATTGACTGACTTGTGGAAGTCTTCAAGTGTCCCCGCTACCCCTCCGGCAGATATTCTGAGAGGATCCCATGCAAAGTGCATTCCTTCTCATGTCTCTTCACTGGTATCTGAGGCCTTTATGCATGGGTTGCATCGAGCCAACAAGCTATGCACACTGTTTTTGTTGGGTTTGCGCTAACTTGCAGCCTGGGGTCAGGGTCATAGAAATGAGGGAGAGGTGCTTGGATGTTTTTGAGATTCTCCAGTTGAGGCTCTGGTTCCTGGAATGGCACGGGTTTGTCGTTCCAGTTGGTGCAGGAAGGGGGCTTGAAGTCACCACTAGCAGTCTCCTGTGGATCAGTGATAAAAATAGATGCAAGAGTTGCCCAAGACATGGCTCTTGTCCAAGACACGGGCTGCTCTGTGTCCTTGGCCTGGTGAAGGAGGGAAAGACCGGTCACACACCCCTATTTTGGTAATTTCCAGGAAACCACTGACCCACTGAAGCATGGGGTGTGTGTTAGGAATATAGATGTGCACACTAATGGGGCTGATTTGATTGCCCTCGCGGTGTAATCACAGTCAATAACGCACTACCCTGAAGAGAATGCTGCTTTAGATACAGGCCACTTACCGCAGGCAGGATTCAGCGATGAGGTCATTTGTAAGCCGCATCCATTCGCTAACAGATGGCGAGAACGTCGGCGTGTTCTTCAGAGGAGAAATTTTAGACTCATGCTTATCTACACAACTCGCATCCAGTAATACAAATTGCCTGGTTGTGATTTATTCCGGGGATTCTAATAGCCCGCTATTTTCACCATCAGGCTGAGCAGGTGCGGTGCTGTTTGACAAAGATTGTCATATTTGGGGGGACATGAAGATCTACCCAGTAACCTGCACCGAGGTAGAATGTGTAGCTGGAGATGATTCATTAGCTCTCCAAGTATGTAGGCCACATCGTTGGGAGAAGCTCCTGTTTTAAAGACATGTCTATTTTTGAACAAAGGAAGGAGAGAAATCATGTTCCTAAGTGTTTCTTTAAACACTCACAGGGAATTTTCTACGGATCTGCCAGCATTTTGCTGGCATTGTGTGTCCCATATGACAACTCAGTGCTTGCACTGACATAGCTCATGACTAGAGGGTGGACAAGGACTGGTTGATCGTTCAGAAGGAGAGAGGGGAGCGGGACTTCAGAGGACTGTGTTTGACACTGGTGTACCTTGCTCGAAAAATAGAAGGAAATTGTGTAAATGATCACTTGGCATCTGTCTTAACCGACCCGTGGTTGTTAGTGCTAGGCACCTTCGAGACGCTTGTGCACATCTGACTGAAGCAACACTGCCCAGTCCTGCACCATCCTTAGCGGTGTTTTAGCTCTGAGCCCTGTTTGGTCAGTCTTGTTGAGAATCTGGTTCTGCCCAGCATATTGTTGCTATCGCTGGGGTGGTGGTTGTTAGGTGCCGTGGAGTGGAGTTGGCTCCACTCGGAGCTACTCTACGCCACAGCAGGAAACACCGCCCATTGTTCACAATTGTACTTGTGCCATTGTGGCAGTCCATCCTGCCAGGGCCCTTCCTCTTTTTGGCTGCCTCTCTGCTCTACCAAGCATGCTGTCCTTCTGACACCGTGTGATGGAGTCACACCAGCCTTGCCCGTAAGAAGCGTTCTTGTTGTCCTTGCCATGATGGAGACTGCCCAGTGACATGCTCAAAGTACTTGAGCTGTACTCCCCAGCCCTGACTCTAAGGAACCTTCTGATGACACTTCTTCCAGGACAGACGTGTTCCTTCTTCCAACAATCATCATCTATGGAATATTCTTGGCCAACAATAAAAGTCAAAGCCATCAATCATCTGGTCTTCCTGAATAACTGTCCACTTCTACAAATAGATAAGGTTTGGGGAACACCGCAACTTCAATGAGATACACGTCAGGCTTCAAAGTCAAGCTCCTGCTTTTGAACAATTTCAAAAGATCCTTGACAGAAGAATTGCCCCATGAACTAAGCCTTTTTGAGTTCCTGACTGCTGATGCTGTGGGTGTTGATTACGAATCCAGGTAAAATAAGGTCCTGCCCAGCTGCCGTGTTTCCTATTCCTCACAATGCCATCGGATGCGCCGTTGGAGAGGTTTTTTGTTTTGCTTTGCTTTTTGTTTCTCTTCTTCACGCTGAGGTGCAATCCAAATTGATGACTGTAATCCTTGATCTTCAAAAAGGGTTTCAAGTCCTCTTCACTTTCAACAAGCAAGGTTGTCTGCTCCATCGCACAGGTTGTTTTTTTTTTAATTCTTTTTTTCTTTCTAACAGTTTTTTTAATGAGTCTTCCTCCAATCCTGGTGGGCTCCAGCCATTGACCTTTTGTGACTATTGCCCTTTCATTGACTGTTCTGTGAATAGCCGATCAATCCACCACTGTGCATCCAGGGCTCCTGTTTCCCCATCTTCTCTCTTACTCAGGGGCTTGCTTTTTCACCATCTAATAGGCATCGCCCAGCACCCACCTGTCAGCTAGATGTTGTGAGCAGGTGGAAGATAGGTCACTGGTAGCCATTTTACTACCAGAGTGGTCATCCTTGGTGGACAGAGTGCATCGGTGCTTCCAGACTAAGACAGACTCGGGGGAGCCCTTGGCAAATGGAGAGCCACTGATGCCAAGAGAACTTAGATGATGTGGTGCTGACCGATAAGCACATTGTGCTGGAAGATGCCGAAGAAGCATCAGTGGGCTGGCATCCACCAGTGAACTTGGTGATGGTGCAGGGCTGGGGCTCTGTGGTGCACTGAGCCTCCATGAGCTTTAGATAACTGGATGACAATTAACAACAAAAACCATGCCCTATCTGAGTCCCTGAACCCAGGTTCAATGCCATATTTCAGCCCCCTCTCAGGGCTTTCTGCACCCTGCTCCGTGGAGTTAGTGAGGTGCTCAGGCTCCCGGGAAGCACTCTCATGCTTGCAGTCCTTGTCTCTGATGGTGACTCTTGCCCCTCTGACCACTGCCTTCAATGCGATGGCCTGAGGAGACCAGCTCTGGGAGATAGTAATCAATGAAACAGCATGTTCATACTCACAGAGAAGGCAACTCTAGCTTATCTTTAAGGAGCACCTTCAACTGGGGTGATGCTCCCCTCTCGGGGGCTAGAAAGGCAGCCATGTGAAGGGGAGGAGCTCATGGGGGCTGCGTGCCTCCTGGACAATCTTTCTGTAAACCCGGGACTGCTCTGAGAAGTAAAGCCCAGAATTAAAAAGCAAGAGTTGAAGAAAGAATTTCAGAAGCCTACTGGTTGTTTTGTGTACGAAGTCATGGGATTCATCAGTTCCCAGGGGCTTCAGAGGCCACTCTGCCTGAATTTCATTTCACCGAGGAGAAGAGCAGATTTAGTAGGTCAAGAGGCTTGTCCAGAGGCCAGACTGCAATGATGTGTGACTGCAGCTATAGACCATTGGACCTGATTGTGGAAGATCCGCATGGGCAGGGGTATCTATCACAAGGTCACGCACCATGGACTCCTCCCATTACCAGACCATGCAGAAGCCTGGTAAATGTGATAAATGCATTAGAGATGTTGGTTTAAGGTAATGTATCTTAGAGTACCTGAATATGAACAACCAAACTTTTCCCTACTTTCTGCACTGAAATACAATAGTACTAGCTAAAGCACTCATTGATGTGTTATTAATAAAAACCTCACAGCCACTGACTCAATGCCAACTCATAGTGACCCTATCAGACAGTGGGACTGCCTCCTGTGAGTTTCTGAGATGGTAACTCTTTCTGGGAGTAGAAAGCCTCATCGGTCTCCCACAGAACAGCTCGTCGACTTGAACTGCGGACCTTGTGGTTAGCAGTCCAGTGTGTAACCACTATGCCACCAGGGATCTTGTGTTATAGGAGCTCTGTAATGGGAGCATCTACATTTTCCTTCCTCTGTTGTCTTTCATTGCCACTTTACTCCCAAGAAAGTGATTGATACAGGCTCTGACATACCAATTGCTACAATATTGTAGCTAAGACCCCGGAAATTGTGATAAGAGCTGGGACTGTAAGGACATGGGCTGAGAGGAGAACAGCAGGGTGTGCTTGTAGTGGGTGCGCACAAAGCCAGGTGATTCGTAGTGGGTTAACAATCAGGTAATAATGGGTGATAATAACGGCTCTGCCGCGGGGCCTGTTGGGGGTTAGGTGCCATGGGGTTACTCACAGAAACACACTTCCCCATCCGGCACCACCCTCAGAATCGCTGTGTCAGAGTCTGGTGCTGGCGGGTGCGGAAGGGGTGGGGCATTGTGTCAATCCATCTGGCATGCAATGTTCTAAAAGGAAGTCAGCATAGAGTTATAGGCTTGTAGGCACACTGGGAGAAATGTTTTGTGGTTGTAAATAACTACAGGGATGTTTTCCTAACAGATAACAGGCGTCTGCTGTAACACAGTGCCATAGACAGTCATTCCGATGTCACCTCTCGGACAATGTTCCCCCGAGCAGCCCCACCCCATGGTTGGCAGGGAGAGTCAAGAGTCCTGGTTTCTGTAAAGTTCAGAGCAGCAGACGGGCGGTGGAGACATCTGAACCTCCCACTGGAGCGCGGCAAGGGAATGCAGGGTTTTGCTCCTGCAGAAGCTTCTCAGGGGGGCAGCGCACCCACAGTGCACTGGGCCTTGGGAGTCCAGGGCTGCTGAGCCTGCTTCCCCGTCCTCCAGGGCAGCGCTCCAGTCCTGCTCACTGCCGGGCCCAGCAGGCAGTGCTGTAGCTGGAGATGCTGTGACGAGCTGGTGACACACAGGGTCGGGGGCAAGGGGGACTTCAAAAAGTTGGTGGGCAAAGTCTATTTTCTTTCTATTTAATTTTTCCAAGAACTTTTAAAGCCCTCTCTTGCCTGAGTGCTTGTTTGCTTTTCTTGAAATCCCTGGAAGGGACCAGTGGTCAGCAGGCTTGCCTGCAGGTCCAGCCCCCATGGGGCACCTTGACAGAAATGCCCGATGGTGGACTTCTGAACAATCAATTACTGAAAACCCTTCAGAGCACAGTCTTGTCCCCTGACTTGAAAGGTCATCATGAGGAAAGGTCAGAGCTGCAGTGGTTGGCTGCTCGCCCCAGGGTTCTCAGTTCCTATTGTCTTCATAGTTATTTGCTATTTGTTAATAACTGGGTGTTTCTTCATTTTAAAAAGCTCTAGATGGAGAAGAGTAATCACAATTGGACATTGCAGTGATAGCCAGTGCGGGTAATCCTCTGGATCACACATTCCCAGGACAGCACTGATCACCCCAGGCAATAACTCTGCGATCCACCCTAAGAACAGAGACCCCCGTCACTGAAAAACCACGAGGACATTTTATTAAACACACTGAACACCAGAAGTCAAACAATGGAGGATTTTCTTACAAATGTTTCAGGAGTATACTCTGATTCATTCCATCAGATCTTGTTTCACTGTTAGACTCTGAAAATGAGAGATTTCGTCTGAAGCACTGCTGATCCACAGAAGCACGCAGTCCACATATCCTGAATTAGGATCTCTCTTCCTTTCCCAGAGCTTTGTTTGAACCTGGAATGAGTTCACCTTTGCTGTCCCTGAGAATTTATCATGTGTTCCTCACTGCTTACCATGAAGTCAGTGGAGAAAATATCTTATGTCAGTTACCCGTCCCAGCACCATTTTTCTCTCTTGATGGAATTGTCTTCTCTGGTTTTCCTTTTATTTATTTTTTATTTTTGGATGTGATATTCCATGGCCTTTGAGAGAAAGAGAGGTTATACCAATGTGTTCAGAATTTAAAGGTTTGCCTACATTGCTAAGTGGAGCACAGCCCGAAAGGAGAAGGAGCGACCGCAAGCACCCATGAACAGTCAGAATGTCGATGCAGGAATCTAGGGAAATTGGAAGCTGTCACAAATGCAGTTAGTGGGAGCCATTCAGATACATATGCTAGGCATTAGTGAGATGAAATGGACCGGTGATGGCTATTTTGAATCTGGCACCCATAGAGCTTACTAATCCCGGAGTGAAAAATTGAAAAGGAGTGACACGACATTCATCTCGAGAAAGAGCATTGAAGATTTACTCATTGTCCAAGAGCAATGCTGCCAGGGATAGGATAACACCCACACTCGGTAAGGAAGACCAGCCAACAGGACTACTACTCAAATGGGCTCACCAAGCGCTCACTCCAATGGGATCAATGGAAGACTTTTACCAACATTTGCAATCTGACATGGATCAAACATGAAATCAATATGCATTAATAATTACGAGTGATAGCAATGGGAAGTTTGGAAATAAAGAATAAGGACCACAGGTTGGAAAGTATGGCCTTGGTGATAGAAATGCCACCAGAAATTGCATGATCAGATTTCACTAGGCTATTCATTGCAAATACCTGTTATCAATAACCTAAATGGAAATTGTATACTTGTATCTCCCTGGATGGACTACACAGGAATCTAATGGACTAATTTTGTGGAAATAGGCGATAAAGAAGTTCAAAATCATCAACCAAAACAAGGTCACACAGGTTGACTGTGGAACAGACCATCAATTGCTCATATGCAAGTTCAGGTGGAAGCTGACAAAAATTAAAACAAGTCCACTAGAACCACTGTACGACCCTGAGTGCGTTCCACCTGAATTTAGAGACCACCTCAAGAACACACGCACCGCAGGGAGCTCTGGGGCCTGGAGACTGGAGTTGTGAGATGACGGGAAGGGCATCATCCGTAAGCCAAGCAAAACTCAGCCAGTTAAAAGCAAGCCAACAAAATGCCTGAAATGGATGTCAGAAGGGACTTTGATACTGATATTGAACGGATGGTAGTGAAATTGAAAGGAAAACAAAACTCAGGGAGTATAAACTGAACTTGAGATTTCAAAAGGAGGCTGTAGAAGACAAAGTAAACTATTAGAATGACTTGCAGATAGAGAACAAAGGGGAGAGCATGCACAGCCTCCTGAGCTGAAAAGAAGAAGATTAACCCTTGACTTGGAATATTGAAATAGTCGATATTCAAAAAAGTAAACAATGCCTGATGCAGGACTACACAGAGTCACTCTACCAAAGAGGCCTGGACACATGAAAGCCCTTCAGGAGGTCACGTGGGATTCAGACCAATGGTATTGAAGGAAGAGGCCCAGTGGCCCTGAAGGCACGGGTGAGAAGGAAAGCCACAGATACTGTGAACACCCACTGAGCTGTTCGCACAAATTGAAGACGCACTCGGAGCACTTACCGGTCTCCGTCCAGTAGGCTGGAACACACTATTTGATGAGCCATTTGGAGTATTCCATAGTTGTGCATATTGCAAAGAATGGAATGTACAGATCATCAAGCAAGAGCATTCCCATGACAGTACACTTATGCTGCAGATGGTGGCAGCAGTATGTTGATGGGGAAACACCAGAAAACCAACCTGGATTCCGAACAGGCTGTGGAACAAGGGATGTCACTTTGACATTACATGGAACTTGGCTGAGAGAAGAGTACACCCCCAAAATGCCGATCTGTGTTTCACGGATAAGACATCAGACTATGAATCTATGGATAACATTAGGGAGAAGGGGAGTTTCATACCATCTGTCTGTGCTCATGCAGAGCCTGGACATGGAACCAGAGGCAGTCACTCCAACAGAACAAGGGGCTGGCATGCAACATGGGTTACAACCAAGAAACGTGTACGTCAGGTTTGTATCCTCTAACATATTTATTCAGTCTGTCTGGTGAGCAAATTATCTATATGAAAAAGAACGTGGCATCAGACATGCAGGAATACTCACCAATAATCTTCCACAACAGTGCTTGCTGAAAGTGAAGAGGAATTTACTTTGCTGAGTCCAGATTCTTTTTGTTTTTTTTCATACTTTTTCTTTAACAACTCGCTTGGGTAGGAATCAGCAGTGCCTCTCCAAAGAGGTGGACCCCCTCCCAGAATCCAGAGTCTTAATATTTTGACATTTAAGACCTAGTAACACTGCTCCCCCCCCCCATGATATACTCAAAAACACTGTAATTACCTCCACTGTGTGATGTGCTCTGAACAGGCATTCCATTATAAGAAGATTAGGGTGGTCGGCAATATCTTTATTCAGACCACTGCCCTGATGCATCAATTTAAAGGAAGTTATCTCAAAGATATGGTCTGATTCCCATATATGTGCACATTGTGGACATGCTTGCATGCTCTTTGCTGGAACTTGATACTGCATGCAGCTCATTGATCTCGGGTTCTTTGGATGTGAGACAATACCCTACCATATTGCCTGTCAGTCCTGGGAGTGGTCACTGCCCTTCCATATGACCTACCAATGTTGGGTCCATTCACTTCTCCATTCACCAACATGGCCTGCTGACTTAGGATTCATCCAGCTCTACAGCTAGTAGTCCGTCAGCTTCATGCTGATCTTGGCTTCATCAGCCTTTATAGTCATGGGAATCAGAAGCCTCCTTCCTAATTTCTGAACCATGGATTTGAAACCTACTCAGACATGGACTTGAAGGGCTTGACAAGTGTGTGAGCCATTTTCTTGATATAAGAAACTCAAAAGCCAAATTCACTGCCATTGAATCTATACTGACTCTCAGTGCCCTATGGGATAGGGTAGAACATCCCCGCTGAGTTTCCCAGACTGTAACTATTTATGAGACTCAAAAGCCTCAGCTTTCTCCCGAGGAGCAGCTGGTGGTTTTGAACTGCTGCATCTTTTGTAGTTAAATGCTTAACTGCTGCACAACTAGCTAGGCACCTCCCCCTATAGATATAGAGATAGATCCATATATATATATATATCCACTTCAACAGCTTTCCTCTCTAGAGAACCCAGTTTAAGACACTGGTGAAGATGAATGTCATAGCTTCAATATGGATTCAATATATCAACAAAAGAACACAAAAATCCCCTCCAATGGACCATTAAGCACCATCATGATACGTGGAGAAAAGATTGAAGGTGTAAATGGTTAAATTTACTTGAAGCCACAATCAATACCCATGGCACAGCAGTCAATAATATATTGCATTAGGCGCATCTTCTTCAAAAGATCTCTTTAAAGTATCCAATATCGAAGGAAGAGGCTAAGTTGTGCCTGGTCCAACCCACAGCATTTTCAATAACCTCATATACATGTAGGACAGCCAACATGCTTCCTAAAAGCAAGGCTGGTGAGACATCATACGCACTATGGACCTGTGGTCAGGAGAAACCAGTCCCTGGAGAAGGACATCCTGCTTGGTGAAGTATCGAGTCCACGAGAACTAGGAAGGCCCTCTACTAGATGGACTGGCACAGGGACCGCAACAATAGGGACAGGCCTAGGGTCACCATGGACCAGAGCTGATTTGATGGCACCCAACAACAGTAATTACGTTGGAAGTTGTTGTTGTTGGGTGCCATCGAGTCAGTTCTGGGCCATAGAGATCCTGTGCGCGACTGAACAAAACACTGAATGGTCTGGCACCATCCTCACAATGGTTCCTGTGCCTGAGCCCAGTGATGCAGCCACTGTGTCCATCCACTCATCGAGGGCCTTCCTCTTTCCCCCTGCCCCTGCACTTTACCAAACATGATGTGCTGCTCCAGGGACTGGCCTCTCCTGACAATATGACCAAATTATGTAAGACCAAGTCTTGTCATCCTTGCCTCTAAAGAGCACTCTGGCCTTACTTCTTCCATGCAGGTGCATGTGTATGGAACATTCAGTGTTCTACAGCCCACCAATTTAAATTCATCTATTCTTCTTTGGTCTTTCTTATTTAATGTCCAACTTTCACAAGCTTATGGTTGTAGATACCAAGACATGGGTCAGGCGCACCTATTCCTCATAGTAACATCCTTGCTCTCTGTGTTAACTACAAAAACACATACAGTGATACTCATACATGTGTAAGGAAGAGCTTTATATTAAATAGTAATTATGCATCAACAAAACATCTCAGCCCAATCCAGATCAATTCCATAAGTCTGATACTAGTCTATAAGTCCAATACTAGTCCATAAATCCCTCTTCAGACTCACACAGCCACATGCAATGATGCAGAATGCACATGGGTACAACGTCTTGAGGGTCATAGGGCTTTGGCAGGTCTCAGCATGGCTCCCCAACAAGAAGATGAAGACAGACAGAGACAGAGAGAAGAAAGAGAGGGGGTTCCCAAGACCCTCCTTATGAGAAGGTCACACCCACAAGGAGGTCCCATCAGGCTGTGACCTGATTGACAGTCTCGACTTCACGCCTTATATATTCAAGTAGAAATGAAATTGTGTAACTCCCATGTTCTTCAACTCTTTAAAGAGTTCATATGCAGCAGACTCACCCGATGCAAGGCAACTTTTGATCTCTTGACTGCTGCCTTCATGAGCATTGATTTTGGATCCAAGTAGACAATATCCTTGAAAGTGGCAACTTTCCCTTGATTGATCCTGGGGTTACCTACTCCAGTTGTGAGGATTTGGGTTTCCTTATGTTCAACTGTAATACATGTTGAAGGCTACAATCCTTCATCAGCACGTGGTTGAAGTCTTCCCCACTCTCAGCAAGCAAGGTTGTATCATGTGTATACCACAGGTTGTTAATACGCCTTCCTTCAATCTTGATGCCACGTTCTTCTTCACACAATCCAGCTTCTCTGATGGTTTGCTCAGCATACAGATTGAGCGAGTATGTTGAGAGGATACAACTCTGACGCACACCTTTCCTGATTTTAAACCATGCAGTATGCCCTTGTTCTGTTTGCACAACTGCCCCTTGATCCACATATAAGTCTGAATGAGCACAACAAAGTGTTCTAGAATTACCATTCTTTTCAAAGTTATACACAGTTTATTATGGTCCACACAGTGGAATGCCTTTTCACAGCCCATGAAACACGAGTAAACATCTTTCTGGTGTGCTCTGCTTTGAGCCAAGATCCATCTGACATCGGTAATGATATCCCTTGTTCCAAGTCCTCTTCTGAATCCGGCCTGTACTTCTGGCAGCTCCCTTTCAATGTATTGCTGGAACCAGTGTTGGACGAGCTGAAGCAAATTTACTTTTGTGTGATAACATGAAATCATTCTACAGTTTGAGCCTTCTCTTGGGCCATCTTTCTTTAGAATGGGCTCAAATATGGATCTCTTCCAGTCAGCCGGCCAAGTAGCTGTCTTCCAAATTTCCTGGCATAGATGAGTGAGTGCTTCCAGTGCTTCTTCAGGTTTTGGAAACATTTCAGCTGGTGTTCAGTCGATCCCTGGCACTTTGTTTTTGCCTAACACATTCGGTTCAGTTTGAACTTCTTCCTTCAGCACCACTGGTTCTTGCTCATGTGCTGTCTACTGACATGGTGGACTGTGGACCGGTTCTTTCTGGTCCAGTGACTCAGTGTATCCTTTCCATCTTCTCTCGATACTTCCTGCATCATTCAGATGTTGCCTCTTTAACATTTTCCAAAGGTCTTTGAAGGAATTTATAGACCAAGGCACACAGATGGGTTCACACATAAGAAAAAGCCCGAGGATGTCACAGGAGCGGGGCGGGCTCCCTTGCGTTGTCCATCACGGGGCTGTTACTAGTTGGAACCCGCTGCCCAACAACATCAGAGGCCTGGGAAGCTGCACGGTGAGTGTGGAAGATCCAAGAGGAGTTGGTGCCTTTGAAACGTGAGATGTCTGTGAATGCGAAATATACCCTGGACTGTCAGGAAACAGAGTGCAGCCAACATTATCCTTAAATGCAAGGAGGGTAAAACTTCATCTATGCACTTTGGACACGCTAGTGGGATACACCAACCCATGCAAAAGGACACTTTGCTTGGTACAATCATTGAAAAAATACCCTCACTAAGATGGATTGACACAGAGCCTGCACCAAGGAGCTCAAGCATATCAATGATTGTTAGGATGGCATAGGTCCAGGCAGTCCTTCTTTGTGCTTTGATAGGTTCACTATGAGTTGTAAGCAACTAGATAGCACCCGCTAGGTGTTAACACCTCTTGCTGTTTTTTACCTGTAGAACCATACTTTAAAATTCATTTGGCTGTCATGCAAATGTGTGTGTGCACATAGGGTGCAGAAAGGAGTAACTGCAATATCAAAGGTTGGCATTCTTGACTTGTTATAGCTACCGTTGGAAAGGGCTTAGTGGGGATTCAGGAGAGGAGCTCTGTCGGGGCTGGAGACGGTCTCCTCTAGTGAGTTGATCATCTTGATGGTGGCGACGCCCAGGTGCTCATGTACAGTAAGTCTTTATTTGATTTGCTGTACCTTTTATAAGCCATCCTTCAGTAATCTGAATTCTGGAAACCTGGCCAAATTCAAATCTCCATACTGCCTATCAAATTAAACATTTTCTAGTTGGGAAAACATGACATTTGAAAAAGAAAGTCTAGTTCTCCTTGGAAAAAGGAATGCTTTGATCACCTTAGAAACCCCTCTGAGATGGGCCATTAACTCGCCCCACCATGCTTTATCTGTTACAATTTTCAGCCAGGATGTGCGTGCTGAGATAACACAAATAATACTATGTAACTGTTCGTCACTCTGTGTGTTTTTGTGATTCCATTTTAAAAGTTGGAAAGGAAGAAAAATGTAATTGATGCATTTAATTATTTTGAATTTAAATATACCTTTCAATACATTGTTAAAAACCTAACTTCAGAATTTGAAGCAATTTAAACTACCTTTTTATCACGGGCTTTGTTCATGAGGATTTTAATGATGAGCACGATGAAAGGAGATCTGCTCTGTATCTCTGTGCGTTCCTAAAGCGAACAATCACCAGGAACGGGTGCCTGCCTGCCGCTAGTTACCATCGCCTAGCGGCCCTGAGTTCTTTAGAAATCACTGGAACTGGGATGAGGAAGCTGGCTGAGAAGAAGACAGGGAGAAAAGAAGGAGTAAGACAACACTGATGGAGAGAAAGCGATGGAGACCGGGCGTGAGGGCAGGAAGAGGGCCAAGTAAAGCTGGGCAAAGCCTGCCGTCCCACATCTGCTCTCTGCCCAGTGCAGCCCACTGCAGCTGTCCTGTCTTTTGTAGTTGGACGTGCACGTGTTTCAGATACAGCAGGAAACTGCTCTCCTTCCTCTCTTCTTTCTTTAGATGTTCTGGCTTAGATGCTGGTCATGTCATTGTATCAATTCATTAACCCCACCGAGTGAGGGAGGTGAAGTATGTCTGCCAAGTCTAGGTTTCAAGAGTAATTAGAAGTATGGGTCTCTGTGTTCATGGTAGTGTTCACTAAAATGAAACAAGGCAAGGACATGTTTCTGGTTATAGGGATCGAGGGGGTGCTGAGAGCAGTTTGGACTGGTTGGCTAGAGCCGCGGGGACCCAGTGAGGATAGGAGAGCCAAGGTTGTGGGAATAGTAATCCTCTGGGTCTGATGAGAAGCCCTGGGGGCACAGTAGTTACATGTTAGGCTGCTAACTGCAAGGTGGGTGGTTTGAAACCACCAGGGGCTCTGAAGGTGAGACTGGACTCTTTACTCCCATAAAGAGCTACAGTCTCAGAACCTCGCGGGAGCAGCTCTACCCTGCCCAAAAGGGGCAGTGTGCGCTGGCACTGACTCCATTGCAGAGAGAGGATCTGATGATGAGAGAAAGCAAGAGCAGCCATGGCACCAGCATCAGGATGAGCAGGGGTCACCACAGCTGGTACTCTCACTGAGCTGTCCTCTCTCCAGGACGCGGTGCATCGATGTCCATACGCACAAGTCTACTCCTCTATTCTGGTGCACATGGGGGACATGCGTCACAGGTAAAGAAGGCCAAGGTGAGAGGCCCGAGGCACATGGGCTGTGAGGAGCAAGTATCGGTATCAGTGGGCTGGGTCATGATCTCAGTGGATGTGCCGTTAGGCAGCAGTGCACAATCGCCTGGCCTTTGGCATTGAACCACGTTAATAAGTGAGGGCTGGTTGCACTAAGACAGATGAAGGAGCAGTCTAGCAGGGGCATGTGCGGGAGCCTCTTGCTATCTGTATGTGAGTCCACAAGGCAAACGTGCTCAAACCTGGGAGCCTCATTTAAGGAGCCACTTGGCGTGTATTTGCTATTTAATTATTTTGCCGGTACAGAAGGCTGAGCAAAGAAGGAAGAGGTTCTCAGGGAAATGCGTTAATATTGAAACAAAGCCCCAATGATGAGAGGCCAGAGGGAAGTCCCTGCAACAGAAGTAGTTAATAATTAATCCAAGCATGCGCCATGTGAAGGTGGCTCAGCACATGTGTTAAAGATCTGAGACCGAGGAAGGGAAGACAGACAGTAGGCCCAGTGTGGAACAGAGCAGCTCCCAGGATGTTCCACGGCTGATTGATGATAACTTCTGGTAGTTCACGCTGGGTGCTGCAGAGCCCTGCTTAAGTGCACCCATCCTTCGGCGAGAGGACGGGTGACAATGCGCTACATACGGAATAGTAATGAGAACCGTCCCTGGTGGTGCAGGGGCTGAAGCGCTTTGCTGTTAACTCAAGGGTCGGAGGAGCCTCCAGTTCACTCAGAGGTATCTCAGCAGAGGCCTGGAGATTCACTTCTGAAATATCAGCCAGGAAATAGAGTTCGTGTCTGCTCTGAAGCACATGATCACGCCAACGGAATCAGTCTGATGGGAACTTTTACTTACGGAGCAGGAAAAAGATCAAGTGTCGGAGTTGTGTGGATGATGGTGGGTGCTCGGAAGGGAGGGAGGGAAGTTCGGAGAGAGAGAGACCTAGAGAGAGAAGTACTCGGGAACAAGTATCTATCATTTTTTGTTAGGTGTTGTTGAGTCAGTTTAGACTCATAATAACCACATATAAAACAGAACAAAACCCTGCCAGGTCCTGTGTGATCCCCACAAGTATTGCTGTTTATTTGTTTGTCTGTTTTAAGGCCAGGTGTTTAGGACCACAAAATCAATATTGACCATTATTAACTCTTACATCGTTTTAAATAGTGGTGGTGTGGCTTCTCTTTCAGTACATGCTGTTTGAGCCTTCTCCGTGGTTCTGAAATTCTGCTTGTCTGGTGATGTTAAAATAATGCATAAAGGATCTTAATGTACTCCCAAAATGAAAACCGACTCTCCAAACCAAGTCCCCAAACCCCTTAATTTTGTGTAATGCTGTTATCTTTCACCTCTTGATTTTTCGAAAAATCTATTTTTATTTTCTGAAGGAGTAGAGGGTGTGGATATTAAATGCAGCTAAATGGACCGAGAAAGAAACCCAGATGTTTAACCATGAAATCTAAATTTGAAACAGTCTTTTTGAAAATATGCTGAAGTGTTTCCAAAATATCATGAAGATCAAAACAAATTGCTATTGAAATGACCTTCACAGTAAGCAATACCAACCGGCAGGGCTTCACGTGGAAAGCATTTATCATGTTTCCGTTTTAATCTTTTTAACTTCAGCACTCAGTGATGAATTTGAATCCCTGGTGCATCGTCCTCACCACAAAGCGAGCTTGTGTGGTTTTTAAATTAAACCTTTAAAACAGCCAGCATGGAATGCATGTATATTTAAACACACACTGTAGCACCCCCTCCTGTGGGCTTTGCCAGTGCCCAGGCCCTCCCACACGAATGTTTTAGGTCCTGCTGTGTGCTGTATGAGGGGCAAAGCGTAGAGCCAGGCCACTGAATCTACCTCATTGATCTCTCACAAAAATAACAGAAATGAGGCGGACCCTCAGCTTTGCCAAGGACAAATGGGTGATGCAGTCACTCCCCAAGCCCCCCACTGGGGAACTCACAGTATCTCACCCTTGGGAGTCCGTATCACGTGAAGACCTCTGGCCCTGAGTGAAGACCTACTCAGGGGTGAGTAGAACTGACCTCCACAGGCTTTCTTGTCGGCAACCTTCCCAGAAGCAGTTTGCCAAGCTTATCTTCCGCTGAACCCCTGGGTACCTTAAAGCTCCTTCCCCATCAACCTTTAGGTGAGAAGCTGAGTGCACACTCTTTGCACCACCAACAACCACACTCATGGTGTCGGTTCTTCAAACTCCTGAAAATACAATGAGCGGAAAGTGGGTTCTGGGAGGCAGTTGACATCATCATGAAATCAATGCGTGCTGGTTGGCTTTCTTATCACTGATATCCACTGATGGCCTTTCAATGGCTGGGAGAGGGGAGATTTTATCACAGGGTGCATTTAGCATGGGGAACATGATGGTGACCATGACGACGATGACGCTGATGATAGTATAATACAGGGACACTCCAGTGAAAGTGGCCTACCCACTGGATGCTGTGCACAAAGGACAGCCCTGTCGGGTGGCTTCTTGAAAGGAAGACTGAGAGATGGCTGGGAATAGGTGCAAGACACAGAAACCAGAGAGCCACTGAAACCTGTGTAGGGGCATGACAAGGGCTGCTGAGGAGGGGGAACCCACAGCAACAGCAAACAAAGACATGCCAGGCTGTCAAGCCCATGCCAACCTCGGGCAACCCCAGAGATGACTGAGCAGAGCTCCTGCAGCAGGTCTTCCATTGGTGGGGCGGGGGGCGGCTGTCAGAAATACATCCTTTCCCTGATTCACTGAGCACCAACTAGTCCAGGACATTCAGTCTCTGTGTTTGACGGGCTCTGAGACCCTTGGGTGTCTTGTGGTAGAACCTCCATGAGGGAATCCCTGGTGTGAACCCCATTCCCTGAGTGGGGAAGCTCGGCCCAATGGATGCCGACCACTGGGCTGGCTCCTTGGTGCTGGCCAATGGCAGAGCGAGCCCTCAAAGGGCAGCAGCCGGACTCCAGGCCCCAGGCTTTTCAGCCCTCTGCTGTCTTACCTCTCAGGATGTGGTTGTGTTGTAAGCAGGGGGTTCCCAAGTGTCACACAGGATTGAGCACTCGGCTGCAAGCTGAGAGGTTGGAGGTTCGAGTCTACCAAGAGGCACCTTGGAAGTGAGTCCTGGAGACCTGGTCCTGGGAACTCAGACACCAAATCCCTGCAGAGCTCAGCCCTCCTCTGCCTCTGCACCCACGGTCCCCGGGAGTTGCAGAGATGCACGGCCCACTGGTGCAGTGTCAGTACCCCCAAGGCTTGGTCTGCAGGTGGGTGCGTGGACACACAGGGTAATAAACCAGGTGTAACCCACTCCTTAGGAAGTGGGCGTGGACAAGCATCTCTGACTTTTCTTCAGATGGGTTCAAGGGAACCAGCAGAGGGAGCTTCCAACCATACATAATGCATTCCCATGGAAAGAATCCATCAGAAAATGTGCAAGGGAGGAGAAGGAAGCCTAAATTTGAGAGCTGTTTACACAAAGCTAAGGAGGCCATGAACCAGGATCCCTGTGTTTTAGGAGAAGTGTTTATTCTTGACAAGTCACTTTGGAAGCTGGGCGTTCTGAGGACCTAGAATGTGGTCAGGGCTACATTGGACATATCTAGCTGCAGGGACTCCCCAAGATGCCCAGCATGCGTTTCATTGGCTGAGAAGACTCTCACCGTGGATGAGAGTGTCTTAGCATTGGGCGCAATTGAGTTTCTTTCTGTCCGAAGCAGGCCCGTGGGGAGCAGAACCGCTGCACAGGATGCTCGTGGCTGGTGTCTTCACGGGAACAGCCATGCAGGCCTTTGTCCTGCGGACACGCAGGGTGTGTCCAAACCATCTACCTCTCAGTTAGCAGCCGAATGCTTAGGCGTTGCACCATGAGGAGTCCTTATACCTGTTAGGAGACTATTAAGCAGCGGGCAGAGATGATAAGCCAACTAGAGTTAGGTAGGCTGCCTGCACTGGAGCACGGTTGTCTGCAGGGCCTGACGGGATGGGGATGCAGGGTGGGAGCTCTGTGAGGAGAGGGCAGGTAGACAGGACCCTGTGCAGAGCATGGTGTGAGTACAACTCCTAAAGGAGGGATGGGCCTACCGCCACCAATTAGGTCCTGACTTATGGACACCAAGTGAGTCGACCCGCTCCCCAGGGCCTTCTGGACTTGAAAGTAAAAATGGATGCAGGATTTGTGAATTGGATGAAACTTCTCCAAGCAGACCGTCGATGTCCACTTCAATAATCCATACACATTCTGTTTCATCTCATTGATTTCAATCCTCTCAATGTCAAATTACATATCCATCTTCCTCTCTGTGTCTCCTGTTCCCATTGCATCTTCTTTCCCGACTCTCCTGAACTCTGGCCTGGAGCAAACACTGCCCTTTGATGTCCAGTGGTCAGATGTTCTAAGGTGTACACACCTCCCTGGTGGTGGTGGTCTCTGATATATGATGCTGAGTGTCCTGATAGCAGGGAGCCCCGCCCCTCCCCTGCAGGGCAGATGGTGGGTTAAACCACCAACCTTGCGGTTAGCAGTCCAACAGCTGACCCAGTGGCCCCCCAGACTCCTTCAGAAATGAGTAAAATGAGGAGGGAAACCATGTTCCTACAGCCAAAGTTCAAGGTCAACATGGAGGACAGGGACACAAACTCCAAAGCCAGCTAGCAGAAGCAGGAGGTGATGGAGACTGCAGTGGGGCAGCACATGGATGTGACAGTGAGGAGCCTGCAGTTGGCTCTGATGATGGAGGGGAAGTGGATAGGACTGAAGGTGGGAACTCTGAGCAGTTCTCAGGAGGCAGCAGCAGTCACCAAGCTGTGCTGTGATGGGCGGAGCAGGGCATGTGGGCTCTTTATGAACCCCCGCCTCCTCTCCCTTTCCTGCCCTCTCATGAGGGCAGGGGCAGCCTTAGAAATGGTGATCAGCCGCTGGCGCTCTCCTTTGCCTCCTTTTAAGCCAGCTGTGTTCTGGGATCCAGTGAGTGGCGTTTTTGTCCATCTCTCTGACTCTCATGGCTTGCTGGCTTCTTAATTTACATGGTTTTTGGCTCATGTTACTGGTTTATTTCTCAGCTAGGGTGAGTACACCATTGCCTGCTCTAACAGAGTATCCAGGTCTCATGGGGACAGAAGTCACAGATGGTGGCCCATCTGAGTGCCGGAGGTCCTCTTAAAAACAGCTTTCCACCATCCACTGTACCAGCCACCCACCAGCATTTCTACCTGGTCTTCTTGGGTCAATGAGCATCGGGAAAGATGACTAGGCCAGCGATCCATACAGGTGCCGCGTGGACACTGGGGAAGATGGATCAAGATACAAGGAACTTGGAGCCACTGAGAAAGGAGAGGAGTGAGTGAGCTGCCGAGGTTATTGGAGGAAGAGGGGAAGATGGTTCTCGGGCAGTTGTCCTGCGGGCAGAATGCGGAGAGGAAGATCAGGGGTGGGGAGAAACGAGCAGACCCGACTAGCATGAACACAGTGACCTAAGTGCAGGGGTGCCAGCGGGGATGAAGAAGGCTAGGAATGACAGAAGACTCCAGCAAGGTGGTCTTGAGCAGGTGAGAACTGAGAACAGGGTGTCCAGGTGGCCTAGGTTACAGCCTAGAAGACAGAGTGGGGTGAACTCTCAGAATTGGCATTTTGGGGGAAAGTGGGAGTTGGTTTACTATGTGTTCCTTGCTGCTGGGTACTGTTGAATCCAGATGGTTCCATTCAGAGATGTTAGACGCATTTCTAATATTCTTACATATTTGTGATGCAAACAGACATTATGAAGGTCAAATATGCCTTTCCTGTTTTAACTACAGCAGTTGCTTGAAAGTAGATATTTATTTGTCAGAAAAAAAATATTTAACTGAGAAAAGAAAGGTGGGTTCTCTTAAAACTCATTAAAATCCAGGTTTCTTCTTCCTCCTCCTCCTCATCTTCTTCTTCTTTTAAATCTAAACCCCAGAATTAGATTTAAATTCGGTGCATCAGTCAAGATGCTGCGAGCTCAGACAGCCTGGGATTTCTGGTGTGGAACGCTGCCTATCTATCAGAATTAAAGCACCCCTCCCTGTTATTCTGAGAAGAGTGGAGAGCAGATTCCAAGAGGATTGCGGGCAGACAGGAGACCACCCCAGGCAGCCCATCTGACTCGTGGAAAGTGGTTGATAAAAACTCACTCCCTACCCAAGGGCCTCTTGGAAGTCCCCTCATAAGCCCATGGTCCCCAGGCATGTTGGTGACCGTCTATCTAAATATGCTTCTCAAGCCTGGGTCTGATGCGCATCTCCAGGCAGGCAGACTTCTGAGCCATGCTGCTGGAGTTCGTTAGTAGGAGGGACCAGGGATAAGAGAGATGGAGACGAGTGGAAGCAGGTGAATGCATGTGTCCGTGAAGAACACGAAAAGTGCCTTGGACTACCTGAAAACACAGACGTCTCCTGTGGAAGAAGTGGAGCCAGTCAGGGCAGACACCATGACCACAAGGGTGGTTTCCCCAGGGTGAGGTTTATCCATTGCACTCCAGACTCACTGACCCCTGCGTTTTCCCCAAATGTGGGAAACGCAACTGCATAATTTGTGGTAGTGGGAGACTGAATCCACACTCTCCCCTGAAAAAAAAAAGAAGTCGAGCCAGAATGCTCCTGAGAGGGCAAGACTCCAACTCAAGTACTTTGGATGTGTTATCCGGAGGGCCAGTCCCTAGGGGAGGACCTGATGCTTGGTAAAGTCGGGGTCAGTGAATAAAAAGAGGAAGACCATCAGGAGACGGATTGACAGTGGAGCTGCAAGGTGGGGTCAACGCTAAAGCTAGTGAGGGAGCTGCAGGACGGGGGCGCTCCTCCTGTTGACCACGGGGCCACAGTGCGCTGGACCCAACCCAACAGCAGCCGATACCAACAGCACCTAGTCAAGCATAGCTACTGCCCCCAGGGGTGCTGAGCACAGTCCATTAAAGATGCCCTCCCCGAGTAACCGCCGGGAGCAGCAGCCGGGAGGCCAGACCCTAAGCCAGGCAGTAACAGACCCTCGACAGCAGGGCGATGCAGGCATACCATGCTTTAGTGCATCTTCCCAGCAGCTTGCAGTCATGCTGTGTCTCTGTGCCACGCTGTGGTCATCCCCACAATATCCCAAACACTCCCACAAAGCCATAACACACACAAGGCTTGTCAACAAGGGGTAAATATTACTTTCACAAAATTTGAGGAAAAATACAATCATCCTTGGACTCCACTTTCCCCAGGTGGGCTGGAAGTGACCTTTCAACCCCTCTGAGGTCGGAGGTCAGCCTGTATTAGCTCACCATTAAAAGGTAAATGTTTTCCACTTACATTTGTGGGAATTTCAGGAAAATGTTCTTCTTTAAGGGATTAGTTTCTAATTTTTTTAAACTACACATGTATTTAATGTGAAATACCATTTTAGCCAGGAGCCCGACACCAGGTCTAACTCTCATGATCAAACTTGGCAGGCTGTGGTCAGCTGCCGTGGCTGCTGCCCATGCCCTTGGTGGCCCCGCTACATGAATAGAAGCACCAAACCCCCCAGCTTGCTGCCAGATCAGCCTCTGTGTCCAGAGAGGGTTTCCAGTGACTAATTCTCAGAAGTCCCACTCCAGACCTTTCTTCCTAGACAGACTCTTGAAGCCCCTTTGAAGCCAGTTGGCCAACACGCCAGGCTCCAGTGACAAACCGGCAGTGGCTCCACGTAGACTGTGTTGGCGAGAATCAAACCTGGGCCTCTCCTGGGTTCTTGTTGTTCAGTGCTGCCCTGCCACATCTGCTCACTCTCATAGTGACCTTGAGCTCAACAGAATGAAGCACGGCCCAGTCCTGTACCATCCTCACAAGGGTTTCTATGCCTGCAGCCCCTGAGCCAATCCATCTTCTCAAGGGTCTTCTTCTTCTTCGATGCCCCTCTACTAAACAGTGCATCCTCCCCCAGGGACCTGACTCTCCTGACAACGTGTCCTAAGTAGGTAAGACAAGGTCCCACCATCGTTGCCTCCAAGGAGCATTCTGGCTGTACTTCTTCTAAGACAGTCCATGATGCTTTTGATCTTCAACACTGATCCAGATGCATCTTTCCTTCTTCGGTCTTATTCAATCGACGCCCAACTTTCACACGCACTGGAGGCAATGCAAAGTGCCATGGATTGGGTCAGGTGTCCCTTAGTCCTCGAAGTCAGCTCCTTGATTTTCAGTGCCCCAGAGAGGTCTTGTGCAGCAGATTCACCCAACGTAACTCATAGTTTGCTCTCTTGACTGGTGATTCCATGAGCATCATTGTGGATCTAAGTGAGATAAAATTCTTGGCAACTCCAATCTTCTGTCCATGTGAAGGTGAGACTCTGACCACTGGCCACCCGTGGCCTGTAATCAGAAAGGAGCTCTTGCTATGCTGGTGTGTGTCAGTGAAGTAAGTCTGTCTACAGGCTGGCTGTGGGTCTTCCTTCTCATCCGGGTCCTCTGCTCTTTGGTTCCAATCAGAAACAGACCCAAGTCTCCATGTTAATTAGGAGAGATTCCCAAGTTGCCACAGCGTGAGGGAGGGGGTATCAGAAGTATTTTTCCCAGTGCCCCATCTCCGCCTGAGCAGTCGGGTACGGGGTTCAAACCAGCTGCCACCATCGCCCCACCTGCTCGCCGAGTCTGTGGTGGCGGTGCCCCCTTCTCTCACAGGGATTCAGTAGGACAAACGGCAGCTCTGTGACGGACATGGTGAGGCGATGCAGCAACAGGATGTGCCCGAATACCAGGGGACGCTTTGGACACGACGTGGCCTGTCACTAAACACTTCCTCCAAGGACAGGGGGTGCCCCATCTCCTCCTGCTTAGGCCCATTTTCTCGGCCTTCTGACGGGAAGGCCGGGGGCAGAGGGGCAGCTCTGTCCTCTTCTCGGCAGCCCGAGTAGATTGCCACGTGGTTTTCATAACTGAGTTATGAATATGACTTCCTAATCCAATTTCTTTTCTCTTAGAACAAATTTGAGATTTCAAGGTTGCACGCTCCAGGGCACCATGCGTCTGAGTGACAGAATGATTTCGGAGGAGCATAGCAGAATCACCCATCCTGTTCTTGCAGAAGAAGGAGCCAGCCCCTTCCTGAACAGTGTGCCCCGCACAGCCGCGGGGGCGTCTGAGGGTCGCCACTGGCTTTGGACACAAGCCCACTCCGGGGATAGGGAGGGGTGGGTGAGACTCCTTGACCATCTCCGGCAGAAGTTCTGGCCGGCTTTCCCAGCAGAGGGGCATTGTCCCAGTTCAGGAGACTGGAGGCCCAAAGTCCAGCCGTGGTGCCGGAGGGCATGGGCTCCCTGCCTGATCCTGGGAAGTCCCTGCTTCAGCTCCTTGTTCTCCCTGGGCATCTCCTCGTGGGCATCTCTTTCCCTATCTGAGCTTGCTGGCTTCTCAGGCTGACCCTCTTGTTTTTATCTCAAAAGGGGTTGGTTTCGGACACACCCGCATCTGTATGACGTCACGGACAGGACAATGCAAATTCTCTTCCCCCGTGGGCTTATGTGGGTAGAGGGGTTAAGATGTACAATACTTATTTTGGGGACGCGGTTCCGTCAATAACATGCTGGTTTCCTCATGTGTCCTAGGTGGGCACCCAAAGAAAAGGAAGCATGACTGGGGTTGTCCCAGGTCACACTGCTAGTGAGGGATGGGCATGATCTTCCGCTAAATGAGAGGAGGGGGGCAGAGCTGGGATGTGAGGCCTCACTACCACCACAAAAAGAAAACACTCACTGCCATCAAGTTGATGCCTAGTGACAGTGACTGTGGGACAGGGTCCCTGTAGGACTGCCCTGCGGGTTTCTGTTGCTGTCACCTATAAGGAAGCAGGAAGCCTGTCCAGCCCCCATGTGGGACTTGCTGGGGTGACCCTGCAGTTCTGTCTCTGGCAAGTTCCCCACATTGGACAGGGGCAGCCACCTCCCTGCTGAAGCTCAGTTTAGCGGTCTTTGTCCTTCTCTGAGAGCTTACACGCGTCCTGCTCTCCCAGGCGAGGAAGCCTGGTGGTGTACCCCCACCCTAGCTGGGGAAGCACTCAGGTACTGAAGGAAAAAACAGAGATTCGAGCCCGCCAGCTATGCTGAGAGGGCCGGCAGATGGGGCCTTCTGCTTTCATGCACAGTACGCCTCTGAATCCCTCCTGTGGGCCTCCAGGTGTCAGAATCTTCTCAAGGGCAGTCGCTTTGGTCCTGTGTTGGGTTTGTCCTTAGCCTTTGTGTACTTGGCTCCGACTCATGGACAGGCAGTGCCCAGCAGCATGGCCCTTCGGCGTCATCACAGCCTCTGGTCAAGTGGGGTCCTTTGCTCCGGCCACTGTGAGTGTTGTGTGCCTTCTGACCAGGAAGGCCAGTGTTCTAGCTCCCTGTTACCTGGTCTTTGGTGGGAATCACAGCATGTCCATTGATGGTTAGGAGCAGTAGGTCAACACACTTTTCTTCCTAGTCTGGCCTAGTCTGGACACTGCCCTGAAACCTGTTCCCCATGGGTGACCGTGCTGGTATCTGAAGTCCTGGTAAGATAGTTTCTTGCAACACAAAAGCCACCACAGAGTGACACAGGGACACATGGGCATCAGTGCAAACATATAGAGTCATCCTTTCAACAAGCGCCTCGCTCGCCGCCTGCAGAGATGTGTGCAGCGTGAAAGAGGAGGAAGCGGAATCTCTGGGTAGACTCGGCTTCCATGGGAGAAGATGGAAACCACTCGTTCTTTGGAGTGATGTGGTGTTAATCATCATGACATCTCTTCGTTAAACCCTGGCAGCAAGTCATTACTTTGGGCGGAGATCAAGTGTGGACGCTCTTCTCATTGGGATAATGGGGTTCAGTAAAGAGTGCTCCATCATCCTCCATTGAAATCTAAGTGGATCTTTGGTGAACCGTCTCCAGTCAGATTCACTTCATCTTCCTCAGTTCATTTCCCGACAAGGTGAATCCTTCAGACTCTTAATCTTTGACCTTCACAAGATGTAGTGATCATGAACGTGGATGCTTCATGGTCACCGAGGAGAGTTTAAAGACAAGCTGGGGGCATGGTGAGTAGGAGTAAGGAAAGCATTTTGTTTGATTTTGTTAGATGGGCTTGACAGATATAATTATCTACATGTAACGGATGTTCAATTAAATTCTTCAGAAATGTGTTGGCAAATTATCATCCAATGCTTCTTGAGGCCAAACATGACCACTTTGGGGGAGAACATTCAACATGCCTGGGTCACAGGAAGGTTCAGCACCACATCCTCTGTGATTAGAGGTCCCATCTGGATAGCTCCAGGGTCTCTGTGCCCACGCTTTTACGAGCCTTGGTCACATTTCATTGGAATTCTGAGAAGACACGTAGTAGGTTTTTGTCCGGGTCAGGAGTATTCAGCATCCTGTATGGCGTGGCCCCACAGAGCTCAGGTGGTGTCGTCATCAAACACCGTCATGTTGGCTCGTGCTGGTCCACAGGAAGCACAGCGTGGCCCCAGACCATCGTCCAATCCCCCCGAGGTCCATCACTGCAGCCCCTGGGTCTCTCTGTGTGCTTGAGGGCCTTCCTCTTTTCACGGTCCCTCCACCAAACTTGACATCCTTCTCCGTGGAGACGGTTCCCTCCTGATGGCATGTCCAACGCATGTGAGCCCGAGGCCAGCCAGCCAGGCTAATAAGGGGCCCTGGGCTTCTTCCCAGATGGAAGTGTGTTCTTCACAGAAGAGCCGGGTGCTTCGCCAACAGCTGAGCCATACCAGGGAGCAGGTGTGTGTCTACCCAGGAAACCCAAAGCTATTGGCATGTCGAGAAAACCTCTCTCCCCATTAGACTTTTGCTAAGGTAGTCCAGAAAAGGCATGGTCAGAGCCTGGGTATGGGGAAGCATAGAAGAAATTAAAGCCAGGGGAGGGAACAATGAGGAGAAGGTCTTCAAGACAAACAGCTCACCACTTGGCCAATAGCTAGACGCAGAATGTGGGGTTCAAGCCGGCTGAAAGGCAGTGCCCCCTCAATTGTTGGAGCAAGTTTTGTATTTCTTGAGAACCAGGCTGCATACATGTCTGGCATGGTCCGCCCACCCTTTGGGGAAGGAGATAACATACATCTATCTACCTGACTCCACAACGAACTGTCTTGTTGGGCTGGGCTGCGCCTCTTGTTACCCACAGTGAGGATCACCATCTGCGTGGATCAGCCTGTGGGCAGGTGTCCACCATCTACCTGTGGGAAGTCATTGGTTTCTTTCCTGAAGCCCATGGCGTGGCACCATCTCTACGTGGCCAGCAGGGATCAGTGGTGCCTGTTGAACTTGACATTTGATTCGCTCTCCAGGGGCATCAGAATGAGGCCAGCACCATCTTGCATCCGCCCGGCTCTTACCCTGCGGAGCTTCCTTGACCACATTGCTGGTCAGTGTGTTACCTGAGAAGCATCTGCTGCTATTTTCTCCCACAAAATGTGAAGTGTCAGGGAGTGGCTTCCTAATCGAGGTGCCCCTGTAGCGGCCCCGCAGGGTTCTCTGGGCTGTATGTCTTTATGGAAGCAGACGGCCTCATCATGTTCCCATGGAGTGGTTGGCAGGCTCAAACCCCCAACCCTGTGGTTAGCAATGCAGTGCTTAACCTGCAGTGTCACCGTGGTTCATCTAAAGTACTCCGACAGGAACTCAGCTCTCTGCCATCCAGGGATTCTGACTCACAGTGGCCTCGTATCGGGCTTTTGAAGCTGGAAACTCCAAGGCAGCAGACAGCCTCGGGTAGTGATTAATAGCTTTGTTCCGTTTCCTGAGATATAAAACCGGGACAGATAAAACTAAACGGGATGCAATTAATTGCCTTGTAGTCATTCATTCTGTTTTATTTTCTAAAGGAAACACTTTCTCATAAACAAGGAGAAGTAAAACGTGGGTATGCCCGGGCTTGGGCACGGCTCTCCTGTTTCCTAGGAATAAGGAGATGGTGGTTGGATTGGTAATGTGGCTCTTTCCCTAGGCATCTTCCTTTGGCAGGCAAGCCAGGCCTCTAGCTCCCAACTATTACTGCATTGGACGCTGACCGTGTGGAGACCTTGATGAATGTGAGCCTGTGCTGCTAAAAACACCTCCGGCCTTTCGCCTGTCCTAGCAGTGTCCTCACGTGAAGATTAGCTGTAAGGATACATTTCCCCCACAGAGCACACGCTCAGGAGTCTAGGTGTGGTTGCATTCCACCTGTGTGGGATGTAACAACACAGGCACGCAGGGACGTGCACACTCAGATGGCTATCCACAGACAATCAGCCTCTCTCTCCCTGATGTGCGGGTTTTTCTCGGGCTCCGTGCTTCGAGGTTCAACATGTTGAGCTAAATGAAGAAGGTTCTGTGGGCGCTTCCGTTTGAGCACGATCCAGTGCTGTGCTGAGGCTCTGGGGGTGGGGGGCTTGCATAGTTGGCCAGAAGTGTGTCTCTTGGATAAGCCTGTTGTTCAGGGGTGGGTGGAGGTGGTGCCAGTGGAGTAGCATGGAGTCCTGGAGTCCAGAACACGCTCTCTCTACAGCCTGAGGTCCCTGCAGCTCACAGGGCTCCCCACTACCACCCCGTCATTGTGCCCGTCTCTGTGTCGTTAAGACCCACACAGGTGGAACGCAAGCATACCTAGTGTCCCAACCATCTCTGCCAGGACCTCTGTCCTGGTCTGGGGGCAGTGCCCATTCTGCGGCCTTCTACTCCGAGTCCAGGGCCATTGCTTTACAAAGCACGATTGTTCCTTTTTGATAAGGGCCCATTCACCGTGTCTAATCCTGTTTATATGGTTCCTAAAAGTTCCCAGTGCGTACCTGGGCCCTCTTCTTTGGCCAATGTACAATTCAGAGACGAAAAGAAATCACTGGAGGTTCCCTCCTGCTCCTCCGGTTCTGTCGTCCACTGAAGGGTGCAGTGTGGCCCTTTGGTGTTCATATAACGCAGGTCTTGTGATTTCAAAAACCCTTTGACTGCATCACACCCTACTTAGGTGGTTGTTGGGGGTGCCGTCTGGTGGACTCCTACTCGTAGCCAGTCCTGTGGCAGAGCACAACTGCCCGCAGGCCTCCGGAGACTGGTCTGTGGAGCAGGCGGACAAGTCTTTCTCTCATGGAGCTGCTAAATCATTGGGGGGATAGGGTTCCTAACTCACAGCCTTCAGGCTAACAGTCTGACCCTTTACCTTCCTACTTCAGGGCTCCTGGAGTGTAGACTCCTGGCACACAGACCAACACTGCCTAACACCCCATGGCCTTCAAACCCTTGGCTCTCAGACACAGTCAGACCTCTCCACTGGGTCCTTCAAAGTGTGTGGCCTGCACAGGTACCAACAATGCCTGCCGCTGAGCAGTGTGCGCCCCATGCCCCTGCCGCCCAGCCACCTCGTAGGACCGTGTAGAGCTGTCTGAAGGGTTTGCCCAGGCCACCACCTTTACTGGAGCAGAGCACCCACCCCTTCGTTCTTCCCTGCAGCCACTGGGTGCGCCTCCACCTCCACCTTCTGAGCAGCAGAGAGCTTAACCCTTGTGGCTCCAGGGTAGAGGACTGCAGCAGGTGTGTGGACTTGAGTCAGCATGACGACTACACTCACTGTCATTGTGACTTGATTCCGACTCACAGCCACCCTAAAGGGTCAGCCCCAAAAGCCAGATGGCCACCCCCACCATGTTGAAATGGTCAGCCATGTAGGAAAAACAGCATACAGAGCGTCTGAAACCCTCACCCTGTATCTTAGGAAGGCTGTGTGTGCTCCTTTGAGGGCCAAGGAGTGGAAATGGATTTCTTCTTAAGTGTCCCAAAAGCACACTGGCTCGATTTTCAAACAGCTCTGACCACCTTTCCATTCAAGGTGTCTGCCATGTAGGAAAGCTATTCATGACTTCCCGGTGCAGTTCCGTGGGGTCCGTCTCTCACCTGAGGCGAAGTTTGGGTTCCTCTCCGACAGGGAGATGGTGCCCGGCTGCGAGTACACAGTGCCCTGTGGGTTCCAGTTTGTGAAATGCTTATAGGAGAAGCAGCCACCCAGAGCCTGGGAGCCTTCTTGGTTCTGACCTGGGCTGGTAAGTTCTCCCAGGCACATCCTGCCCAGGTGCCCGGTGAAGTGGCCATGCTGGTTCCCTGGCTTCCACCTGGCCCAAACCGCATTCTCCATCAAGCTGAATGCCTCCTATCTGCCATCTAAGCACCTACAAAGAGGGGTGTCATGCCTGCTTTCTAGGATCTGTAGCCTCTTGCTTTCGATACCGTTTCTTCAGAGGATACATTCACCTGAGTGAATATCGAATTCTCCAGGAAAAGGAGTGAAACCCTGCACCTCAGAAGTTTCCATGTGAACAGGATGGATTATCCTGGAAACAGACAAACAGCGCAAGATGCAAGCCGGGATCAAGAAGCAGCTAGTTCATGTATTATCGTCTGAAGTTGGCCTGCACTTGTATAGTTTCCTTTCCTTTAAATTTAAATTTACTATCTTAAATTTCTTCAACTTTTTTCTTTGTAAATCATTTTGTTGGGGGCTCATACAGCTCTTTTCACAATCCATGCATCCATCCATTGTGTCAAGCACATGTGTACATTTGTTGCCATGATCGTTCTCAAAACATTTGCCTTCTACTACAGCCCTTGGTATCAGCTCCTCATTTTCCCCCCTCCCTCCCTGCCCGCTTCCTCATGAACCCTTAATAATTTATACATTATTATTATTTTTTCATGTCTTATTCTGACAGATGTCTCCCTTCACCCACTTTCCTGTTTTCTGTTGTCTGGAGGGGGTTATATATGGATCATTGTGATTGGTTCCCCCTTTCTCCCCCACCTACCCCTTATGCTCCTGGTATTGCTACTCTCAATATTGGTCCTGAGGGGTTTATCTGTCCTGGATTCCCTGTGTTTTCAGTTCTTATCTGTACCCATGTGCATGCTCTGTTCTAGCCAGATTTATAAGGTAGAATTGGGATCATGATAGTGGGGATTGGTAGTGGGGGGTGGGGGGGGAGAAGCATTAAAGAACTAGAGGAAAGTTGTATGTTTCATCAGTGCTATACTTCCCTGAGTGACTAGTCTCTAAAATTGTTTCTTTAAATTTCCTTAAATTCTATACCATTGGCTAAATTAATGTCACTATCAGTAAAATTTGCTTTATAATCCATGGAGATGATTTATTATGTTCTCTATCATAACATGATAACGATGTCCCTAAAGTGAATCAGAGACTGTATAAACCATACATAAGTGAATGGATTTGGGGGCTGGAACTTCATTCTAGCCCAATATTGCAACAGTTAGTTCAATTGATATGGCTCCACTCAACACCTGATGTCATGAAGAGATCACTGAAGGATGGGTGCTAGAGAAAAGTGTGGAGCAGAAACTACCTGGTGCCTGGCTGTCAGGTCTAGGGTCTTAAAGGCTTGTTTTAAAAGAAGAAACCACCTACTTGAGGCATCAACAAAGTCCACATGGGAGAAGCACACCCACATGTGTGATACAAGGATTGTGAATAATAAAATCCAAATCCAAAGGAGGGCATGGTATCTGAGCTTACATTCTGAACCCCGGCTTTGTGAAAGGCTGTGGAGGAAATGGAAGCGCAGGATCCATGTGCGGATCCACACATGGCTAAGACCCTGCTGAGTGCCCTCTGAGCAGCACAGGATCCATGTGCGGATCCACACACGGCTAAGACTCTGTGAGTGCCCTCTGAGCAGCACAGGACCCATGTGCAGATCCACACACGGCTAAGACTCTGCTGAGTGCCCTCTGAGCAGCACAGGATCCATGTGCGGATCCACACACGGCTAAGACTCTGTGAGTGCCCTCTGAGCACAATGCAGGATCCATGTGCGGATCCACACACGGCTAAGACTCTGCTGAGTGCCCTCTGAGCAGCACAGGATCCATGTGCGGATCCACACACGGCTAAGACTCTGTGAGTGCCCTCTGAGCAGCACAGGACCCATGTGCAGATCCACACACGGCTAAGACTCTGCTGAGTGCCCTCTGAGCAGCACAGGATCCATGTGCGGATCCACACACGGCTAAGACTCTGTGAGTGCCCTCTGAGCACAGTGCAGGATCCATGTGCGGATCCACACACGGCTAAGACTCTGTGAGTGCCCTCTGAGCAGCACAGGACCCATGTGCAGATCCACACACGGCTAAGACTCTGCTGAGTGTCCTCTGAGCAGCACAGGAGCCATGTGCGGACCCTCACAGGGCTAAGACTCTGTGAGTGCCCTCCACGTGCGGATCCACACAGGGCTAAGACTCTGTGAGCGCCCTCTGAGCACAGTGCGGGAATGGACTGCTTCACGGTCAGACAGAACGCGCATTGAGGACTGAACTATGCAAGATGTGGTTAGGGTAAAATGGATGCCCTGATCTCACTTTTGACCCATTTAAGGTTGTGTCAGCTTTCAATATTTTCTGATTTCTTTTTAATTGAGGTATTTCTATGTTTCATCTAGTGCTTCTTGCTTTTTGCTTGCTTCCTGTTTGTGTTTTACATTATTTCTGTCTGTGAAATACAGGATAGGTAAATCGATGGAGCCAAAAACTGGATAGGGGCACGGCAGGCGAGGATGAGGGAGATGGGGAGCTAACAACAATGAGTCAGAGAAGAAGATCGTCTGAAATTGATTGTGGTGATGACAGAACTCTCCGTAATTTAACTGAAGGGTTAAATCGAATGACATGTGAAGTATATGCCAATAAAGCTATTTTTAAAATAGTTTCCGGAGAAATGGAGGGTAATGGAATCACCCTACAAGCATTGTGCAGCCCCCTGGCATGGGAATAGGGGCACAGAAAGGCTGCCAGCTGCATGGCACGGCACTTGTTCACAAGCCTGGCAGCTCTCCAGTGAGGAAGGAAACCAGATGGCTGAGGCTGCTTTCTCTCCTTGTCTTGAGTTGGGGGGGCATCACTCTCACGCTGAAGGCCGCCATGCCCTCATGCCCTCTGAGGTCTTCATCAAGTCAAATGGCATCTTGAGTGGTCCTCCCAGACGCTTGGGTAAACAGTGTGCAGGCAGAGGCAGGGGTTGTGGAGAGAGACCCTAGCTGGGCCTCTGCAGACTAAGATGGAGAGAGATGCTTTTTACCTGATCCAATTCTAAGAACATGTTTCAGGAAACCACATAATGTATTTTCAAAACCATTTTCCCATTTTACCCTTAAAATGTGCTCTCATCTTCTCTAAATAACAGATATTTCTTACTAAACACACACAAGCCAGCACAGCAAAACTCAGTCCACACATACAGCCCGGGGTTCCATTTGGAGGCCAGCAGCCCCACAGGGCACAGTAGCGCAGCACCCTGGGATCGCTGAGCCGGGAGTGTCTGGGGAAGGCCATTGCATCTTCTCTGGTGAACTGCTGACCGTGCGCTTAGAATCCCAGTGTGTCACACACTGCAGCACAGGACACTTAGACAGAAGTGTCCACCGTCAGAGAATCCATTCTAATTCACGATGGTCCTCTATGGGGTGTCCACGTCTGTAAGTCTCTATAGGAGAATATAGCATCAATTTTCGCTGTTGGGCTTCATCCACAGACCTTGTGGTCCATGCTTGGCCTCAGCATAACCAGGGCCCCAAAACACCCTCCTAGGGTTGGCTGGGCAGCAGCCCTGCAATGGGGTGCTCTCGGCATCGTTGGGATCTGTGCTGTTTAGCCTGTGATGTGGAGTTTGTTTTGGGGGATCCCGGACGATCCCATCGCTAGAGGGCTGAGAAGGCTCATCAGTCAACACCCCAATGCCAGGTCTTTGTGGATTATGAAACCCAGAGATGAAGGTGACACAGGAGAGTATGCTTGCAATCCACATGTGATTCTGTCCTAACATGGATGGGCTGGCCGTGTGTGTGTGTGAGTGCATATGTACGTGCATGTGTGGGATGGGACTCTTTGAAAACCAGGGACTCTAACATGGAAGAAGCACACCAGGCTGTCTGGCCACGAGGTGCACAAGGGACCAGTTATCAGACATCAAAGAACTGAAAATCCTATCAGTGGGTGCCCACCTTCTTGATACGATCAATGATGACTAATGTGTGCATAAGGAAATGTGGTGAAGAAAGCTGATGGTGCCTGGCTATCAAAAGATATAGTGTCTGAGGTCTTAAAGGTTTGAAGGTAAACAAGCGGCCATCTAGCTGAGAAGCATCAAAGCCCACATGGAAGAAGCACACCAGCCTATCTGACCACAGGTGTAGAAGGGCCCAGTTAACAGACACCAAAGAACTAAAAATCATATCACTGGATGCCCACCTTCCTGATACGATCAATGAAGACAAACGTGAGCATAAGCAAACATGGTGAAAAAAGCTGATGGTGCCCGGCTATCAAAAGATATAGCGTCTGGGTTCTTGGAGGCTCAAAGATAAACAGGTGGCCATCTAGCTCAGAAGTAACAAAGCCCACATGGAAGAAACACACCAGCCTGTGTGACCATGAGCTGTCGAAGGGATCAGGTATCAAGCATCAAAGAACAAAAAATCATATCATTATAAATATGGGTGAGTGCAGAGGGGAGACTCAAAGCCCATTGGTAGCCAACCGGACACCCCCTTAATGAAGGGTTGTGGGGAGGAGATGAGCCAGTCAGGGTGCAGGGTAACAATGATGAAATATATAACTTTCCTCTAGTTCTTAAATGCTTCCTCCCCCCCACTATCATGATCACCATTCTACCTTACAACTCCAGCTAGACCAGAGGATGCACATTGGTACAGATAGCAACTGGAAACACATGGAATCCAGGACAGATGGCTCCTTTAGGACCAGTGGTGAGAGTGGTAATGCCTGGAGGGTGGAGAGAATGTGGAGTAGAAAGGGGGAACTGATTACAAGTATCTACATATAGCCTCCTCCCTGGGGGATGGACAGCAGAGAAGATGGCGGGGGAGACATCAGACAGTGTAATATATGAAAAAATAATAATAATAATTTATGAATTATGAAGGGTTCATGAGGTAGAGGGGAGTCGGGAGGGAGGGGGAAATGAGCAGTCAATATTAAGGGCTCAAGTAGAAGGCAAATGTTTTGAGAATGATGATGGCAACAAATGTACATATGCGCTTGACACAATGGATGGATGCATGGATAGTGATAAGAATTGTACGTGCCCCCAATAAAATTATTTTTTCTTAAATGTTAAAAAAAAGAAAGAAAACCAGGGACTCTTTGAAAACCAGGACAAGCACATTCCCCAACTGCAGTTATGCTGCTGAAACGTTATGGGAGTTGAAGGAATTTGTAAACACAAGTCAAAAAGGGGTTCCTGTCTCCAGTATGGGGTTCCTGTCTCCAGTATGAGACAACAGCAACAAAAGGTCATCCTCTTTGCAAATGCTGTGTCACCCTGGGGCAGGGGTGAGAATGTCTGACTCTCAAACCAAAAACCAAACTCACAGCTCACGGAGTCAGTGCTGACTCGTAAGGAGCCCCTGTGGGTTACTGACACTGTAACTGTTTAGGGGAGTAGAAAGGCCAGGCTTTCTCCCTCAGAGCTGCTGGTGGCTTTGAACTGCCGACCATGTGGATCGCAGTCCAAAGCATAACCACGACAAGGCTTGTGGAGTCATCAGTGCCAGCTACCATGACACCCCAGAGAGAAGCAGTTCCGAACAGCCCATTAAGGGCGAGTGAATGTCGTTTATGTCCAGATAGGACAGGCTACTTTTTACGTGGCTCGTTTGTAAGGTCTGGGAATGACTGGCCTGGAAAAGATCCAAACAGCCCTTGGCAGGACAGAAGGCCCCCACCCCTGCTCTCTTGGCATGTTGCAAATAGCACTGTCCGAGCACAGAAACATGTGTGGACACGCGCACTCTCGTGATCACAGCCATGTGACACACAGCATGCCCAGGGAAGAGCATCTCACACACGCAGGTTTTCCGAGGCTTAGCCAGTGGTGTGCGGGCTGGAAGGGCGCTGGGGAGCAGCCACGCTGCAGGGTCTGTGCACTCCTGCGTGGGTGCCTTCCCAGAGCACCCTGCACCTGTGGGCGGGAAGCTGTGTCCTAAACTCTCCAGGAGTTACCAGAAGGAACTCATTCAGAGTTAGTATAAAATATAATATCATTTATCTCCTTTTGTGACTCACTTAAAAGTTATCTCAGTTTATTTTTTAATAGGGAAGCAGAAATGCATGTGGATTGTGCCTCTGTGACCCCCTCTGACCGTAAACCATGCGGAGTGCATTGGAGAGCGGTGGTTGCAGATGCAGATAGGCTCATCTTTAACACCTTAGCACTTGACTCATCTTGGACCCATTTTCAATTGTTCTGGTTTTTAATGCTTTCTGTTTTGCTTTCTTTTTTTCTCTATTTTATTTTGTTAATATTGTTCATTGTTTTGTTTTGTTGGGGAACGTTTTTCTGTACATGAAATCCAGGATAAGTAAATCAATAGAGACAGTACTTGACTTAATTCCTTGGAAGTCTGGCAGGGGAGTTTGGGGGGAAATAGGAGCTATTAATAATAAATCCAAGAAAGAAGGTGTGTTGACTGTACAACTCTTCCTGGTGTGATTAAACCGCTGAATCATAGGCCGTGTGGATGATGGGCTAGTAAGATTGCTGTTTAACAGAAGCAGTGCCATACTCAGCGGTCCTTTGGAATCTAATGCCTTCATGTCCAGGATGTCAGAAGAACAGACTGCTCGTTCTCAGTCAGCCCCAGCTTGCAGGGAGACTTCTTCAGTGATGGACAGCAGTTTTCACAAGCAAGGCTGCTGGCTTGGTGAGGAAAAGTCAGCAGAGACATGAAAACTTCTTCTGGAGAGGAGAGGAAGCCCGGGGTGCTGGGCTCTCCCAGTCAGTGGTGTTAGAAAGGGAAGATGCTGCTCCTGATGCTGTCAGGCCATCAGGTCACCCCTCACTCACAAGTCCCCTGTGCCCAGTTGGATGAGGCACCGCCCAGTCCTGTGCCACCTCACGATTGTCGTTAGGCTTGAGCCCTTGCCTGCAGCCGCTGCGTCCATCCTTCTCCTCAAGGGGCTTCCTCCTTTTCCCCACTCACCCCCAAGTTTCCCAACCGTGACGTCCGTCTCCAGTGACCGGCCCCTCCTGTTCACATATCCAACCGATGAGGTGAGAGGCTATCTGCCCGCCTGGCTTCTGAGGAAGGAGAGGGCAGTGCTGGCTGTCAGAGAGCGCTGAGGGGGGGGTTCATCAGCAGTCTGCAGTGGGCAGGTTCTGGGGTGCAACTCTCTTCCCTGGCGAGTGGTCCCACCAGGAGAAAGCTTGGAGATTCTTACTCCACAGCAGAGAGCAGGCTGATGGAGATAGCAAGAGGCACATAGGCACGTGGATGAGCGATAATGCTGACTTGAGGGCAGTTTATATGGTTGGATCTTCCATTTCCTAATATTTAGATCAGCAAGTTTTATGACTTCACCCAATGTTGACAGCACCTGTGACTGGTAATTTTAGTCCTGATATGAAGTGTGCAGAGCTAGACCTGCTGTGTGCTCCTCGGCGATTCACACTCCTATGGTGAGGAAGGATTAGAGTGGATGAGCCCATGCCATTGTACGCTCGGATTGTGAGTGACTTTAGAGTTACCCAGCCACCCACCTGGGACTTGCCACTGCTCCGGCTTCTCTCCTCTCCATGCCCAGGTGAGAGCTGAGTCCGTCTTTGTGCACAATACTGCCTGCCTCCCTATTGTCTTACACTCCCGCCGCCGAGCACTTCCTTTCGTTCTGTGTCACTGCCAGGTGCAGGGCTGTCAACACGGCGTGTCTCTGAAACCTTCGCCCTGCTGTCAGTGTGTGATTTCTTCTGAAATATAGACGTGGCCACACCATGCCCTCACCTACGCTTGGGAACCTTCCCAGTGGCTTCTCAAGCCACAGGGATGTAACCACCCAAGCGCGTGTGTCATAGACTCCAACAGAAATGGGCACCCAATCAATATGCATCCCAAGAGTCAACGGCTCAATGAAAAACCCGAATGGATGAGTGAGGGCCCTGAGTGCCCAGGTCTCTCTGCAGCTCAATTGCCCCTGCACGCTGTACCTCCTACTGCTCATGGGTCCTTTAGGCCCTGGTCACTGTCTCCCAGGCAGGGGACACGGGAGCAGAGACACCAGCCTGGGCTCTATGCCACTTGGTGGATGTGGCAGGGTCGTACAGGTGGATGCAGAGAGGAGGGGTCAGTCAGGAGTGGCCGGGCTCCTGCACATGGGCAGGAGAAGATGGGCGCGATGCCTGCCTTCAGTTGAGGGACGAGGAGAGTGGAGGACGAGCGCCCTCTCGGCACTCAATTTAACTCCAAACACGGAAGGTTAGCCGAAGGAAAATTGGGACAAGTGTACGTAGGCCACGAGAAGGACATGTATTATTGCTTTAAGTTTGCCTTTGTTTCTCCATCGTTCTCAAAGCTGTTGCTACACATTTCCCTGCTTAACGTCTTTCGGAAAGATTGGTTCTCGTGCCCAGAAGGCTCTTCTTTGTCAACATTCACGGAGGAAACGTTTGGGCATCTGCTTCCAAACAGGAGAGCCGCAGTCAGTCCTCTGGATGCTGTTTGCTCTCATGTCTGATTAGGAAAGCAATACGCCTGAAGAGAACATCCTGCAAACAGAGGGAGGAAAAGAAAGGGCAATAGCCACGTGGTCACCACTGGAGCTCAGGGCTCAGCCCCGTGGTTACACGCTCTTTGGGGCAGTGGATTTTATCTCAGGGGCTGTGATGTTCCCCTGGTGGAAGTTTTGCCTGCCTGGCAGGAGACGCCAGTTCAGTTCTGGGCCAGCACACCCATGCCTAGCCACCTCTTGTCTGTCCATAGAGGCTGTGTGACTGTGATGCCAGACAGGTGTCGGTAGAGCTTCCAGACTAAGGAGCAAGAAAGATCTAGCCACGTGTCCCTGGGTACCAGCCAATGTCACCCCTGAGACAGATCGCAGAGGTCTGGCATACCATGATCGATCGTGGGGAAAAGGCAGAAGGAGGGAGCAGCACTGGCCATGGGGTGGCCAGGATTGGAGCTAACGCCTTGGCAGTGAAGGACATAGTTCCTAACAGCGGGATCATGTCACCGTTGTATTTTGCTGACCTAACTTGCCCTGAGGCATCATCAATGTCACAGTGCAGAGCACACCCCTTTAGGGGGGCATTTGTGCCCCCGTCCACTGGGCGCCTTTAGCATAAGCGTCACTGGGTGCGTTTTGCGTGAGTGTCTGATGGGAAGCGTCGTGAGGCAGGGTCTGACGGTGCTGTCTGTGGCTCTTTAGTCAATTATTGGAAGGTATCTGAGCTAAGCACTTGGGGAATAGACTTACCTGCCAATAAGGATGCTGCGTGCAACTGTGATGCACTGTCTGAATTAACTCATTCATGAAAGGGGCCATCTCTCGGTGGGGCTGAGGGGCTTGCCAACTGAACCACTGAGGTCAGCAGGCAGAGGGCTTGGGCCCACTGAGGCCCTTTGCAGTCGGCCTCTGCAATCTTCAAAGGAGGATCTGTTTATTGAAAGGTAGCCACCTTTTGGAAATGGCAGAGTTGTCCTTAAAAATCGAACTAAAAAAATTCCTGCTACCAGTAGTTCTGGGGCACAGCTCTGTCTCTGAGGGGCATTTCCTTGTTTGCACAGAACGCCCCAATAACAATTGCACACAGCTTTTGCAGACTACTCAGAGGGTGGAACGTTGATGTCTGTTATTTGGTGGTGTCCGTTTTTCCCTTGATTTTTTCTGAAAATGACAAGATGGACAGAGAGGGGACAGAAGCCTCACTTGCTGAGCTGAGAAGCCAGGGTATCCTGAGGCCATTCTCAGCTGGTTGGTCATGGAATTGGGGAGCTTCAGGAGCCGGTCCATCTGCTCCACCGTCTGTCAGGAATCAGCGTGGCTGATCAGCGTCCTACAGAATTTGTGCTTCAAGCCTTGGCGTGGCCCCCCTGGCCCATGCCCAGCAGGCAGTGTCTGATGCAATTCTCAGCCCTGCCTCCCACACAGGCGTTGGCTGTTCCAGCTAAGATGCTTCTCTCTTCTCCTCTTGGCTCTTCTCGGGCCAGAGCACACCGATGGTATCCAGGAGTGGGAAGGGGACAGAAACTGGGCCATCTGGAAGGATCTTGGCACTGATTGCACGCTTAGCCTGTGCAGCCATCAGGATAACGCCCAATGGTTTTCCATGTCTCAGAAAGGCCAGTCAAACCTTGGGTTCCTCACTGACGGGTCCAGGATTGGAACTCACCCGCAGGAGAAAAGTGGGGTGGTTTGTGTCTGCACAGACGGTCAGCTTGGGGAGCCCCACGGAGCAGTTCTCCTGGCCACTGTGGGTTGCTGACCGTCCGTTTGAATGCAGAGATGGAGAGCAGAGCCCTTCCCAGCCCCCCCTGGGGGTGTGATTCCAGGTACCTGCATTTTCTAGGAGACTAGTGCACCTCTCGGATCGCAGTGGGTTTGTTCTGTTCTGCACAACCCTGTGACAGAACTCATTCCAGAACATGCTGTGACCCCGAGTACAATTCAGCCCAGTACTGGGCCCGGGTAACTGAGGCCGCCCCCTGGGAGCTGAGGCGCTTGTGATTCATGGGTGCTGGGGGCTGTTTGAGATCAGTCAGGGTTCTCCTGTGCCTGCTCTGTGTCTGTTGGGAGAGGCTGTGCTATATGGCCCGAGGCTCCTCCTTCACCACTTCCCACTGGTCCCAGGGCTCCAGGTCTGGCAGGGGAGCCGGGAAAACAGGCAACTGAGCGAAGGTGTGCACACGGGTGGTGCAAGACCCTGCTTGGAAGGCCCCCAGGGAATGGCCTGGAGACAGGGCAGCTGATCATAGTGCTGGGCTAGAGTGGGAATGTGGGGATGTGAGCAGGGCCTCTAGAGCAGAGAGGTGGGCTTTGTAGAGCATGAGAAAGAGCAGGAGGAGAGCCTGGAAGCAAGGTAGGGGAGAAGGGGCTGTGGTTTGTACTTGCAAGTCCTTTCCCTGTTGGCGAAGGCCCTCTACTTCCATTGAGATGCCCATTTCTCAGTGCGTTGGCCTCGGACAGATCAGACTCTGCCCAGGCTCCTTCCTGCAAGCTCGTGGCTCTCTGTCCCTGTGTTAGTCTAGGTGGACTAGAGAAACAAATTCTTAGGCACTTATGTGTACAAGAAAGAGCTTTATATCAAAGAGTAATTGTATATTAAGAAAATATCCCAGCCCAGTCCAGATCAAGTCCATAAGTCCAATATCAGTCCATATGTCCAATATTAATCTATAGATTCCTCTTCAGACTCACACAACCCATACAATGACACCAAATGCAGGAAGATCACAGGCCAGTAAGTGGAAAGTCTTGTAGATCCAGTGGAGGTGGAGGGATCTCAGCACTGGCATGGGTCTCCACGTGACTTCTCCAGCTCCAGGCTCTGGCTCCATCAGCATAGCTCCATGTGGTTTGTCAGCTGGAAGATGAAGGAGATGAAACAGAGAGTGTGTGTCCTGCCTCCAGGGTGGAAGACATACGCCATTACTCTTCACAGAAAGCTCTTTCCTATACACATGTGAGCATCTATGAGTTTGTTTCGCTAGTCTACCCTAAATGTCCCTTGCATTAGCCGCTTGCTTAGTCTCCCTCGTGGTCCTGACGGCCTGCCCTAGGGAATCCGGCGCAGGACTCTGGGAAAGGTCAGGCGTCTTCACGTCCGCGGGTTGTTTCCATTGGCAGAGTCCAGCTGCCTACATTCTGAGCATCCGTTAAATGCTGCACACTGGTTTTGGAAACATGATGATCAGCTATCATTTTTTTTTCAACACTTGCTCATCCGCGTCAGAGCCATGGATTGAATTCCTCTCTCTCTCTCCCTTTCAGAGAAATGCGATGGGCCTCTCGTCTCCGGGCTTCCCCACCCGGCCTTCAGCAGCTCCTCCTTCAAGTCCAGCACCTATGCTCCAGGCTACGCCAGGATCAACAAGCGCGGGGGTAAGACTGTCATCGGGGCTTTGCTGAGCTCTAAGTTCAGCAGGGCCAGGCCCAGCCATTGCTCCTCTGGCTTGGCGGCTTGAGTGGAGCAGAGATGCAGAGCAGGTGAAAGTGACGCTAGGAAGACAGCCTGGGATGAAAGACCTAAAGGTCTATATCTAAAAACCACCAAACAAACTCCAGGCTGACACCGATCTTGGGGTGGCGCAGGGCTGGGCAGCCTTGGCGTGCTGGGTAGCAGCGAGTCAGACTTGACAGCAGTGAAGAACAAAAGCACGTGTTGCTCTTGTTGTCAAGTGCCATTGAGTTGGTTCCAAGTCATCCGCTAAACGACGGAAGGAAACACCTTCTGATCCAAGCCACCCACACAGTTGTGGTTCTGTTTGAGCCCATGGGTGTCGTCTCTGTGTTCGTCCATCATGTCTTCCTCTTTTGCACTGGCCCACTTTACCACGTGTGGGGTTCTTCTCCAAGGATGTCACATATAGCTACATTAACATACCTCTGATCCACACTAGATTTTAGCAGGTGTCCTGAAATATTACCACCCTCTCCCGTGACAAGAGCTCCCTGATGCCAGGAGGGTCTTTCATACTTGGGTTCAGTCCAATGCAGGGAAGGTCAGCTGGGTCTCTCGGAGGGGGTGAGCCAAGAGGAGGGGCTTCTGGGGCCACAGGTGGTATGAACTTAAAGTGAGGTAAAGGTGCTGTACAATCCAGGGATCGTCATTCCTGAAGCCCCCTGGCCTTGTCACTCGGAGCACCGTTCAGAAAGGTCTAGGAGCAGTTGGCCCCTGGGGCCCTGGTATGAAGGACAGTCTGCAGTAGGTGCTTTTCTCTTCTCGACACACTCACTCACTGCCATGGCGTCGGTGCTGTCTCCTAGCCACCCTAGAGGGCACGGTAGACTTGACCCCCAAAGTTTCTGAGACTTAACTCTTAATGGGAGTAGATCGATTCATATTTCTTCTGAGAAGCAGCTGGTGGTTTTGAACTGCCGACCTTACAGGTCACAGCCCAACACCTAACCACTGAGCTACCAGGGATCCTTCTCTTCCCTTTATGCATGTTCAACAGAGCCAGTGTAGCACAATGGGGTATATACTGCTCTGCTAAATACAATGTCTGTGGTTCAAAACCATCAGTGCTCCAAGGGAGATGCCTAAGGCTGTCTGCTCACATTTGAAAAAAAAAACAGAACAAAAGCATAGCCTTTGAGAGAGACCAAGGGAGCATTTGTACTCTACTCATAGGCCTGCTGTGAATCAGAATCGGCTTTTTGGCTGTGTAATTTTGGGATTGTTTTTTAAGTGATTGAATAAGACGTGCTGGTGATGCCATGGGTTAGGTATCAGGCTGATAACTGCAAGATCAAGAGTACAAACCCACTCACCACTCCGAGGGAGAAAGAGGAGGCATGCAGGAAGTTCCTCGACTGGCGTATGCACAGTCGTGTGGATCCAGGGTTGCTGGGAACCTGACAAGGCTGCCAACCTCTCCCCGGTGGGCGTCCAGGGTCAGTAGCCCCCATGGAGCCATCTGTGAAGCCAGGCACAGAATCCCAACAAGCAGGAAGGATGAGGGGCAGGGAAGAGAAACGTTCTCACTAGCTCTCTTATTAAAAGGTCACGCCCAAAAGAGGCTTGACCAGGCCACCACCTGATTGACATTGGACCCCACTGCACACAAGTGCCCTCAAGTGACATGAGATCTAACCCGCACACCCGCCACCACCAGCAGGACTATTTAAACATTCACAGACATCCCCTTTGGTCCCGTGTGGATTTGTTCCCGTTTCTATTGTCTTCTGTTTTCTTTTTGGATTGAATTGTCCTGTGCTTTATTTTCGTCTCGCTGTTGGGCTTTTCTGTCTGATTTCCTTGATATGGGATCCAGGATAGGTAATCTAGAGAGACAGTGACTAGAGTCTTAGTTCCTTAGGGGAGGTTGGCGGGGGGGGGGGGGGTGGGGGGGGCGGGGGGGGTGGGAGGGGAGCTAATGATAATGAGTGCAAGAGTGAAGAAAGTGTCTAAATGGGTTGTGGTGGTCATCGCACCACTCCTTGTAATACATTTACACCATTGAGTCGTATGGTCCATGAATTCAACGCCGATGAAACTGCCACATACAGCCTGAAAAGCCCAAGGGAGCCGTTCTCCCCCGCCCTTCAGGGTCATTCCGAATTGGAGGAAACCGAAGGGCAGTGGGATTGGGGTGTGTATTCACGTACACACCGACTTTCCACTGAGATGGAGGGCACAGGAATTGCCATCTGCTATTTCTCCCCGCGAGCCTAGAACTTCGCTTTGTTTTTAAGGTGAAAACGATTAGACTTTACAGCTCAGACGTGAGCCCTGGACTCTGGGGTCACGGCACTCGTTAGCGCACGGCGAGTTCAAAGTCAGCGGCAGCTCCAGGGGAGCCGTGGCACTCCGTGTAGGCCGGGCACGGTAACCAGCCCTGTGCTTCAAAGGGACACGCACACACTGGCAGCTGAAAAAGGAAAGGAGCGAGATACTAAGCACGAAGCTTAATCTCAAACCACACACAGCTGGAGGGAGAATAGCAATGGAGGATAGCAACCGGGGACCAGCGAGCCTGTCACTTCTAAACTCCCTTCTGCTCAGGGTCGACACGCCCATCCTGACGCACGGCAGCCCGATAGGACAGGGTAGTGCTTCCCTGGGACCTTCGGGGACTGTCACTCTGTGGAAGTAGAAGGTCTCATCCTGCTCCTGCAGAGCAGCTGGTGGTTTCAAACAACTGACCTTGTGGCTACAGCCCAGTGCATGACCACTATGCTATCAGGGCTCCCCCAAATCCATTACAGAAGGCAGAAACCATGAAAACAAAGATGGATAAATGAACAGGGTGGACACAAAGGAAGAAAGAAGAGAGATGAGGGAGAAGGTAAGGGAAGGAAATAACATCAAGAAAGAGAGATCAAAAGTCCCCAAAGGAAGGAAATGGGGAGAGTGGTGCAGAGGGAAAGGATGGACAGGAGCCAGCTGGACGGTGAGGGAAACAGACCGCGTGCCGCAGACGCGTGTACAAGACTCACACTGAGGAGCAAACAGACTTGGTGAAAGCCCATGACGTTCAGGCCGAAGAGGAGAGATGAACGGAAAGGTGGCATGGTTTTGACCGAGAAGTGATAGTGAGCTGACATCTGCATGGCCTGACCCTCCGCAGTCTGTGGCCAGAGAGAGTGGTGAGTTGCCAGAAGCTGACAGAAATTCTACAGGAACTTTGTCCTTCTATCCCCATAAAAATTACTTCAAACAAAATAATGATTACATTCAGAATCTGGCCATACCAGCAAATATAAACATGATCTAATCTATTTCGGTGGCTGTTGCTGTTGGGTGTCTAACTTAAGTCAATGTACAACAAAGCTTTGGTTGTGTAGCGGTTACGCATTAGGCTATGATCCAAAAGGTCAGCAGTTTGAAACCACCAGCCACTCTGAGGGGAGAAGATGGGGCTTTCTACTCCCGTCATCTGGTACAGTCTTGGAAAGTCACGAGAGAGATAGTTCTTCCCCTGTCCTGTAGGGTCACCAAGAGCCAGCAGTCACGTGAGGCCACTGAGGTTGGTCTAGGGTTTCATCACTGTGTTTATGTAAACAGCACAAGCACTGTCCAGCTGTGAGCCATCCTCACCACTGTGGCTATGGGCCAGCCCCTTGTTGACACCACGCATCCCCTAGCAAGCCTGATGTCCTTTCCCAGGAACTTGTCTCTGTTGACAACATGATGAAATGTGAAGGCTTCTCATTTTCACTTCTCAACAACATTTGGGCTATACTTCTCCCTTGACAGATTTCTTCTTCTGTCCACTCAGGGTAATTCCAATATTTTTCACCAACACAATGAGTCAAATGTACTTTTGGTCATTCTTCAGTGTCCAACTTTCACTTGCATATGAGATGATGGACAATGTCAGGGCTCGGGTCAGGTGCACCTCAGGCCCCAACGTGACATCCTTGCTCTTCAACACTTTAAAGACATCTTGTGCAGCAGATTTGCCCAATGTTTGATTTACTGACTGTTGTTTCCACGAGGGTTGATTGTGAATATGAGGAAGATGAAATCCTTGACAACTCCAATCTTGGGCTTATAAATAGAGAGGAAAGGGTGGCATCGATCTGGCAGAGTGTTGAAGGGGATGAGCTATCCCCCGACAGCAGTATCAGACTAGTAGAAGATCCAAGTAGCTCCATGGGGAGGAAGCAGAAACGGGTCATGGTCCTGTTGGAAGGCTCTGGGCAACCATGATTCAAGAACGTCACACCCAGTTAGTGTGGCTGCAGTCAGGTTTCCTCACGCCCACAGCCTTGGGGCGGGGCACACAAAGCTTTAAATTTAGCCGGCAAAGCACCGATTGAAAGACTGAGAGAGCCACACTCAAAGGGATAGGGGGCAGTGAATGCAGAGTGCTTCCGAGTACAGGACTAGCCATGACCAAACAGCAGGGGGTTAGTGCGGAATCTAAATGGTAGACACAGGTACCACATTTGGGGGAAGAGGCTGAATTGTTTGCTGCTGTTTTTCTCCAAGCAATTCAAGAAGCGTTCTGTTAATGCTGCAGCTTCAGGCCCTCCTGTCGCCGACCTTTTTTAAAGGAATGAATGCCTCTTATGAATACACATCACCCCAGGCGGAGCCAGGAGATGGGGCTGGTTGTTCCAGACCACTGCGGTGCACTGCTTGGTGCAATTACAAGAGGCACGGGGGATGCTGGGTTTCTCTGGTGCATCTGAAAATTAGGTTGATTCTATACAGTGGCCATGAAGTGTATCTTCGCGTGGGAAGGAATGTGTGCCTGTCACAGTATTTTATTTAATTCAAGTAAAGTTATGGGGACATGTTTTCTTTTTAAAACAGTCCAACTGTCCATCGCTGTGACTTGGAAGTGTTTCCTGCTTGCAGACACAAGGAGATGGGGTGGGATGCAAGGTCTACACGGGCAGCACTTTGTAGTTGGGGGGAAGGGCCTTCTGAAGGGACTTTGATTTCTTCCCAGTAGTTTCTTGACCCATTTATAGAAATTTATCGACAGCTACAGTCTCAGAGAGGAGCCTGGTAGCTCGGTTGTCATGCACTGGGCAGCTAACCACCAGGGCAGCAGTTCGAAACCACCATCCAACCCTTTTGGTAGAAAGGACTTCCATCTCCCATATAGAGTTACAAGTCTAGGGAGCCAACAAAGGACAGTATGACCTGGCCCTCTAGGGTCACTCTGAGTCAGAATGGACTTGATGGCAGTGTGTTTGTTCCTTTTTGATGTGGCTGCAGACACCCGCGTTTCCAGAGGGAATTAGAGTTCTGAAGCAAAAGGCTGTGAAGGGAAGGGAGCGTTTCCTGAGAGCTTAGTCTTGTTGATGGAGCGTTCCTGAAGCAACTGAGGACTGGCTGTCCTCTGCACGGGGCTGCTCTTCATTATGAAGCATTTTCTCAGAGTTTTATTGCACGGAGCACATCAGTGGCTTATGTTCTTGTGACTTTGGGTCCACAGCCCCATGTCACTTCTCTGTGGCATGCGGCACATGATGTCTCCAGGAGACCCTCTCCCCGATGGCAGGCGGCTCTCCCGCAGAGGACTCCTCTCCTCTCCTCCCCTCCACCTGCCCCCCTGGTGCCCCTCAACCTTATCACTCTAACCATTAATGTAAACAGGTAATGCATTTAAATGATTTCTTCTACAACTCTCCAATCCAACTCTTGGCATTTCAATTTTCCAATTGGATTTGAGTCGCCACCCGACTCCCATTGTGTAATTTAATTTTTAACTCTTTCTAATTCTCAAACCTAAATCAACATGTTGGGAGGAAGCACACAGGTCACATGGAAGGTTTGTCGCATTGTCCCCAGGGAGAGGTGGCAAGCAGTCTCCAGTCTGCCCATTAGTCAGGAATGCCTCTGCTTGGACTGAAGCCTTCTTAGGTTGAAGGTCATGGTGTTGTCTTTCTGCCCGGGATGTACTTATAGCACATGGCTTCTTAAAGCTTTGCTTTTGTTTTCTCCTTAGGAACCTCTGTTTGTCAGTAGCATTTTGTTATAGAATACTATGTGTTCTGCACACAGGCACATACCTTCACCGTCAATTTAGGTTGGGGGAGATTCTCTATGGGGATCACAGAGCCTCTTTATTATGGGGCATCTTGGGGGCCACTGTGGCAGTCTGACACCCCGGTAGGTAACAGGAGGAAAGGCATCCAAACACAATTGCCATAGAACAGGTTTGCTTGCTCTGCTGAGAATTAAGTAGCGCCCTGGGATTTAGGGTGTGCTTCTGAAAGTGTCATTTGAAAACCTGTTCCATCATACATATGCTGAGGGTGGACTCAGCAGGCTAATTAGAGATTTTAGGATCCGGAGAGTGGAGGACGAGCTCTGGCAGAATAGTGGGTTCATGTTCACTGGGCTGTGTTCTGCAAGATCCGCAGTTCGAAACCACCAGCCGCTACTCAAGAGATAATCAGGGCTTTCTACTCTTGGAGCTGTTCAACCTTGGCCCGTCAGGAACCCCCTGAGTCGGCATCGACTCGATGGAAGTGAGTTGCTGTTTCTTTAAGAGTGTAGGGCATGTAGATGAAGAGCATCTTGGTCCATTCTGTGAGTTGCTCTTAAGTCCAGAGTCATGAAGTAGGTTCCTTTGGCGGGGTCTCCATGTGCAACCTTAACCCCGCCCCGCCTTAGCCCCGCCCCACCCACCTGCAGCACCCATAGCATCTGGTGCCAGTTATTCTCTCCCTGGGGCTTTGTGACTCCCATAGTGTATCACCCCCCACACAACCCCCCCTAATTTGACTATGAATGCCTGTGTACATGTGTGGGCATGTGTCTGTGTGCATACCACATACGTATATCGCATATTTTGGGAAGCAGCAATTTAGGGAAAATGCCACTATCCTAACACAGCTTTCCTCTCTCCCTCATAATGAATAACCAAACAGATTCCTACTCTCAGGGCCCCACCCATTGTGCAGAGAAATCCTACCTGTGAAACCCACTGCCCTCGAGGCTTCCGCTCACACTGGCCCTACAGGACAGGACAAAATGACAGAAGCGGACGGGCGCATCTTTCTCCCACGGAGCCGTTGTGGGTTTGAGCTGCCAACGGTGGGGCTGACCATCAAGCACTCTACCACTGTGACACTCATAGGGGTTTCCCACGTTGAACTCGCTCTTCTCGACTCTCCCAGAGTACATAGCAATGGGACATTTTCCTTCAGAGATTAAATAGCTATCATCCCTTTTCTCTTTGCTAATTTTATTCCACGAGGAGCTGTGCTCTGTCTCACTTCTTGGGCATGAAGATGACTGAACTGGAGCATAGCTGAGGAATTTAAGAAACACCAACAAAAACTCTTCACACCGTCCCCCAGCTTTTAAAGGCAATACTGTTGACCAGGTTGGAGTCACTGGGTGGTGGAAATGGCTAATGCAGCTGACTGTTGGCTGGGAAGGAGGAGGTTGAAGCCTACCACAGAGCTTCCTAAGAAAGGCCTGGTGATGCACTTCTGAAAAAGCATCCACACAGCCTGCACCGAGCCCCATTCTACCCTGACACAGCAGGACACGTGAGTCCCTGCCGACTCCGCAGATACCGGGTGAGTGTTAGAGTTTCAAGACATATTCAGAATATTTTCTCAACACGCATACATAGAAGTATACTTATTACAATGTCTCATGTTCCTTAGACACGTGATTAGGAGCGAGCAGTCCCTGAAGAAGGACATCATGCTCGGTGGAGTAGAGGGGCAGTGACAGAGAGGAAGGCCCTCGACAAGTTGAACCGCCGTGGCGGCTGACAACCCAGAGCTCAAGCAGAAGAACAATTGTGAGGGCGGCACACAGGCCCGCAGGGCTTCCCTTCTGGGGTCACCATGAACCAGAGTCACTCAAATGGCACCTCAGAAAAATAACAACATACACACTGCACCTGTGGTTGTTCTACTCATTTCCGATGCCAACCTCTCCCCACTTCTAAATAAGTAGGAGTTGTTGTAGCAAGTTTTCATGTCGGCTAATGTTTGTGAAGTACTCCGGGATAACCGTGGGCATTGTCTTCTCGCTGTGTAGACACTGGCCATCAACTAGAGCTGAGAGTGAGTGTTGAGAGCAGACACTCTGACAACATACACGTGTAGATCAAGCGGGACACGTGGGCAGTGGCCTCCTGCTGGCAACATTCCACATTATTTACTGGGCACGGTTGGGAAAGGGATGTTCGATTGATGAAGATCGTCATCTTTCTTATCTGGGGATATCGGGTACATTTAAGAGGCGTTGGTGTTGGGCAGCTTGATTCCATTAGTAACAGACTCTCTGGGACCCATCCTTTGGGTTCTTACAAATGGTATCAGGCTCAAAGGAAAGGTGCCCTGTCTCCTAGTGTTGGTGGGTACCTGCATCGGGAGGCAAAGGCCAAGACCAAACAGGATGAGTAGACTAGTAGTTGTCTGGGTCACTCGGGGTGGTGGACACATGAAGGCCCTTGCTCTGGCAAGGGGTGCTGTGCTGGTCAAAGCCATTCACTAGACTTGGTCATTCAAGGATGGCTCGATCAGATGTCTCTTGGGTGACAAGTCAAGGTACCCCTGGGTGCAGATGTGAGAGAGACACTTCAGACCCAGCAGTGACACACGTACTAAATTCTGCCTCAGTGACCCCCATACTTCAGTGTCCCCTCCTTTCTAATGAGACTACCTGTCTGTCCTTCTGTACTACTGTTAGCCACGGCCTGTGTGTCTTGTGATACTGGAAGCCAGGCCACCAACAGGGCTCCCTACAGTGGGCAGATTTCAGGGGAGCTTCCACCGTGAAGACCAGAGTGGAGAGGCCTGACCTTCTACTGCTGGTGGGTCGTCATGGAGACCCCATGGGTTATGAAAGAACACTGTTCTGTATCATGCTGGGAGATGAAGTCCCCAGTTTGGAAAGCACTCCCAATATGCAGAGACACTGGACTCTAGCACACAGACCAGCGTGAAGGCCGTGCAGGACCTGGCCTTGTCTTGTTCTGCTGTCCGTGGGGCTCCCCCTAGATGTGGTGGAAAGAGACCACAATAAAGGGAGACCCACTAGACGGTGGACAGAGACCATGATAAAGGGAGACACCCCCCCCCAAAAAAAGATAAAGGGAGACCCAACCTTTCAGACTAACTCAGTCCCATCCCTCTGTTCTCCAAGAGCACAAACAGGCCAAATGGCTTCAGAGGCAAGTGTGAGGATCTCATAGAGGCAGGATGCTGTTAACAACCTGGTGAGGTCATATTTCGGAGAATGAAAAGACCTTTCTCTTCATAAGATCAGCAAAGAGATGTTTGTTTTTTGTTTTGCCTTCTCCACATGTTTTCTTGTTGGGAAGAAAACCAGTCAATTGCATATCTCTTACCAGAAGGGTCACAAGGAAGAAATGAGCCAGTCAGGATGTAGAACAGCACTGATGAAGCACACAACTTTCCTCTAGTTCTTAAATGTGTCCCCTCCCTCCCCCACCAACTATCACGACCCCAAGTCTACCTTAGAAATCTGGCTAGACCAGAGCACATACACTGGTACAGATACGAGCTAGAGACAGAGGAAATCCAGGACAGATGAACCCCTCACGACCAAAAACGAGAGTAGCAATACCAGGAGGAGAAGGAGAAGGTTGGGGTAAAAAAGGGGGAACCAATCACAATGATCTACATATACTGCCCTCCCCAGAGGGATGAAGAACAGAAACATGGGTGAAGGGAGACAACAGCAGGTGTAAGACTTGAAAAATAATAACATAAATTACCAAGGGTTCATGGGGTATGAGCTGATATCAAGGGCTCAAGTGGAAAGAAAATGTTTTGAAAATGATGGTGGCAACATATGTACAAATGTGATTGACACAATGGATGGATGGATGGACTGTGACAAGAGCTGTACAAGCCCCCAATAAATTGATTTAAAAATTTTTTTACGAAACATAGAATAGTGTGGTTTTCTGCCCAGGCCTCCTTAAACTCCTTGGACAATAGCATCGCTGGTCAGGAGCCTAAGCAGTGCTGGCTTTGTGAGCGCAGGCTCCCCTCTGCCCGCAAAGCAGGTCGGCGGGTTGTTTACTCATTCCCTGGCTGTACGACCGAGATGTGTGTTTGACGTGGATCTGCTGACAGTCAACCGTGACATTTAAGACAGTCTACTTTATTGTTCTTGCTGCTTTGACATTAAAATGCAAAAGCAGAACGTGGGATGCTTTTTCCCCAGGTTTGCGCCCAAAGGTCACTCTGACTTCACTTTTTCTCCGTTTTTATTTTCTGCATGTGGCAGGGAGGCCACGGCTAGGTTTTTATTTTGCCTTGTGTTCTGTTCTTGGCAGCGTCTGAAATTTACTTCCTTGATAGCTGCCCTGCACTGTAAGAGCAACAGGGCTTCTGTTTATTCCGGTCAGAGGGCCCTGCTCTGCGCCGTATCTACCGTGCTTGAGTCTCCAGCGATCTGTCATGCGGCAGCAGTGCTGGCTCTGGGGCTCATTACTGGGGCGGGGGAAGGTCTGGTTCTGAGCACATGTGTGAAAAAATGCCCTACAGGGGTTTTCTCCTCCCAGCCTGACAAGTAGGGGGGATTTGTTGTTTGTGGGGTTTGTAAGCCTAAAGCCTGGGTGGTCAGGACACTGGCTGGGACCCCATCAAGTGGAAGGAAGGGATGTCCATCTCCCTCGTCCTCTTTGTGTGTCCCTCAACAGATGGCATCAACAAGATCCACCAAGAGTCCTCCTTCCCGTGGACTCTACCTCCTGTTGACCAGGGAGAGTGGGAGTTCAGGGTAGAACTGGGCTACCCTAGGACTCAGAAGTCGATGACCCAGCCTTTCCGCTGAGATGCCTGTGGGCGGCCGCCACGCCCTCCTCTTGGGGAGCAGCATGTGGGTTCATGGCGGCCCCGCCTGGGTCTCGGGCCTGGGAGTCGTCCTGAGTAAAGGTCAGTGTTTGTCGGTGCGAGCTCCTTCCTTTCCCATTGCTGGAGCTCGGGTTCCCGTGAGGCAGCACGCGTGGTGTCCACAGGGAGGATAATGCCTGAGCTGTAGGCTTAGTTCAAGCAGCAAGAGGACCCGGGCCAGGCAGACATGAAGACTCTTCCCCTGCAGAGAGAGCTGGAGGATCAGAACAAACCACTCCTGGAGGTGCCCGCCCCGTCTCTGCCCTCACATTCCAAGGTGTGCCGGGTGATGGGTTCTTCCCAGTGTCTCCGCCAGGTGGGTGCTGGGGACCATTCTGTGCACACAGCCTCAGCAGTTCTGAGGGTGGCCCGACTGCCAGGGCCGAGCTCACCCGCCCTTTCCCCACTGAGCTGATCATCAGAGGCGGAGTCACTGCTGGCATGTCCCCCGTGAGCACGCCTTGGCTGAGACGTTAGACTTAATATCTGACCCGTGGGACTGCGTGACACCTGGGAAAGCCCTGCGACTTCGTCAGGGTGTCTGCAACCTCAACGCTCCGTGCCCCGTGCTCATGGAAGAGGTCGTCTAGGGATCAGAGGACACATTGCTTTGGGAAAATGCTGCACAAGACCTCTGGAACGTGTTGTAAAGCAAGGCTGTCTCCTTGAGGACTCGGGTGCCCCTGACCCCAGGCAGGGTGTTTTCAAGTGCCTCCTAGGCAGGTGAAAGGCGGCCACTGAGTAAGGAAGATGGAAGAAGAATGAAATGTGAATGCGAGTCATGGTGGGCTGAAGACGGTGGAAGTGCCAAGGATTACCAAGAACCAGCAAGTCTGCCTTGGAAGGGCAGCCAAGATGCTCCTTGGAGGCCAGGATGGCGAGACCTTGCCTCCTGGACTTTGGACCTGCTATCAGGAGAGACCAGTCCCTGGAGAAAGGCAGTATGCATGTTAAAACAGGGGTCAGTGGAAAAGGGGAAAGGCCCGAGGGGAGATGGATTGCCACAGTGGCTGCAACAGTGGGCGCACCCATAGAGTGTGAGGGTGGGGCAGGTCTGGGCAGTGTTCTGTGCTGGCGTCCAGGGGTTGGCTATGCATGGAAACTGGCTCAACAGGCCCTAATGGCACCGGCATGAGCCAATGGTTGAGCCCCCAGTGTCGGGTCAGGAGAAAGACCAGGCGCTCTGTCCCCATAAAGCTTACAGCAGTGGTTCTCAACCTGTGGGTCAGGACCCCTTTGGGAGTCAAAAGGCCCTTTCACAGGGGTCACCCAATTCATAACAGTATCAAAATTACACTTATGCAGTAGCAACTAAATTAATGTTATGGTTGGGGGGTCACCACAACATGAAGAACTATATGAAAGGGTGGCGGCATTAGGGAGGTTGAGAACCATGGGCTTCCAGCCTAGAGAGCCCTGAAGGGCTGTCCCGCTCTGTCCCGTGGGAGCTGTAGCAGGGAGCATCTCCTGCAGGGCACGGGGAAATGGGGCCCTGGGCAGTGGAATGAAGGCTTCGTGTGTTCGAGCCTGTGCGATCCTCACCAGAGCCTGGGGGTGATCAAGAACCCCCCCCCCCCCCCATCAGCTCGACTGAATCAGAACTGAGGCTCCCGAGTGAGGAGCTCTCCTCCCGGGGCCCCTTCCCGCCGAGCCCAACAGAGAGCACATGGTACGTCTCCTCTGCCTTCGTGAGTGACTCTGTGGGAAAACGCAGGGCACAGTAAGGTTTCCCCACACATGTCTTAGAACCCAAAGAGGAACACCTGTCTCTACTTTTTCAGAGAAGTTTCTGCTGATGGAACCACCATTCCCAATGCCGTTGGATCCCTTTGTGCATGTATGGGCTGTGTGTTAATAATCAGGAAGACACACGGCCTCACTGTGGATATGGGCATCTCATAACACAATTAATAAATACATACATTTCCTCCCTTCCCCACACATCCAAAGTCCTGTCCCCACTCCCACTCTGTCTGTCCGTCTTGCTTCTCAGTGTGTATGACATGACCTGCCAAGTCAGAGCGAGAGCTGTCTGTGAAGTCGCACACGTGTGAGAACAGCAGCCCGTGACAGAGGAAACCAGGAGGCCGGCGGCTGGGTCTTAGGAAAGAACAGAATCAGGAGGAGCAGTGAAGCTCAGCCACTGTGTGCCAGGAGCCAGCAGAGCGATGCTTCCTTAAGTCACTGCAGTCTCAATATTCACCACATGGAAAAACAAAAAGGGGCAGTCAGGACCAGGCCGAGGAAATGGGCAGCAGGAGCTGGGACCCCCCTCCCAGATGTTGGACTGCGTGAGAGGGTCACCCGATGACTCACAGAGGTCATTCGCTGTGCACACTCCTCCCTGGTTGATCAAGTCTCTGCCCTGGAATGGCGGCCCCGCTGTGCGGTGGACACTACAGAGGAGGACTTCACATTCACAGATTTGTAGACTGAGGAAATGAGTCCTGTGGTTTCTCCTTCACGGCTTCTGCAAGCCAAGTGTTGGAATGAGTAAAGGAGGCAACATCAGGACTGTCCTGCTAGGGAAGTCTTCTTTGTCTGGTTGGTTTGGCTTTTGCGTTTCTTCTGTGCATAGAATCCAAGACTTAACTAGGGCTGCTGAGCACTAATGATCTGATGGAAAACTACCACCACCTGTCTGTCAGTACGTCCTACTGTGGTGACTCGTGTGTCTCCGCGGCGCTGGAAGCGCTGTCCCTGGTATTTCAAATGCCACCAGAGTCACCCAGAGCGAACAGGTTTCAGCAGAGCTTCCAGACTCTGAACAGTCATACGAGGAAGGGATAGGCTGTCCACTTCATGGAAGTAGCTGCTGACAGCCTTCTGAATAGCAGTGGGCACTGGCAGGTGCTGCAGACCTCCTGAATAGAAGCAGAGCACGGGGCCTTGAGAGAAACGGAGATGTAAGATGCCTTTGGCTTTCATGGGAACGGGCTGGCATGAAGAGGGTTAAAAGAAGTTTGGAACTCAGCATTAATGCTGGCCCCACCCCAGGTGCGTTGTTCCTATAGGGGAGTACTAAGGTGGTGGCAGGCACTGGGGAGAGATGGCCAGGTAGCCTAGAGTCTGCCTAATGCCCTCTGCAGATGGGCTTCTGATCCCCAGCGATGTGGGGGAAGCCCAGGGGCTGGTTGGAGATGTTTGTTGGATATCCGGGAGGGAATGTTTCACCAGAAGGCGCCTACCCTGATGATCTGCCTGGGATGTGTACGCAGCCTCAGGTGGGGGTGGGAGATGGGCAGATTGGGGCGACCTCCACCTTAACTAACTAGCCCACTAAGCAGACCAGACACCCACGTCTCCACTCACCATCTCCCCGATTCCAGACACCTCAATGAGACTTTCATTATTCCCTAAGTGCACGACACTTCAAATTGCTCAGGCAGTTTCGTTTTTCCTTTATTTATTGCTAAGTCATCCTGCATCTCAAAGAAGGGAAAAGAGCATTTTCTCTGCGTTTCAATCCAAAGTCTTTTAGGGGGATTAGCTCAAATGAGGCTCAGTTACAAAGAGGCAGTGACCGTGTGGTGATGGCACAAGAGCCAAGGGTGCATTGCTCTGTTGCACACGGAGTTAATGAGTCAGGGCTGATGCTCTGGCACCTAACAACAACAACCACAACAACAACCAATCCAACTGCAGTAAAACCAGGCTCCACTGTGCCCTGGACCATGGCCAGGCTGTCCACAGGCAGAGCAGACTTGGGACAGCCACGCCTGCTCCTGGATGGAGACAAGGCAACATTCAGAGAGCTGATCTGACTCCACACCTTCTGCCTGGTACTGCAGTACGTGGAGCCACCCCAGTCCTACTCCCGTTTCAGGGACCGGTTGAATCAGCAGTTCTCAACCTTCCTAACACCTCGGGCCTTCAAAACAGTTCCTCACGTGTGGTGACCCTCCAACCATAAAATTATTTTCATTGCTACTTCATAACTGTAATTTTGCTACTGTTATGAATTGGGTGACCCCTGTAAAAGGGTCATTGAACCCCCAAAGGAGTCATGACACACAGGCTGACAACCACTGGGTTAAATGATGATTGAAGAATGGGTTCTTGAGGCAGGATCGTGCATCTCAGGAGAACTCTGACCCATCCACTCGTTCGCCTGCTGGGAAAGGACCCGGGTCACGGATGACATGGCAGCGGTAGATGCAGGTGATGATTTCCACCCTGGAAGTTGGGGACGGCAGTAATGAAGGTATCCGTCATCCTGGATGGGATGTAACGGGTGTTCTATCCCACACAGCGCTCTCCACTCTCCCCTCAGAGTCTCTCCTCCACAGAACCCATGGACAGTGCTCACGATCACAAGCCTACTGAAGGGAGTTCTCGGGTTAGAGTGCAGGTGTGAAATGCTCAGGCAGGACACCTGACAAAGTTCTTTCTGGGCTGCTGTTAAATGCCTAAAGGGCTTGCCACCCACTGTAAGCCTCTATCCTCAGTGCATGCTTTGTGGGCCAGGGAACCAGGTGCCCCAATTAAGTGCCCAGAGGCACCCTACTCCATATGGCACAAGCCTAAGGCACACTGCTCCCCCTAGCACATGGATCAGCAAGGATTTCTCCCCAGATTGTTCCCAGGGACACCCCTACCTCACTAGCCAGCCTCTGGCCCCAAAGAACTCAGCTTTGCTTTCTCTGTGGACTGGGGATCCTCAACTGTGTTCCGTGTTCTGGTTTCTGGTTCTGCTGCTGCAGCTCCTCTGAAGTCACAGTGGCCTTCTGCATCCAGGAGGGTCGCTGTGCAGGGATCGCAGGTTCAGAGGAGAAGGCTCTTTCTGGTAGCGAGATCCCTCCTCAGAGGGCTCATTTTATACCCAGCAGGATGACACTCAGGGAATCCTGGTCACATGGACTCACAGGTGAATCCTATCAGTACCTTCCACGATCTTCTTACCGGACCCTGCAGGAAAGGTCGTCTGAGGGAATTTCAGAAACGTGAGTCAGAAGCACCACATGACGCAGTTTGCTGACACTGAGATGGGAGCATGGTCCACGGCGGGGGGCTAGACCAAAGGAGCGTCAGCCAAACGTGGCATACTCCCTGCAAGGGACACTCCTGCAACATGGGGTGCCCCAAAGCTGGCAAAATCGCTCCCAACCACAGCATCAACAGTGCTGGTTACTCACCCAGAGGTAAAAGAACAGAGGGCCATTTTTAGGATCAAGGAAGAAATACACCTGTACCTGCCATCATCCCTACCTGCCTCATGCCCTCTGGCCTTCAAACATATCTACTTCAAAACACGGAGAAGACTGTGCTTCCACTGTTCCATGGTGTGCCCAGCCCTGCCCTTTCTGCTCGCCATGCCGGATGACAGGGGCACGCCCTCACGGGGGCATGCAGAGCCATGTGTCACAGGCCAGGGACCATGGCCAGCTGGCCCCGAGCACACTCCACCACACGGCCACTCCAGGTGTCATCATGGAGGCATGATCTGGGGTGTCCAATGCCTGGTTCCTTGGAAATGGACCCCAGGCTTGTCTTCCCAGCTGCCTCTAAGGGACCCTGAGCCCCTGGCTCTCTGTGAGCAGGCAAGAGTGCCCATTAACCTCCTGGACCATGTGGGAACCCTGGCACACGTTTCTCCCTCAAGGTCATCACATCAATTCCCGACTCACAGCAACCCTGTAGGACAGGACAGAGCTGCCCCAGTGGGCTTCTGAGAATGTCATTCCTGAAAAGCAGGAGTAGAGAGCCTCGCTTTTCACTGGCAAAGCAGTTGGTAGTTTCAAAGAGTTGACCTTGCAGTTAGGAGCCCAGCAGGTAGCCCGTGGCCCTCCACCAGCCCTTATCAAATGGAAATGGAATCCATGCAATGCAGATAGCAGCCGGGCTGGGTCTGTGTGTATCCAGCCAAGTCTGCTGGCCCCAGGGTCAGCTCCAAGGCTTCTCTGCCCAAACACCTCTGGGTGGGTTTGAACAGCCAACTCTTCAGTTAGCTGCCTGTCATGGGACCATTTGCGTGCCTTGGAGCGCCACCCCATGTCTAAGTGGCCATTGAAAGAGTAATCTCATTATTTCAAGTCTACAGAAAAAAAAGTGGAGAAAGCGAGCAATCGTGGGAGATGATGGGAGGTTGGCCAAGGCGTGCCCCCAACATCATGGAAGGATGTGAAGGAGAAAGTCCCCAAGATACCATAGAAGGACAAACAACCTATCTGAGACAGCAAGCTGTCTAGACATGCATACAAGTAGCGGGTAGAGCATCAAACTCTGCACCCTTGAGTCAATGCTGACTCAGAAATATAGGGCAGGGTAGACCTGCCCCTGTGGGTGTCCACGGCTGTAGTGCTTCTCTTCTTCACTCACTCACCTCCATGGCGAGGAGGCCGACTCCCAGAAACCCTACAGGACAGGGTAGACCTGCCCCTGTGGGTTTCTGAGCCTGCAACTCTTTACGGGAGTAGAAAGCCTGGTCTTTCTCCAAAAGAGGAGCTGCCTGCTTTGAACTGCTCACCTTGAAGTTACCAACACAACGTGTAACTACTAAGGTCTTACCTCAAAGGACTCTGGTGTTCCAAATCGTTCTGAAAAGTTAGGGAGGAATAAAAACAACAAGCGGAGCTGAATGAGCAGAGTGGAGAGTTGCAGTCTAGCATTCAAAGACTTCTCTCTGTCCCTGACTGTCTCATCTCAAAGTAGCATCTTCCAACTCTCGGCACCTCAAGAGAGACTGCTTTCATGGGTGGCTTGAGTGGAGGGTTCCCTGCTCACGATGGGTGAGTGTGATTCATTCTCCAGCCCCACACAACGCCATGGGCTGCCATTACTAATGGGGAGGATGGCGTGTCCTGCCTTCAGTTCAATATTAAACTATTGACACTTCATTAATTTTAAAAGGGATTTGATTTGCCTATTAAGGAGTTCAGAGAATCCCTTAACTTTCAGTTTTCTAAAAGAGCCAGTTCCTGCACCAGCTTCTCTGGTTAACTACTTTTCCCATTTTCCAGTCACCGTTAAATTCAGCATCAGACCTGAGTCTTCAAAGGTTCCTTGATGTTTTCAAGACTCCTTTGTTTTCAAAGTCTCCTCCTAAAAAGTAAAGTTTTCTTTGAGAGGGAAAGTCTGGACTTTGGGCACTGAATTCATTGGTTCTCAACCTCCTCCGGGCTTCCACTGGAGCTCCTAAACTCTCCGGGGCTTTGTTTTAACATGAAAAGAGGGAATTTTGGTGAAGAAGACACCTTATAGTCAATGGACATAACTGGCCATTCCATGTACACTTGGATTACTAGGACTTTGCTTATCCATAAATCAGTGCTTATATTTTGTTTATGGAGATCAAAACAATGGTTGGCATGTCTGATATTTAAATACACTCCAAACAATTTTACTTCAAACATCAGTCTTTATGTTGTCAAGGGTTTCATCTTGCTTGGAGACACGATCTATGCTCATGGAAGCAGGAGTCAAGAGGCCAGATAATACAAGCCATTGGGTAAATCTGCTATACAAGACCTCTTTAAAGTGCTAAAGAGAAAGGCTGTCACCTTAAGGACTAAGGTGTGCCTGCTTCAAGGCATGGATTTGTCATTGCTTCAATCCACATGTGAAAGTTGGATGTTCATAAGAAATACCTAGGAAGAATCGATACATTTGAATTTTGGTGCTGGAGAAGAATATTGAATACCATGGACTTCCAAAGGAACAAACAAACCCGTCTTGGAAGAAGTACAGCCAGAAGGCTCCTTGGGCCACTAGGACTTCTTCCAAATCTGGAGCTGCCCCTACAAGTCATTTGTCTTCACCCAGCAGCTGTAGCAGTGTTCTGTTTACAACATACACCAGAACTCGCCTCGTGATTTGACCTGACGTTGCTGGGAAGCCAGGGAAGCGCTCCCGGGGAAATTCCAGGCATTTGTGCTCCAGAGGGAGCCCAGGTGGTGTAGTGGTGTGTTGGGCTGCTCACCTCAAAATGACAAGTTTGAATCCACCAACAGCAGGATTCACTGGCAGGAAAAAGATGAGGCTTTCTGCACCAGTAGCGATTTCCAGTCTCTGAAACCTACAGGGGCAATTCTACCCTCTCTAATAGGGCCACGCTAAGTTGGTTCTGAATGAGTAAGAATGTGTGTTAGGCTAGGTTTTCCAGAGAAGCAGAAATCAGTGAAACGTGTACGTATATGTATATAGAATAGATTTACAGAAAAAAGTGGCTCACATAGTTGTAGAAGTGTATGAGTCTAGTCTGGTTCAAGCCCGTGGGTCAGATGTCAGCTGGAGGCTTCTCCTGACACCTGTAGCTGCAGGGGCTAATGGACAGGAAGCAGGAAAACCACAGGCTGGTGAAGTCAAGATGAATGGCTCCAAGGTTGGCTGAGTGAATCCAAGGTTGGCAGCTAACTGATGGCTCCTGGAATCAGCAGGTAATTTAGCAGAAGATGGAGGAACCCGATGTAGCATGTAGACCCAGCAGAAGATAAAGGGGTGAGAAGAGCTCTGCTCTGCTCAGGCTCTCTCTTAGACAAAGGTAGGAGTCAGCAGGCTGTTGTCTGATTGATAGGTTGAACTCCACCCCTACCTTCAGCCAGGTGTGGCTAGGTGACCCAAAGCCTAATAGTCACAGAGCATGTTCTGAATGGGGCGGGGCGATGCTGTGTGGGAAGTCCTGGGGTGAGTAACTCAGTTGGAGAGTCTCAGGCATCTGTTTTCGTAGAGATGGACCAGTGGGAGCATCCAAGCCGGGTGCTCATTACAGCCTAACACAGGAACATTCCGTGTCCTGCAGCAAGTGTGTTCTGTACGTTTAGGGGTTTTCCCAGAGCTGGAGACAAGGTTCTCCAGGAATTCATCAACACGGTCTAGTTAGCCCTCTAGTACCTTCATCTCTTGCTCTTTCATGGCATGTCAGTAAATAAAAATGAAGGAGGAAATGGGAAGCATTCAGGGAGCTTTGCTCACATTGTCTAATTTGCCTGAAAAGACACCCAGTCTCACGCCAGGCCCTCTCCCTTCCCCCCTCTCCAGTTATTAGGCGTCCTGTCTACACATTTGGTGAGCAAGCTGGGGAGAGCAAACCAAACCAGTGCCAGACTCACCATGGCACCAGCAGTTCCTTCTTAAGACAAAATTACTCATTCAGGGTCTTTCTGTCTTAATTTTTCTTTTAGTTGTGTTTATCATGACTGCTTCAAGATGGCAAGGCTTACCTGTGGATAAGAACATGTGAACTTGCATTTGTCCCTGGTCTTGGGAACGATTTTTCTGCCTTCCGACCCCATGGCCCTTTGGCTATAACACTGCCTCAGTCTCAGGCTCCAGATCATTTTATTTTCAAGAGCCCAAAGTAGCCCTGTGGTGCTCACAGAGATCAAGATGCCAGGTGGAGAAAGGGGATACAGCGGGCCTGGCCAGGTTCACACAGCAGGCTGGCCCGGTTGGTTTGGTTGGGTAGCACATCAGCGTGATTCTCTGCATTGTCATCTTGTCACACTCACTGTTGGTGAGCGCCGTGCACGCCTGTCCTGGGTGAAACTGACTAATGAAGCTCTGTTCAAGGAGAGCGGATGGCTTTCCGCATATGAATAAAGCATTTATAGAAGCCTGTGTTTACAAGGCCCTTCTGTTATATATATCTGCCTCCTCCCTGTTCCTTCTGCTTTCTGAGCCTGGGCATGGGGCAACTATAAATATTTCCTATTTATATCAAAATACACCCACATCATTTTTGGCGAAGTAGTTTGCTGTTGCCAAGTGTCTGAATGCCAGCACACTCCCTCTTTCCGGAATCAGATCCTGAGGTTGCAGCTGACAGCTACGGAGAGAGCCTGTGGGAGCCACTTATACTCAGGGGCCCTGGGCACCAAGGTGCCATGGGAACAGATTCTTCCCCCAAGCTCACAGGCCCCTGGGCTCCCAAGCAGCCCTGGAGAAGAGTAATTCTTTCCATACATGTTCAAGGGCCAGTGGGCTCCAGGGTAGTTCTGGGAATGGAGTCTCCTACTCCCACTCAGGAATGGACTTTAGGGTCAAAACTGATCATATGGAAATGGGGTCTCACCTCCTGTACCATCACAGGGCTGTGGAACTCCGAGGGAGAGTTGGGAGGATGAGTCCTGAGTAGAGTAAAGGGGAAGAAGTTATGAGGCATGGGGTTGTGGGATATGAGTTGTGAGGGACGAGCTATGAGTTGAAGTTGTGGAGTCAGACTTGGGGTTATGAATCCTGGGGGATGAGTTCTGGGGTAGGTGCTAGGTGGTGTGACTTGGGATGAAGGAGTCATAGCTGAAGGGGTATGATAGGGGATAAAATTATGGGCATGACTCAGAAGAGTGAATTTCAGAGGACAGCAGTGGGGCTATGGCTTGGGGAGAGGGGCGCATCAGATTACAGCACATGGGAGAAACACAAAGGGATGGAGAGGGAGGGGAGCACATTCTGGCCCATCAAGTCCCAAGGATGATGTTCCTGCTCAGAACAGACAACGCACGGGGAGGACCATAGGGCCAGCCCCACCACCGGGACATGGCATCCCTCACTCAACCCTTGTGCTGTGGGGAACAGCACTAGAGACATAGTGTGGGAATAGTGCAAGGTCTAGCCCCATCACACTGGGGTAAGGCACTGAGGGTATGCAGCAGAGCAGCAAGGGGAGCAGAGTGATGAAACCCCCTGAGGAATACCAAAAATAGACTCTGGAGACACAGTGTGGCACCCCATCAGACTCAACTGGAAAACACTCGTAAAGGCAACAAACAGACCTGGAACTATTTACAGGCTTTTCTTTTTTTTCCAGTGGCTTTCTTTTTGCTATTGTTATTTTGTTCCTGTTTTCTGCTATTGTTGTTATTGTTTCGTTGGTTTTGACTTCCTTTGTTGTTTTATTTGGCTTTCCCTGGTTTTTACACTTATTAATGTATCTGCATGTCTCTGTAGATAAGATAGGCGGGATAAATAATTCAGAGAGGAAAAAAATGAGACCAATGTTTCCTGGGATACAGGAGAAGGGGAAGCAGGAGAAAGGAAAGGGGTGTGGCGAGGAACCAACCCAAGGACAAGGGAACAACAAGTGAACTAAAATCAATGGAAGGAAGATCATAGGATGCCTAGTGGAGCTCAATCAAGGGCAATGTAGCAGCAAGGAATTACTAAACCCGAATGAAGGCTGAACATGATGGTTGGGCAAGAGGAAAGTAAAAAGGATATCAAGAAAAGAACCAGGAGGCAAAGGACATTTTTAGAGGCCTAAATACTGATACAGGCATATATATATATATATTTATATATATATTTATATATAATATATATAATGAGAGGAGAATAGAACTAGGTACTCATATCTATATGTTAAGAATTAAGGTTGCAGATGGACATTAGGCCTCGACTCAAGTACTCCCTCAACACAAGAACATGTTGTAACAATCCGGCATTCTGTGATGCTCACCTTGCCAAGACGATCACTGAAGACAAAGCGGGTGCATAAGCAAATGTGGTGAAGAAAGCCGATGGTGCTGGCTATCAAAAAAATAGCATCTGGGGTCTTAAAAGCTTGAAGATAAACAAGCAGCCATCTAGCTGAGAAGCAACAAAACCCACATGGAAGAAGCACACCAGTCTGTGTGCTCAGGAGGTGTTGATGGGATCACGTATCAGGCATCTAAGATCCAGAATAAAACCATACCCAATTTGAATTGCGGGGGAGGGGGAGGATTGGAGTGGAGAACCAACACCCATCTGTAGACAACTGAACATCCCCTCACAGAGAGGTCACAGGAAAGGGATGAGTCAGTCAGGGTGCAGTATAGCACCGATGAAACGCACAACTTTCCTCTAGCTCTTTGGTGCTTCCTTCACCCCACTATCATGACCTCAATTCCACCTTAAAAATCAGATTAGACCAGAGCATGTACACTGCTACAGATAAGAGCCCTCAACACAGGGAATCCAGGATAGGTAAACCCCTCAGGGCCAACAATTAGAGTAAAGATACCAGAAGGATTAAGGGAGGGTGGAGGGAGAAAGGGGGAATGGATCACAAGGATTGAACTAGAACCCCTCCCAGGGGGACGAATAAAGTAAGTGAGGGGCAACAAATGATGATGTAAGATATGGAAAAACTAACCTATAACTTAACAGGGATTTGTGAGGAAGGGCGGGCATATGAGGGAGGGGGGAAATGGGGAGATGACATCAGGGGCTCAAGTGGGAAGAGAATGCTTTGAAAATGATGATGGCAGAATATGTGCAAATGTGCTTGATACATTGGAGGAATGTATGGGTTGTGATAAGAGATGTAAGAGCCCCCAGTAAACGTATTTAAAAACTATGGACATGAATTCTTTGGAGGTAGGTGTTGAGGGCTAGGAATTAGGAGGCAGATCAGAAAGCTCATGAGCAGAGAAGAGACATTTGAATTCGACCTGGAAGCATGTGACCATCACAAGGTGCTGTTGAGTCAGTGGTTCCTCACAGCAAACCTAGGTACCACAAAACAACAAACTGTGCAGGCCTGGGCCACCCTCACAATTCTTTTTTCATTTCAGCCCATTGTTGCAGCCATTGTGTCAGTCCATCTCATTGGGTGCCTCCTTCTTTTTCCCTACCCCTCCATTTTACCATTTGATCTCCTTATCTAGGGACTTTTTTCTCCATCCAAAATATGAGACAAACTCTCACAATTCTTGCCTTTAAGGAGCATTCTGGCTGTACTTCTTCCAAGACAGATGCCCCTTATTTGTAAAGCCCATGGTAATTCCAATATTCTTTGCCAGCATGACAATTCAAATGTACTTTGGTCTTTCTTATTCAATATCCAACTTCCTTGTGCATATGGGACAATTGAAAATATCATGGCTTGGGTCACGCACACCTTAGTCCTCAAAGCAGCATCTGTGCTTTTCAACACATTGAAGAGGTTCTGTGCATCAGATTTACCTAATGCAATGCATTGCTGGATCTCTTGACTGCTGCTTCCATGAACATTGATTGTGGATCCAAGCAAGATGAAATCCTTGACAAGTTAAATCTTTTCTCCATTTACCATTATATTACCAATTGGTTCAGTTGTGAAGATTCTGGTCTTCTTAACATGGCACTGCGATCCATACTGCAGGCTGTAATCCTTGCTTTTCATCAGAGAGGGCTTCAAGTCCTCCTCACTCTCAGCCAGCAAGGTCGCCTCATCTGTCTATCTCAGGTTGTTAATAAGCCTTCCTCCGGTCCTGATGTCACATTCTTCTTCATATGATCCAGCTTCTCTGACTATTTGCTCTGCATATAGATTGAATGAATATGATGAGAAGATACAACTCTGATTTTAAACCATGTAGTATTTCCTTGTTTGGTGCAAAAGTCTTCTCTTTGTCCAGGAGTTCACTATATGTAACTCTATCGATCCTGAGAATAACCCCCTGGCATTTGCTCAGCAAAGAAGAGAGAATGAAAGCAGAGACAGTCTAACCCATATTTTTAGGAACCTGCAATTGTTACATCATGCTGTCTGAGAAGGAGTACAGGCACAAATTGGTTTTACACTTGATGCCAGGAGACATGTCTGCCCCAATGATCATGTTACTTACTGGGCTTGACCTCATTTCTCTGTACTTTGTGGTAGACACAGTGGGGGGAATCATTGCACATGTGTGCAATCAGAGATTGCCCTTCAATCATTTTTCAATCCACTGGAAATTCTGAATCTTGCATACATCAGTGTTTACAGGGAATTTAAATACACCAACTTTACATTTCACTCTGCACACCCTGGTGTTCTGGTACGGATTATTTGCATACCTGGAGGGAGCTTAAGCTTCATGAGAAAATGGAATTAAAAGGCAAACATAAGAAGTAAACCAAACCCACTGCCATTGAGTAAGAGGGAAAATCCAGTAAAAAGCAACGGAGATGGAGGAGGAGAAGGACGGGGGTGTGAGGTCTATGCTGTTCCATACACAGACCTGCAATGATGGTGAGCTGTGAGACAAAGCCTGGGTTTACAGGCAGGCTGAAGGGGTCTGGGAGAGGGGGGGGAATACACCCACTAATAGACGGATGGGTAGATGATAGATTGATACATACATACATACATACATAAGCAGTAGATAGATTTGAGAGGGGATATGTGTACATGGATGTTTACTTTTGCTGCAAACATCACCACGCTTTCAACAGAATAAGTACATGAAAAGTTATTATACATGACCATTTTGGATGTGTATGAGACAAGAAGCCTGGAGCCTGTGACTGTCACCTCAGGTGATACAGAAAAATAGGTAGATTATAGATGAATGGATGGATGGATGGATGGATGGACAGATGGACGGACGGATGGATAGATAAAAGAATAAGTAATGGCATTTTGCGTTTTCTCACAAACTTTGTGAAGCTATCTTCTATCATTGATAATGTTGCATATAAATCATTTGTTTTATTCCATCCTGCAGTTCTTCCAAGTATATCTTTTAGGGCAACATTTTAGCTCCAAAACATAAGGAGCTGAGCATTCTCTGAGGCAGATGACACGGACAGGGTTTGATTTAGACACGTGAGCACCTTGGACACTGACCCTCTCTGGGACTGCCCCATCTGATCACCCACACATAGAAATGTACATTCTGGGAGCCGCAAAAAGTGTTGCTCCCACACCGTCAATTCATACATGCAGGGCTTTGCTCTAGACAAAGGGGTTTAAACAATGCGATAGGTAGGTTTATTGGCCAATGAACACAGCTGGGATTAATTGAAGGGCAGAGAGATAAATGGCTCAGTGAGCCTCTCCTTTCTTGTCCTCTTGCTCTTTCATGATTGGACCAGTGTGTGGCTGCCTTAGCTGGTTCTCTGCCTCAACTTTCCAGTTACGCTACCTTTGGGGCACCTGTGGACTGTGTCGCTGTAGTTTGAGGTTCCTTCAAGATCTGCTTCACCATGCTACTGGTGTATACGTCACTTGAGCTAGGGACTGTCGGAGCTTGTCATCTGGCTGACTGTTGGTGTCCTGCCTTGATGTTTGCTGCCTTTGGACGGATTGCCTGAATTACGCGACAGAGGACTCAGTTGTCTGCTCCCTTGGCTTGTACCTGGTGGCCCTCAAGATTTGAAGGAATGCCAGTGTATTAGCTGTCTCATGGAAGTGAGTTGCACTGAGCTGCTCTATAGACTAATTAGCTTATTTCTTATGTTGTATCTATCTATCTATCATCTAATCATAAGTGTCCTGGTCTTGTTTCTCTAGAGAACCCTGTCTAACACAAACAGGTCTCTGTGATCCCTGGATGGCATAATCTCACTAGGACGTCTCCATGGGTGTGCACGGGAACACATGTTCAGCAAGTTGTGGTGACTGATAATGAGTCAGGTCTCTCGGGAATCCTGGGTGGACATTGCAGGTTGTTGAGTAGCGGGAGGAATGACAAAGAGCTCTCTGGTGTGCCTTCAGGGATCGTTGATGCTTGGACTGTGTGTAAAGCAATTTCTACATCGGGAAACACACCTTGTATCTTATCTTCCTTTATGGAATCCTAGGTGCCTGGATGAGCAAAATGTGTCTTACCAAAATAAGTAAAATTAGTTTCTCTGTAAAAGGTTGTTTCCAAGTCATTGGGAGAAGACTGCAGGGATTTCCTGGCAGCCTTCCAGGTATCTCCACATGGGGAGGGGGGGTCGTACCTGCAGTCAGAGGCCTCTCTGACCTGTGCACTGTACACCCCTCCTTCCTGCACCTCCACTTTCCCACATGGTCTTCTCCAGAGACCAGAGACTGCATAGAGAGAATGGTTACTCATTTTTTTCATCAGGAAAGAAAACATCTGGCAGCAATGACACCTTCCAGCAATGCCGGTGTATGTCCCCTTGACTGGAGAATTGAGAAGTCATCTCTATTTCACTGAGTCACTTCCCCAATCCCCATCCCTTACTAGAAGGGGACAGAGGGACCTTGGTAGCAAGGAAAGGCTTCTTGCCCCCAGTACTTTTAATGTCTCAGACACTCCTGGGTGGAAGCTTGTCCTTGGTTGATGCTTGAACCCTTGGACCTTGGGTTCATTAGAGGGTCCCACAGGAAGGGATCTTACAATGACATGAGCACTCCCATTGTCCCCTGGAGGATGACACAGTCTCTCCCCTGAGTTATAGTAAAACCTGCAAACACAGCACCTGTGTCAGGCAGACAGATGTCTCCATGAGAAGGGAAGCGCTAATATTTCCATTGAATACACGGGAAAGGGGCATCCTCTGGGAGGCAGACCAGTGGAGGGGCCTCCGAGAACAAGGCAGGCTGGCGAGCTCTGGCTCTCACAGTCTTTGCTGTCCTTGCACCAAGAACATGGAGCATCAATGACCTGGGCAGGTTTATGGGATTTTCATTCCCCTTGTTCTTTTCCATACATGAGATCTCATTTCCACCCACATGCTCAGCATATTGGAAATCTCCTTCTCCCCATAGTAAAACCTTGATTAAATAAAGAGTATTTGCTTACATCCTTTATGCAAATAAATTGGATCCTCAAGCATATAAAAAAAATCAAGTATAGTCAGAAATTGCTTATGGATTTTTTATGGTAACCTCACTGGCTAGCATGTGGGTGTGTTCTTATAAGTATGCACTGAGTGGATAAACCAGGAGATTTACCTGTAGTAAAAAGGGAAGTGGCCAAGATCATTAATAATGAAAGTTTTTAATCATTTTATTGGGGGCTCGTACAACTCTTGTCATATCCATCCACCCATCCATTCTGTCAAGCACATTTGTACATTTGTTGCCATCATCATTCTCAAAACATTTTCTTTCTACTTCAGCCCTTGATATCAGTTCCTCATTCCCCCTCCCTCCCGTGCCCTCCCTCATGAACCCTTGATGATTTATAAATTATTAATATTTTTGTATGTCTTACACTGTCTGATGTCTCCCTTCACCCACTTTTCTTTTGTCCGTTCCCACTGTGATCAGTTTCCCCCCCACACACACCTTCCCCTCCCCCTACTGGTATCGCTACTCTCATTATTGGTTCTGAGGGATTCATCTGTCCTGCATTCCCTGTGTTTCCAGCTCTTATCTGTATAAGCGTACATCCTCTGGTCTGACTGGATTTATAAGGTAGAATTGGGGTCATGATAGTGGTGGGTAGGAAGAATTAAAGAACTAGAGGAAAATTGTATGTTTCATCAGTGCTATACTGCACACTGACTGACTCCTCTCCTTTCCAGGACCCTTCTGTAAGGGGATGTCCAGTTGCCTACACATGGGCTTTGGGTATCCACTGCACATACACCCTCATTCACAATGATATGATTTTTTGTTCTTTGATGCCTGATACCTGATCCCATTGACACCTCGTGATCACACAGGCTGGTGTGCTTCTTCCATGTAATTTTTTGTTGCTTCTCAGCTAGATGGCCACTTGTTTATCTTCAATCTTTTAAGACCCCAGATGCTATATCTTTTGATAGCCAGACACCATCAGCTTTCTTCACCACATTTACTTATGCACCCACTTTGTCTTCCGTGATCATGTCAGGAAGGTGAGCATAATGGAATGCCAGGTTAATAGAACAAAGTGTTCTTGCATTGAAGTATTTGAGTAGAGGCCCAATGTCCATCTGCTACCTTAATACTAAACCTATAAACATATGTACATAGATCTATTTCCCCATCATGATATATAAATATGTTTACATATGCACATGCCTGCATTTAGATCTCTATAAATGCCCTTTGCCTGCTAGTTTTTTCCTCTATTTCCTTTTACTTTCCTCTTGCCCCACTCTCATGTTCAGCCTTCACTTGGGTTTCAGTAATTCCTCTCGGTTACATTGCCCTTGATCAAGCCCTACCAGGACTCCTACACCCTCTTCGCTATTGATTTTAGATCACTTGTTATTCTCTTGTCCCTGGGCTTGTTAACGCCACCTTGTTTACCCTGCCTCCCTCTCTCCCATGCCCCACCCAGGAACCCTCGCCCCATTGTTTTCTCCTCCAGACTGTTTATCCTGCCTATCTTATCTATATGCGCACACACAAAAAGACAGAGAACAACAAAAGAAAACAAAACAACAACCAAAAATAGTAAAGCCTATTAATAGTCTACGGTTTGTTTGTTGACTTTTAGGAGTATTTTCGGGTCAAGTCTGATGGGGTGCCATTCCCTGCCCCCAATGTCTATTTTTGATATTCCCTGGGAACTTTGTTGCTCTGTTCCCTTTGCTGTTCTGTCGCACACCCTTAGTGTTTTGTATCAGTGTGGTGGGGTCAGCTCTGGTGCAATTCCCGTACTATGTCTCCAGTGTTGGTTGTCCCCCATAGTGCCATGGGTCAGTGAGGGACATCATGTCTCATAGTGGGGTTGGCCATATGGTCCTCTCTGTGCCTTGGCTGCTCTGAGTGGGAATATCGTCCTCAGGGCTTGGTGGGCTGGGATGTGTTCCACTCTCCCTTCCTCCCCTTCATTGGTTCCAGTGTGCTTTCATCAGACATGACCCTATTCCTGAGCTGTAGCTTCAGTGCTGGCCTCTGAAGTGAATTCTTCTGGGGGGAGGGAGGGCTGTCCACGTAGTTGGGATTGGGGCCAGCCCCTCTGACCTCTCTATTGGTTCCCTGCTTCATGCTGGTATATTGCCTTCACATCTTGCAGCACCACAAAAGTTATTTACAGTAAGATATTTGTTTACAATGGTATAAAGGATGGCCCTGCCAGATATTAATCCGTTAGTTCAGATGAAACTTGTGGAGTAGCCATTCATTTTAAGGATAAGAATCGGGAGCCACATCATGGTCCTTCCTAGTAAATCCAGCACCACAGGTTGCATTTCCTTTTAATTCCCTCTGCTGGTAAAGTCCAAGGACCTGGAGGTCCATACCCCATCCGACCTCTGCTTGACCCTCAAGGTCCGTATGTTGTCCAGCAGGAACATGATCCCCAGAATGGATTCACTTTCAGGCTGGAAGGGTGTCCAAGGGCTATGATCTCTACTGGACCAGTAAGGCTGGTCTTTATGAATGAGAATTCACTTCTAAATTCTTCCCTCACCCTGTCCCGACCCTTCCATTGTGATCGCAGGCCGAGCAGCTGACAGTGGTGGCTGGGTGCCGTCTTGTTCTACTAGACTCAGAGCAGGGGAAGCTGGACTTAGCATGGCCATTTAGCACTTTGCACCAATGACCTCTTTTCATCTTTGCTTTTCTTCATTCTTGTCTACAATCTATATTTCCAAGGAGATATTGGCCATTTAATACATTAGTTGGTGTCCTTAAGTCAATGGTCTCACCTGGTTATATTTAATATACATTCTTAACATGGGGGACTACACTTATTACATGGGGAATCAATTCTCACACTGTAAAGTCAGGAAATAGATTCTCAAATGAGATTAGGACACACCTCAGGCAGAGGGATTTTCTCCAAAGTTTGCCTAATTGCAAGGAACTTAACGTAATGATGCAATTCATACTCTCAGTCTGGAAAGGGGGCTCCCCTGAAATTGTGTGCCTAGTGTGCGGGACCTTGTGTGAACAGGTACTCGCCATAGAAAAGTTTTATTTCCTTCTCAGTGAAATCCTTATTCCACATTTCTTAAAACAAGACCAATGTTCTGTTTCAGCCCTTGGTCAAAGATGGATGGAAAATATCTGTCACATAATGATTATCCTACAGAAAGTTTCTCATCACTCGCAGAAACACCACTCAGGAAGCCAAAGTTGCATTGGCCAAACCTACTGCACAAGACTTCTCAAAAGTTCAAAAGCACAGGATGTCACATTGAGGACCAAGAGCACTGTGTGCATTTGATAGAGAGACGATGAATAAAAAGTCAAGAAAAGATCGGATGCACTTGATTTATGGTGTTGGTGAAGAATGTTGAAAGCCACCTGAACTGCAGAAGAGCAGACAAATCTGTCTTACAAGGAGTAAAGCCAGAATATTCCACAGACATGAGGGCAATGAGGTTTTACCTCATAATCAGTAGAAACCAGTCCCTGGAGATGGGAGCGCATGCCTGGTGGAGTGGAGAGTCAGAGAAAAATAGGACGCCCCTCTACGAGGTGGCCTGGCCCAGTGGTCGCAGCTGAGCGGCAAGTGTGGGAACCTGGCACAGGAAGGAGCCCTGCTTCTTCTGGTTGTACTTGCGGTCACTATGAACCACCTGCAGGGCACATGGCAACAACAACCACCTTAGAGAGAGAAAGAAATGCACATGCTGAGTCAGAAAGAAATGCTTTTCCCCCCACATCATTTAAGCAAAATATTGATTTCAACAGTGTAGGTTACAGGTGCAAAATACATGTGCATACAGCATGTTGATTTGGAGTGTGTGATGTTCTCGTTTCAGCATTGAAGACTTTGGTGCCTCTTCCTCACCATGGTCATCCTCAAACCAACAGAGCCACGCTCCCCAACATCAAGTCCATTGCACCTCAGAGGGTCCCCAGTGGACAGGGTGGAGATGCCTGTAAGTCTCAGGGGTTCTGAGACTGCACGTGTTCATGGGAGCAAACAGCCTCAAGTTTCCCCCCAGAGGGAACTGGGGGTTTCTCACTGCCAACCTCAGCAGCCCAATGTGTAAAGCACTGCGCCACGTGGGCTCCCCTTTAAATGGCCATCGACAGAGGCCACGTCCAGCTGGAGCTCTGTATCACACAGGGTCAGCAATTTCAGTCTCTTCAAGGTGAGAATGTGAAGGGGCACTTCGTCATCCTGATTACTGGACGCCATCACTTTTGGTAGTTCCCTAGCTAGTTCCCATGAGATTGAACCATCCTTCATGTTTTGGAGCTTAGAATCCATTTCCAGGGCCTGTCTGTTCAAGTCTTCTGCTTCTTTTTGGATCCATTTGTCTGGCTGTTCATCAGTGACTCACAGGACAACTTGGGCAATGTCACTGTCTTTTCATTCATTCCCCGGGAACTTGGTGAAGCCCCAGGTGTTTGTTGGACACAGACATGCCTCGGGCAATTCTTGTCCCAGCCCGGCTTTGCCATGTCATTCCCAACGCAATGCATCTTTAAAGATCAGGCTTGCTAATTGTAGTAGAACATGCTCTGTCTGGCCTGCTGTCCTCTCTCGAACCAGTGTTTGTTCACTCCTGTGTAAGAAACTGTGTCAGCCCAGATGTGGGGCATACCAGCCTCCGCTCTTGGCTAAACGCACGAAGATGTTTGCTTCCACGCTTAGAATGGACACACACGAGTAACTGGCATGGGGACAGCGGAAGCCAGTGTGTTTGTCTTCTGCTGCCCTGCGGATGTCCAGTTGGCCTTAGGCAGGTTATGAGAGGGCCACCACCTTCATTAGCTTTTCTGCTGGGTCGAACCCCTCATCAGCCATGTTTATATTAGTGGTGTTTTGCTTTGTTTTTTTCTCAGAACAGGCAGTCCCTTGGTTACAAATGAGGTCCGTTCCTAAGTGTGGCTTTAAGAACGTGTAAGTGAGTTTGGAATGGATATGCATCTTTCTTACTTAGCCATATCGTAGTGCAAGGGGGAGCCCTGGTGGCATAGTGGTTACATATTGGGCTGCTAACCCTAAGGTCAGCAGTTCAAAACCGCCAGCCACTCTGCAGGAGAAAGATGAGACTTTCTACTCCTGTAAAGTTTACCGTCTTGGGAACCCACAGGTACAGTTCTATGCTGCCCCAAAGAGCCGTTATGAGTCAGAATTGACTCAGCAGCAGTGAATTTGGTCATTGGAGGTGTTGTGTCTGGGTTTCCGAGTGAGAACAAATGTACAAGACGGTAGCAGACAAGCAGGGTTTGTCTAAAAGTCAGAGGACAGACATGCCTGGAATGTGTGTGTTGCTCATCCTTGTATCTATGACACTTGTGTTCAATTACAGTAACTTTATGGTAAGTCTTAGCCTCTATGAAATGAAGGTAGTTGGCAGGAAAATGCAAATTAAGAAGCATAATAAGTCAGAAGGGCTAAGATAAAGTTTTGGGGTTTTTTAGCAAGCTAATACTATCAAGATTTGATAGTCATGTAGATCAAAACACTCAAACTCACTTCCACAGAGTCAGTGCTGACTCATAGCAACCCTACAGGACAGGGTAGAAAGAGTGTGGTGGGTTTCTGAGCCTGGCCCTCTCTGTGCTCCCATAGATGGCCTCACCTTGCTCCCATGGGCTAGCAGGTGGTTGCTCACTGCTGACCTTGAGGCTAGAAGCCCAACACCTAACCTATTCTGGACAGTGGAGTAGAGAGCGGGGAGGGTTTGGTAATTTTGACTAAACTTGAAAGTAAACGTCCAATTGGTTGGAACTGCAGTCCCAACGTCTGGGCACGGGCCCACAGAAGCAGCCTCGCAGGGATGCTGGCCACAGCATGCTCTTGATTTCTCCGTCCTACACAGGCCCACCTGCCCAGCAGCAGGCCAAGGAGGGAGCTGCCAACTGCCGCCTGCAGCAGACCTGCAGCTAGAGAGGCCAGAGAAGGCTCTTGTTAGTGCGAGCCCAGGAGAGCTTTCTGGAGCCTGGGAATGGAGGATGGATGGATCTGGATAGAGGTGGCATGGGTCTACTCACTGTGTGATCATTTTGTGCACATGTACATGAAATCCTCTGACCAAACGCAGCCATGCATCAAACATGTGAGTCTCAGAACAGGATCTACGACACTGCAACATTGCATGCTGCCATCCAGCCCAGCAATGTGCAGGAAGTCCATTTGGGCAGCACGATTCTTCCTGAGCGCTGCATGCTGGCGTGTGAGCCTGCGGCTCGTGATGCTTGGCTTCAAAGGGGACTCTGGGTGCTTTGATGAGAAGCAGATTGTGCCAGAGAAGGCCTGGCTTCCAGCCCTTCAAGACCATTCTGCTTCGTAATATGCGTGCTATGCCAGCTCCCTGTAATGGACAGATCCCACTGCGTGCCTTCCATGCCACCCTAGTGGGAATATTCGAAGTGTAGCCGACCGGACCGGGGCCCATGGCACTCTGTGGTTGTTGCTGGATGCCTCATTCATCAATGTGCTTGGGCACGATGATTAACCATCACGAAACTCGCCCAACATGGTTACCGCAGGGCCCACAGGGGGACAATTCACACCGAGCCGGATGTTGCCAAGCGCAGTGCTCAGCTCAAGGTAGCTTTCCCCTAGGGAATGTCCCGCTTCCTATTAAGCACGAGCTTATTTCCCAACGGAAATCCCTGCACGCGCTGAAGCCCTCCTGGCCACTCTCCTCAGTCCCCAGCCCGGTCCTTGGTCCTTGTGGATTCGGATGTGCTGGGCACCTTGTGAGCCTGGCGGGAGCCCTTCCTGGTCTGTGCTTTCTGGATTCACGTGTCCCCTCGCTCGTGAAGTGTGGCTTCAGGGCGGTCCTGGCTGCCAGCGCCTTTGGGAGGTAGACGGATGGCCACAGATGTGAAGGACTGGCACCGGCCTTGTCCTCAGGGACAGGCCCTTTGGGGAAGCTGGAGCTTCTCTGCCCTTTCGCACTGACCTCACTCTTCTCACGAGGTGACATCTTGCCCTGGGGTAGTTTAGCCAGGGTGCCCAGGGCACATTCGGGACTGCTGTGCTTTGTGGGGCTCCCTGGTGGCACAGTGGTTAGCGCTGGGCTGCTAACTGTCAGGAGAGCAGGTCAAACCAGCCGCGACTGCTGGGGAGGAAGACAGGGAGACGGGCTTTCTGTTTCCATGGGGAGTCAAAGTCTCAGACCCGCGGGGGACCGTTCTGCCCTCTCCAGTAGGGTCACTGTGAGTCTGAATTGCCTCGATGGCATGAGTCTGAGGGGTAGGTTTTACTCCCTTTTGGAGACTGTAGAAATGGGGACAGGTGGGTCTGTCTCCTGTCATCTGAACCCAATGATATCACTCCAGGATCCTCCCGTCAGGACAGGAAAGGTGCCTGGTCCTCCTGCTTTTGTTTCCTCTTCACAGCACATCTCTGGGGCCTGCATTTGAGGAAAGGGGTGGCACTGGTGGGCATGGCAGAGCCTGGCAGGTGGGCATGAGAGGGCGGACCGCTGCCACACACTTGCACTGGGATCTACCCATGGTGAAGCTCCTTCCCTCTTCTTGCTGAGTCGCACACCCCTTCACCCCCTGTCCCCCTCCCCACAGCTGCACAGCGAGCTTCTCCTGTATCTGTGAATGGGCATCTGGCTTGTGGCCAGCTGTTGGCTTTTTCTAGTGAATCTGCTGTGGGCAGTCACAGGCTGGTCTTTATAGGGACATTGGCCTGGTGGGCAGGACTGTGTGGAAGGTGGCGCTGAGTACATGGACTGCTGTCCACGGGTGGGTCCTGGCAGCCAGGGCTGCTCCTTGGTCTCCAGGTGCTGGTTGTGGCTCAAAGATCTCTGTTCCAGCAACAATTGGCAGTTGAGGGTGGGATCCCGCCATTCAGGTGTGTGTGAGATGAGACCTAACAGCCTTCAGCCCAGGAATACCTGTGCATGGTTCTGCTTGACCCTGTTGGATCCCCACAAGTTGGACTTGCCTTGAAGACACACCAGAAGGTCCCTCTTCTGATCAGTGACTCTCCTGGCCCCGCAGCTCCACCTGCTCAGCCTGGCTTCCCTGGTCTCCACATTGCTTGCCTCAGGTCTCCGCTCAGGGCGTCTGCCTGTTTCTTCCTTCCTGTTGGTAACCCCCATGGCTTCATACCTACGCACATTAAGGTGATATTGAATATCTGGCTCCCTAGTCATAAAGTCTATACTAAATAAAGAATATTTTTGTACATTCTCCATACAAGTAAATCAAATATATATATTCAGGTGTGTTAAAAATTGCTTATGAAGTTCTTATTTTGTGTGTGTGTGTGTGTGTGTTTAAATATCAACAGTTGGCAAACCAAACCAGGGCAATTATTCAGAGTCAAAAGGCAGATAGATGTCCAACCCCTTCAATCAGGCAACTTAGGGAGAGTCAATGGCACTTCCGCATCTGGGTAATAATCTTCCCCTGGATACTAATAAAGCTGATCAGTCAAACTTGGGAATTGCTGTGGGATCTCGGGCAATGGCAGGCGGGCAGATGTCCCTCAGAGAGTCCGTGCGTCTGCCTGGTCACTCAGGCTGCCACATAAACACAGTCTGCCTCTCTTTGTAGCAGGCGGCTGGAACCAATTCCTTTTGACCCTCTGAGCTGAGGCTAAGGTATTGCACCTCCGCGGTGTTTTGTCTTCTATGCAGGACAAACCCCACATTATCCTCAGCTGAGAGGAGACTGCTTTGATTCTCTAGAGCAGGGGCAGAGAACATTTTTTTTTTCTGTCAAAGATCATTTGGATATGTATGCCATTATTGGTGAGCCATGCAAAATTATCAATCAAGCAATTGTAGCCGGCATATTTGGCCCAACAACTGATTATCTGGCCCCCAATGTGATGGGGATGCATAAGGTTGTCAGGGGCCCCTTCCTCCGAAGGGGGATGAGTCCTTCGCCATTGTCTGTCCTTAGTCTGGAAGCTCCGCTGACACCTGTTCACTCTGGGCAACCTGCTGGCATTTGAAATACCTGTGACACAGCTTCCCGCATCACAGCGACACACAAGCCACCACAGAATGACTCACTGCAGGCAAATGGTGGGCAACGGAAAAGAGGAAGGCACTCAGCAAGATGGACTGACACAGGAGCCGCAACAAGGGGCTCAAATGTGAGAACGACTGTGAAGCTGGCACAGGGCCGGCAGGGCTTGTTCTGTTGTCCGAACCTATCAGCACCAGCATGGTGGCGGCGGTGGCTCCCCCTTGGTGAGGTGGGTGATCGGTTGGGATTGATGAGTTCCTGGGCCTCATGCCCTGTGGGCCGGACGATCCTAACCCTGCTCCAAGGTCTGTGAGTTCTCTGTAGACCCTGGTAGCATAGTGGTTATGTGTTCAGCTGATAACTACAAGGTAAAAGGTTTGAATCCCTGAGCCACTCTGGACTCAAGACGAGGCTTTCTACTCCCCATAGAGAGTAACCTTCTCAGGAACCCAAGAGGGGTGGTTCTCCGCTGCCCCGTAGGGTCACTGAGAGTGAGAATCGACTCAATGGCAGTGAGTTGGGCCTGGGTTTGAAGGACTGGCATTCTGCTGATGCGATCATTGCCTCTTCTTCCTGCCTGCCCAAGTCTTACTTTCCCAGTTGCACTTGATCACTTGATTGTTGCAGAAACTTGGCGGGTGGGGGGGGGGGGCGATATGGCAGGTGCCCCCTGATCTACTGTGCGTTGAGTTTCCACGAACCCCACTGTCCTTCTTTCAACACTCTTTCTTAGCCTGAGGATGGACCAGCTCCAGTGGCCCTGGGTACTGCGAGTGCACTGCTCTCTCTGCGGAGGGGATGGGTGTGTGTGTGTGTGTGTGTGTGTGTGTGTGTGTGTGTGTGTATGTGTGTGTGTGCAGAAGCTATTTACTAGTCTGTCTGATGGTCTCTCATTCAGTCTTCCCAAGAACCTAGGACTATAGAGCTGTCTCATGTTCTGCCAGCTCCCTTCCCATCAACTTGCAAGATACATATTTGGGGACACTTTTGCCTTCCTCCACTCTCCACAGGATAAACCAGGGAGCATGTTTGTCCTGTGTGATGGCATTTTCTATAGTGTTTGGAGATGAAAGAGGTATCGTTCCTAATCCCTGGGTCGATAGAAGTTACACATTTCACAAGCCAAATGAACAAAGTAATCAACTTCTCCAAATTACCCTGCTTGACAGATCAAAGCCGAGAGAAACTTCCTATCGATCTTGCTCACGTGGCTCTCATGAAAGCCTGACCCTTGCCCTCTGCTGCTTGCTGGCAGGTCAGCGGTGTGAGTCCACCAGCAGCTCTGAGGAAGAACAAAGCCTGCCAGCCTGCTCCTGTTGGGGGACACCCTGCCCCCTATCCTGTGGGGTCACTGTGATCTGCAGCAGACTCCAAGCTCCCCCACAACCACGGTAGCAGAGGTGACTCCCCATTCTCGCTGCAGGTTCTTCTGCAAAGGAAGCAGCTCTTTCTTCTTCTCTCCTCTCTGCTGTGGGTTTTTGCTTCTCTTAAAGATCCAACACCTTCTTTCATTTTTTTAATTAATAAAATAATCATAAGTGCCGTCCTACTGGAAAATCACCACACAGCAAATGTGGGTTGACCTCAAGATTTGGAGCCTGGAGAGTTGATGAGCAAGTCAACGTGGAGGCCAGTTTCTGAAAGTACATCAGATATCAGATGGGCACACCTTCCTGCATTCCTCCACGGAAATCATTGCTTGTTGAGTGCATTGACCAAATCGCCAAGTTCTTGTGAATGGCTGGTATGTGAAGGAGACATAGAACAGCTCTGAGGTTTGGAGGCGTTACTCAACATGCAGGAGGCCTATGGATGGTATCTCCCAATGCCAAGGTGTGATTGATCGCCAACATTTGTCTATAACTCCTCCAGAATGTGGCAGGGATCTACAGAGACCAGATAAATAGGTAAAGAGTGCCCATAAGAAAAACAGGTCCTGAAAATGTTAAAAAGCTAAAATGTCACGTATAAACTATGTCTGATTCACTCCAAGATCTTTCCATCCACTGCACATAAGTGTAGGTAAAATAATTGTAGACACTGTCATTAAAAGAAGAAATATTAAATGATGGAGTATTCTGCCCAGAAAAAAACAGCTTCGTCATTTAATATTTCTTGGCGAAAGAGGGCTGTAGGGTGGGGCACAGAATTCCAATGAACCTTTCATGAGTCAGCTCTTGTGCCTCTGGACAAAAGGAATGTGCATTTTCATGATGGAAACAATTGGCACAACTATCTTGGCTGCTTTCTTCCCAAAGTAGATTTCCATGTTCTTAACATTTCCTCATAACAAGGCCTCACATGACCTGCGTTCCTTGAGAAAAATCCATCACGTTGCCTTAGAATTTTGCAGAGGGCCCTCATGTTGTGTATTTTTAATGACATCACTTACTTTGCACAGGTTGTGCAAGAGTCGCCCTCCTTTTCATCACCAACAATGACAAGTATCTACTATACTGAGAGTGAATTCCACTCTCCACCCCACACACACCCGAACCCAGCTGACCACTTAAAACCCACTGCTGTGGATTCAATAGCAATGGAGAGCAACTCTACTGGATAGAGAACATTCTACAGGACAGAGCAACTCTACAGGACAGAGAACAACCATACAGGACAGAGAACAACTCTACAGGACAGAGAGCAACCCTACAGGACAGAGAGCAACCCTACAGGACAGAGAGGAACTCTACAGGACAGAGAACAACTCTACAGGACAGAGAGGAACTCTACAGGACAGAGAACAACCATACAGGACAGAGAACAACCATACAGGACAGAGAGGAACTCTACAGGACAGGGAACAACCATACAGGACAGAGAACAACCATACAGGACAGAGAGGAACTCTACAGGACAGAGAACAACCATACAGGACAGAGAGTAACTCTACAGGACAGAGACCAACCATACAGGACAGAGAACAACCATACAGGACAGAGAGGAACTCTACAGGACAGAGAGCAACCATACAGGACAGAGAGGAACTCTACAGGACAGAGACCAACCATACAGGACAGAGAACAACCATACAGGACAGAGAGGAACTCTACAGGACAGAGAGGAACTCTACAGGACAGAGAGGAACTCTACAGGACAGAGAGGAACTCTACAGGACAGAGAACAACCATACAGGACAGAGAACAACCATACAGGACAGAGAGCAACACTACAGGACAGAGAGCAACCCTACAGGACAGAGAACAAGTCTATAGGACAGAGAGCAACCCTACAGGACAGAGAACAACCCTACAGGACAGAGAACAACTCTACAGGACAGAGAGCAACCCTACAGGACAGAGAGCAACCCCACAGGACAGAGAGGAACTCTACAGGACAGAGAACAACCATACAGGACAGAGAACAAGTCTACAGGACAGGGAACAATAATACAGGACCAACAGCATCTCTACAGGACAGAGAGCAATTCTACAAGACATAGAACAGCCTCTCCTGGGGTTGCTAAGGCTGTTTCCAGAAGCAGACCCCTCATTCACCTTGCTCCCATATAGTGGTGGGTGGATTGAACCTCCGACCTTCCAGGTAGAAATCCAGTGCTTAGCCTACTGTGCCCACAGAGTTACCTAGTTGGACATATTTCTTGAATTTACTTGTCCATATAATTTAATATGCCTGAAGACATGTATGGAGGTACATGTAATTGACTTATTTTACTCAACATTATGTCCTCCAAGTTCATTCATGTTCTGAGACATTTTGGGAACTCAGTGTTCTTCTTCACTGAATCTTCTGTGTGGATGGCAGCTCAACATAAAGGGATGGGAAAAATCCCTCACAGCAAGGCCGGCAGACAACATCAGGATAAATGAGGCAACATTTGAAACTGTGAATGGCTCGATTGTGCTTGGGTTCACAATTAATGTTCACAACCATCAAGGAATTAAAGGATGCACTGTCTCGTGGGCACATCTAATGTCCCAGTCCTCCTTAAAGTTTGATAACTGAGGAGCACCTGACCCGATCCCTGATGTGTTCAACCACCTCATATGCACGCAATAACGAATAAGGAGCACTAGAGATCAATCGATGCTTTTGAATTATGATGTTGGTAAAGAATATCCACTATACATGGACTGCCAGAAGAACAAGCAAGTGTATCTTAGAAGAAGTACAGCCAGAGTGCTTCTTAGAGACTGCCTATTGTGGAAGGACTTTATATTTGGTAAAGGGCCACCGAAAAAAGGAGGATGCTCAGTTAGATGCACAGACACATTTGCTTCAACAAATGGCTCACACAGAACAGTGGCAAGGATGGGCCCCACAGGGCAGTGCTTTTTCTTCTGCTGCACCTTGGGAGCTATGGGGTAGAGCCAGCTCAACCAGCACTAGGCAACAAGCACTCACTTTTGTTCATCTCTCTAAGTTTGAAGTGCATTTCAGAATTCTGAGTTTATGTTCTCAGACATTCTTCCTTCCCAGTTTTTCTACCCCAAGGTCTATTTCTCTGCTTCCAGGCCTCAATTTGCATGAGCACTAAGGCACTTTCTATTGGTTACCGGGGTCTGTTCATATGTAATGCCCTTCCCCTCTGAACTTGAGTCTTGATGGTTTTATGACCTTGTATTCAGGGACATTGATGCTTTCTTCTCCACTGTCTAACTGCAGTTAGGCCAATCCAGCCAATTTCCCATTTGAGATATACTTTTCAGTTCTGAAATCTCTGCTTTGTTCCATCTATCATTTTCATTTTTCAAGTAAGATTTCTAGATTTTCTTCTTCAATATATGTAAGTTCTCTGCGACAGAATTGAACTAATGTATCATCTTTCTTCTAAAGTCCCTGTCTGCTCATTCTCCCCTCTGCCATGTTTGCGTGCAGAAGTGCCCCCTGTGTGGGTGGACTCTGCACAATGAATGAAGAAGTCCTCAGAGGAACGGATGTGTGTGAAGGACGTCACTGGTGAACAATACTCAGCATCACGAGCACACCTGGCTTTGAAGAAGCGTTCCACGATGCTTCTCAGAAACAAGGATAGTCAAATACCATCTGCCTTACTTACTTTGTACATGTGCTCAAGAGGGACCAGTCCTCAGAGAAGTTCACCAAGCATGATACAGTCAAAGGTCAGAGGAAAAGAGGAAGATCCTTCCCAACACGGACGGGCACAGTGGCTATGACACGGGGCTGAAGCACAGCCATACCTGTAAGGAACATGCAGGACCAAGCAGGGCGTCCTTCTGTGTGGCCCAGGCTCACTAGGAGTCAGGCCTGGTGTGAGGCTATCTTTAAACAATCTCTCCATTAGGCTACACTCTCTCTATGCTGCATGCTCTTTCTGTTTCTCAACTCTCTAGTAATGAACAAATATAATGTACCAGAAATTGTAGAGGGTATGTGTAGAATGCTGACACCCTCCCCGTGGGTGCTTTGATTTGTTTGTTGTTTTTCTGATCAGGGAGGTGTTCATTTACTTGGGGTCGGCTTCATGGGGTTGAAGAGTGTTTCTGCGCTTTGTTCAGCCGTCTCCAGAGTCGCCTTTAGTTTAGGATTTGGTGACCTCCATTCCCACTCCATGCCCTTCCTGGGTCTCCACTGAATGCCTGGCTTGTCCAACAAGGTCTCTCTTTGGGTAGACATAAAGCCAACACCCTCCAAGCCTTGGGAAGCCCCCGATTGTTTGTCTCAGTGCCCCCTTCCCCTGGTTGTGTGGACCCTTGGTCTGCGATCACACAGCTTAGCATTTGTTCAGAACCTGGATTCCAAAGACTCTGTGTGACGCTATCTGGGACCTCTCTCTGCACGGTGCCCAGCTCCTCCCAGCTTCCTGAGGAGCTGCAGGTGTGGGCTCTGCTTGAGCTCTGCCTCCACCTGCAGCAGGCGAGACACCTGGGGCCCCCGCAGGAGCTCTAGTGGATCGGGTCCTTGGGAGCGCTTTGTCTGGTCTCTAGAGGCCATCTCTGCAAGATTTGTATCCACTGGTGGTGGGCAAGCCCTTCCTTCCTAGCTGGAAGCAGAAACAAGTCGCGTGAAAAAGGTTCAATGAAGGGTATGTCTGTGCTGATTTACGGAATCATTCCTCGATGATTGTTTTCATAGACTCGATTGTTTTTATCATCAGCCTTTAAATTTCTTACGTAAAGGAGACGCATTTATTTTCGTATACTGTCTCTGGGGTAATTTATTAATTTTTTCTCGTGTTCTTTCATTAGCAGCTAAACTCCTCCATAAGAAAAGATATGTGAGCTCTTAGGACTATACGTTATGCCAGCTTTCCTGCACTTTATTTATTTGTACGCAGCCACGGCTCTTTAAAATATAGCCACAAATTAAGAGTGTTTGTGTTCTGGTCATTCTTCCAGTAAATCTTTATTTTCTGTCCTCACTGTTGGCCGATCAATTATTATATTCAATCAAGAGAAGCCTCACTGCCTGTCGCAGCTCAGACCATGTTTCTGAAAATGGGTTTCTGAAGGCGCCCTTCGTACTCCCTCAAGCCCTGGCAGCAGCCCTGCTGCTGTCCCGTCTCCTGCACCCTCGGGAGGGAGTGCATGTCTGCAGCCCTGAGCACTCTGGGCCCATGAACACCCAGCGTGTGGTCGCAGAGCAGAGAGGAGAGCGGTTTTCTATCTTATTTACTGATAGTGAAAAAGGCAAACCTTCCCACGAAGGAAGAAGAATTAGCAGATTGCTGCTTTTTTTCTTTTTTAACCTAATGGTTTCAGCTGAAGGACTCATGGTAAATTGATCGACCCTCAGCCAATTAGACTTTGTCATACTAATCAGGTCTAATTGAGGAATTATGAAGACATTTACTCATGAGGAAATGAGCACATAATTAGACCATAAAGAGGTGAAAGTATCCATGTTGCCCAGATGGGAGAATATTAGTTGGCGTCCCAGGAGCATGTCTAGAGGATACCTTCTCATGTACCTACAAAATCCCACCCCGCCACTGCCAATTCAGACCTGGGACAGGGCTCTCTCCCACCCGAAGACCCCTGGTTCTGAGCTCACACTGTCCCTCTGCCTCTGCCCTCCAGGTGCTGGGGGCTGGTCCCCGTCGGACAGCGACCACTACCAGTGGCTCCAGGTGGACTTTGGCAGTCGGAAGCAGATGAGCGCCATCGCCACGCAAGGGCGATACAGCAGCTCTGACTGGGTGACTCAGTACCGGCTCCTCTACAGTGACACGGGCAGGAACTGGAAGCCCTACCACCAGGACGGGACTATCTGGGTGAGTCCCTGGCACAAGCGGCACTTGCCCCCCCGGGGCTGTTCCACGGTCGTGAGCTCTGAGTGGTCCTCCTGCAGGTGCATGCAGGTTATCATGATGTGTTTAAGGGCACTGAGAAGTTATCACCAGATGGGTAAATCAATCAATCAATCAATTAATCAGTAGAGAGATAGCTAAGTGGATAACAGATGGGACAATCCATGATGGATAGATGACAGGTATGATGGAAAGCAGATGATGCAGCAGATAGAGACATAGATCGATTGATTGATAAGTTATTGTTGACCAATGAAACAATTCTCTTGTTTGCAATGATTATCCAGTGCTTAGTCTAGGGCCTGGTTGTCAAATCTCGGCTACAGGTTCCAAGTTACTCGCAGAGTTTTACAATCTGGGCCTGGCAGGCACACCAGACCGCATAAATCAGGTTCCTATAGAGGAAAATGATGACAAATAATCTTTATGGCTTTTTCTTAATGTGAACCTTTTACATGTGTGCATCAAAAGCATGGGGACAATGATTTAGAGGGTGTAGATGGTGACACATGGTAAGAAAAGCAACTTCCCACACAGCAGTACTTGTTTTAAACCTTGGTGACTGCTCCATAGTCACTCCGCTATTGTATTGGGAGAGACAAACTTAAATGATTAACCCCTTTTATTATGAAATGACTTCACTGAAATGTGAAAGTTCTCTGCCACCAGTGTGCTGTTTGCAAGTGTGGTACCTAACAAGGGAAGGATGTGGGCTATCTGCGTTGTTTGAAGAGCTTTCTGAGTGTGGTACCTAACAAGGGAAGGATGCCGTGCATCTGCGTTGTTTGAAGAGCTTTCTGAGTGTGGTACCTAACAAGGGAAGGATGCCGTGCATCTGCGTTGTTTGAAGAGCTTTCTGAGCCAAAGGCCCGAGGAGCAGGTGGTGTTACAAGGACAGACTGGGGAGAGGGAGGTCAAGTAAAGGGCGGGGAGGCAGGAAAGAAGGAAGAGGGAAGGGGAGGAGAAGGAAGGAAGGAAGCAGAGAAGGGGGCTTGCTTCTCTTAGTGTCGTCTCCTTTACGGTACTGGGGGTGCCGGGTGTGGTTTGCCACCTGGGCACTGCTCACTCCTGCAGCTATTAGTAAGTCCTCAGGTGATGCCGGGGTATGGTCCCAGTGAGACGTACTAGTGACAGAGAGATGTGGCTTCCACAGTTGTAGCCAATGGTGGAAACTGTCTAAGGCAGTGGTTCTCAACCTTCCTAATGCCGCAACCCTTTAATACAGTTCCTCATGTTGTGGTGAGCCCCGAGTCATAAAATTATTTTCCTTCCTCCTTCATCACTGTAATTTTGCTACTGTTATGAACCTGGAGACCCATGTGAAAGGTTTATGCCCCCGCTGGTCTAAGGGCGGGCATGGGGATTGAATCTGTGATAGTGTTGGTGTGTGGTACAAGTCCCGTCTTGTTAGCCATGCCTGACAGGTGTTAGGGCCCAGACAAGAAGGTGTGTGTCCTGAGATGTGAACGGCATGGAGAGTGGGGAGAGGGAGATGGAAAATCTCCATCTCATGACTAATGTGTCACTTTCAGTGTCGCTTCTCAACCTGTGTATATAACGGACCCTCCTCCCCAAAGAGGGTCTCAGCCCGTGTCATGACTGGGTCGCACGGCCACAGACGTTGGTGTGGGTGGTCTCCTAGGTCCCAAGCATGGGTATTTTCAAGTCCTCCCTGAATTCTGATTCCCAGGCATGGCTGAGAGACGGCTCTCGGGTGAGATGAATTGAGGAGAAGGCATGTGAAAAACAATTGTAGAAGAGAAAATCAGAAAAGACTTCAAAAACAGAAGAGTGAGTGGGCAATTCACTAATAATCAGTCCAGCAAGCAAGTCACCATCTAACCAAATCACCAAGAGTAGCCAGGTGATGATTGGTTCCCATACCTGTCCCTCTTCTGATTGACTCTGACTGCCACCTAAAACCAGCCTGCATAGAGGTCAACTGACCCTAGAGGCCACCCTTCTTCATTCTCCGCCCTTCATTTGTCAGTTCCGTTTTCAGGAAGCCTTTAACTCACAGCCAAGTAGGGAAGGAGAATCTCAGCTTATTACTGCATGCTACGGCTACAAGGAAGAGAGGCAGACCTTGAGGCCACTCCCTGGTTGCTGAACACTTAGGAGCAGGTTGCTATTGGTGGTCTGCTCACTCCTGAAGCTAAGCGGCTGAGTTAGGGACAAAGGAGTGTAGGGTGTGGAGCAGGAGTAAAAGTGGTGTCCTGGTTCAGCTCATGCACTCAGCCCTTCTGATGGCCTAAAAGAGTGAGCTCCTACCAGCTCCTCAGGCTTCGTTACCACTCTACCAATCAGGTCTCGCCTCACTCACGAGCATGCAAGTGTTGAGTGAATATTTCAATCCAAAAATATCAGTGAACTAATTATGAATTTAAAAGGACTCACAACAAGATTAAGGCTCAATCTCAAGCTTGCAAAAGCATATTTGTGTGTCAATGATTGAGAGCATCTTGCAAAGTACTGATGGCGCCACTTTGCTAATCTGTGACAGATATGTTTTAATCCTCACAAATGGGAAAGGGACCATCATATTGATGTACTCCTCTAGAGACAAAATCCTTTGTTTTCTAAAAATCCCTGTGTACTTTAGAGATTATATCTTAATAAACATTATATGATTCAAATTTAACACCTACAAATCCCAACAAACATATTTGGGGGTTTAGGATAATGCGAAATGGGAATGAAATATTTTCTTTTCTCGTAACCCACTAGAGTTAAAGTCAGGACAATGGTGCTTATATGGACGAATACAGACAGTTTCCGACTGATCGGATTACTTTCATGGGCCACATCTTAGAGGATGTATAGTTTCAGATTGTTGACAGATTTTAAAGCAGATGATGTTTTTAATTCGCTTTTCCGCCCATACCTGTAAAGGTTGGGTGCCCAGGACAACTCCAATGGTAAAAATACATGTGCACATATGTGATTTTTTTTAACAAATGCATATGAGTGACCTTTCTATGATTACAGGAGATGTGGACAACATGATGCATGTTGATTCAATGCTCTTTCTAAATGGTAGCAGGAAGACTTGACGATTCCTGAGTTATTTTATGACTGTTGGGTAATATATGAACACAAGCAAAGAGCAAGGGGTGTTGATGAGAAAGTACAGCAGAGTTTCGACAGATGTTGAGACCATTCACCTTAGCCTATGGGGTTAGAGCGCCTCTTGAAAGATTGCCCATGGTGCTGTACCCAAGACCCCACGCTTGGGGAAGTGCCTTGCTGGATGTGCCCCACTGCCCAAGCCTAGCTGCCATCTTCCCTATCCTGGCAGGCACCATGGCATCTTCAGCCTCTCTCTTCGGAGACTTTCCTTCCCATGGAGGCTTCTTTGTGATATAAAAGGGGGCGGGGGTGGAGGGGATGTGTACATTGGTTAAAAGACCAAAAGAGAGAGAGCGAGAAATAGAGAGAGAAAAGAAACCATTACATGTCCATACCCTGCAAAGTCTAATTTTCCATCCTTCTCTTGAGTGGTTTTCAGGTTTTCCTAAGTGAAATCTGTTGGGGAGAAGAAGCATTTTTGTATAAGTATTTCTTATCAAAATCCATTAAGCATTGCATTAAATAAGAATTCCAACCGATTATTTGCTAAGAGTCTACATTTAGTTTTGCTTGGAAAATTCAATTACTGGTTTTTGAATATAGATATTTTGAGCCAAAGTAGAAAATTGGAGTATTATTAGTGAATGCCTTCTTTGTGAATTACAGTTATTTTATAGAACAATAGCATATTATAAAGCTAGAGCTCATGGTAACAAACGTGTGTGTGTGTGTGTGTCTGTGATTTTTTTGTTCTTACAAAATGACAGTTCTGGCCTAACACTAGTTATTTCCTAAAACAATTGTTATCCCTTTTGCTGAGCTGATAAGCAAGCATCGACAAGGGCCAACAGCCAGTGCTTGCATTAGATGAGACAATGCCCAGACAGGACTGAATCTGTGATCTTTAAATGACTTAGCTAGGTGCTTCTGAGGACACAGGTACACACACACTATGGCCTCTGAGAAATATTAAATGCAGGATGGACGTGCTAATGCCTGAACCGCTCCAGTTTACATGCTCTCACACAGGCATCTACACACACATCAAACCTCACAGTTTCCAACTGTTTTGAGGGGCTTAGGAGAGGAGATGGGTTAACTAGGGTGTGAGGTAGTATCGATGAAGAACACAGCTTTCCCCCAGATCCTGGATGCTTCCTCCCCCCAACTACCATGATCCGAATTCTACCTTGCAGGGTTGGATAGGACAGAGGCTGTACACTGGTACATAGGAGGGTTGGAGATACAGGGAATCCAGGGTGGATGATACCTCCAGGACCAAGGGCGTGAGGGACGATGCTGGGAGAGTGGAGGGTGAGTGGGTTGGAAAGGGGGAACTGATTACAAGGAGCCACATGTGACCTCTTCCCTGGGAGAGGGACAGCAGAGAAGGGGGGAAGGGAGACCCCGAATAGGGCAAGATATGACAAAATAACGAGGTATAAATTACCAAGGGCATATGAGGGAGGGGGGAAAAGGGAGGGAGGGGGGGAAAAAAAAAAAAAAGGAGGACCTGATGCAAGGGGCTTAGGTGAAGAGCAAATGCCTTGAGAGTGATTGGGACAGGGAGTGTATGGGTGTGCTTTGTACAATTGATGTATGTATATGTATGGATTGTGGTAAGAGTTGTTGGAGTCCCTAATAAAATGTAAAAGAAGAAAAAAAAATGTAAAAAAAAAAAATTAAAAAAAAAAAAAAAGAAGAGAAAATGATTAGGGCAAAGAATGTACAGATGTGCTTTATACAATTGATGTATGTATATGCATGGACTGTGATAAGAGTTGTATGAGCCCCTAATAAATTGTTTAAAAAAAAAAAAAAAAAAAAGAAACATCCAAATACCTGGGAGGCAAATACAACAGTCAGAAGATAAATTATATGCTTTGGTCTTCTGAATATTACATCTGTGGTTGGAAAGTATGCTTTCGCTCATTTCTTACTTTTGTGTAACAGTTTTATTGGCATATAATTCACATATTATACAAATCAGTAGTTCAATCACATCAAAAAGAGTTATGTGATGATCATCACATCGATTTTAGAACATTTTCTTCTGTCTTATACTCATTGTTATTAGCTCCCCATTTCCCTCCATCCCTCCCCTGCCATACCCCAAGAAACCATTAATCCAGTTACAGTCTCTATAGACCTACCGAACCTGAGCTTAATATACAGAGAAGCATACCCCAAATCAACAAAAGTGTAAAACAAGAAAAGCCTCAATTGAAAAGAAAGCAGAAAATCTTAAAAACTAGAGCAACTTTAAAATGGGGAAAAAGAGAGATCATATGAAACACTGATAAGTCTGAACTTAATTGCATCTGCAAAAATCCACTTCCCAGTGCACTCTGCATGACAGCAAGGCGACTCTCATCCCTAGTCTATGGTCAGAGGGGACTCACCGGAGGCTTAATCCCTGTGTAGACTGTGCACATGGGCTCTGGGCTTCCTGTCATCCATAGCCTTATGCAAACCAGGTGTTCACAATTTAAGCTCTGATACCATTCCCTCTTTTGGATTTGGATTTTCAGCTAATGCAAATTCCTGAACTAGCATACTAGAGCAACCGATCGTTAGTTGCTTGGCAAGTGACAGCCCAGAAATGGAGTCAGCAGGACTGAATTGTCGTCCTTGGGGTGGTTGGTGTATGTGGTGCGGAATTCCTAATCTGGGAAATGGCAATAATAAAATAAGGACATTGGGAGTCCCTGATTGGTACAAAGGTTCAAACTGCTAACCACTGGAATCTGCCACGGCAGTTTGGTAGAAAGACTTGGTGATCCATTGCTGGGAAAACCAGCCATTGAAACCCTGTAGAGCCCAGTTCTACTCTGATGCACGAGAAGTGTTCGCGAATCAGGGTTAAGTCAAAGACCACTGGCTTCATTGAGAGGCTCAAATACGGTTGTGCGTGTGAAGAGATTTTTAAATATGTGCTTTCAGGTGATACTCTCAGCGTCATGCTACAAAATCAGTTTCATCTATTTTCTTTCTTCAATGAGTTGTGTTCCTTTCTATCCTTTCCAGGTCAAATTTACCTTTTTGCTCTTATGATTTAGAATAAATGCATGGTCAAGGGTACACGGTGCAGTTGGGGGAGAAGGGCAGGGGCATGTCCAGTACACCTAGCTCCATGCCAACTGCTACTGCCAGCTCAGAACTGGTTATTTGCCAACATCATGATGGCGTGTGACCAGTGAGCTATGTAAGGGAGGCTGCTTAGAAATGAATAGACCATCCTGTCCTACCTTTCCAGCCATTTGCTATGACAGTCACACTAATGTCCCAAATTAATTAAAAACCTGTTCCAGCCATAAACGTAAAACAAATGCCTCTGTGTCAGAGTTAAATAGGACAGTTAGATCCCCTCAATAAATTTCAAAATTTTCTGCATAAAAACTAATGAAGACAACCATTCCTCTTGCTTGCTCACACATCTTCTGTCAGATATTTACAGTTGCCCGTTCAAGCCCAACAGTTGCTCCACGGAGGCAAGATGAGGCTATCTGCTCGCACAAGGGCGAACATTCTCAGAGCACCTATAGAAGGTCTCTATAAGTCAGTATTGAAACCATAAGGGTGGGTTTGGATGTGGGTTTGGTTCATTTGGATACAACAGCCACACAGTGGATGCCAGCCTGTTAGCAGTCATGAAGATGGCGAGGGACCGTGCAATCTCTCCTTCTGTTGAACACAGGCATCAACATGTGTCAGCACCTCCTTGCCAGGGGATAGCAACATCACTAAGGGCGGTAATGGAATGCTTTTCTCCCATATCTTGGATTTCTCTTACTGGCCTTTGTGTCGGATGGGCTGAAATAGGGATGTCTTCCAGTAGGTTTGCCAGGTAGCTTTCTTCCCAATGTTTCGATATAGCTGAGTGATAGCTTCCATTGCATCCATTTCTTGCAGTATCTCAACTGGTATTCCATCAACTCCAGTATCTCAACTGGTATTCCACCAATGCCGTCAAGGTTGGTTGAGATATTTCCTTTAATTCCATTGGATCTGAGTAATTTTCTACATGCTGAAATGTTTGGATTTAGACCCAATATTTTTTATGTCTCCAGAATGGATTGATATTTTGCCCACGGAATCTCTTAATCTAACAACTCGATACTTCAATTATGTCATCATTTCTTTCAGCTTGAGAAATGCAGAGTAAGGCATGTGACAGCAGGCGTATCATTGGTGGTATCAGAAGGTTGTTGACTGAAATCAAAGAATAAGAAAAGATATTTGCCTGTGTTTTATTGAATACTCAAAGGATTTATGTGTGTGGATCACAACAGCTTATGGATAACACCGGCAGTGCTTGGAATTCCAGAATATTTAATTGTGCTCCCGTGGAATTTGCACAGAGACCAAGAGGCAATTGATCAAATAGACTCGGGAGATATTGTGAGCTTTAGAATCTCGAAAGGTGTGTGTTGGGGTTGTATTGGTTCACCATGCTCATTTGATATGTAGGCTGAAAAAGTACTCTAAGAAGTTGAGCTATGTAAAGAAGAACATAGCATCAAGATTGAAGGGAGATTCATTAACAACTCGCAATATGTTGAGGACACAACCTTGCTTGCTGAAAGTGCGGAGAACCTGTGGCTATAAGGATGAAGATCAAGGCCTGTAGTCCTTGGTGCGGATTGAAACTCAAGGGGAAAACAACAACAACAATTCTCACAACTGAACTGAACAGCAACATCCCAACAAGTGGGCTGAGCTTTCTGTTGTCCAGGACCTCACTTTCCATAATCAAAACCCATGGAAGCAGCAGCCAAGGAGTCAGTGGAGACATCAAAGGATTGATTGTATTGGGCACATCTGCTGCAAAAGACCTCTGTAAAGTGTCAAACAATAAAGTTGTCACTCAGATGACTAAGGTGCACCTGATCCAATTCATAGTGTTCTCAATCTCTTCATTGTACCTTTGAATGCTGCACACAGTCAGAAAGGCTGGAGGAGACAATACATTTGGATTATGATGTTGGTGGCAGATATTAAATATACTGCAGACTCCTAAAGGAAGGAATAAATCTGTCTTGGAAAAAGTACAGCCAGAATTATCCACAGCAGCATGGATGGTTAAGACTTCATCTCACACATTTTTGTTAAGTTATCAGGAGAGACCAGTCACAGGATAAGGACGTCATGCTCAGCAACGTGGAGAGAGGGTCCGTGAAAAAGAGGAAGATCCTCAGGGAGATGGATTGATACTGCAGCCACAACAATGGGCTCAAATACACGCATAATTAAGAGGATGCTGCAGAAGCAGGCCATGTTACATTCTATTGTACGGTGGAACTCTGAGTCACCAGTGTCTCCATGGCAACTAACAACAACAAGCAGTGCGTGTCTAAGGAGTCCTTGGGTGGTACACACCATTAAGTACTCAATGGCCAGCTGAAAGGTTGGCTTCTTAAACACCCCTACAGGCACCTCATCAGAGAAGTCTGCTGTACTTTTTCTTAAAGCTCGCTGTACATAGTTATACATAGTCCAGACCACTGATACATGGGATTACGGAGACTTGGGATCAACTTGACAGCCATTGTCAAGTTTTCCTACACAAACACAGCTGCTGCGATAAGTTATGTGAGAGAAGGACCACAGACCTGTCTTCAAGAATGTTTTTGAGACATTTCATTGAGAACCATAAGGACTCAGAGACATCTGCATGCACCACATTCTAAAATGACTTTGAGTGGAAATGTAAACATTGCTAAGACTTTTATAGATGAAAATGATTTCACAGAGAAATCAGGAATAAGTTCCAGATATTCTGTAAAACGCGTGTTCCTGTTTATAACCCAGCTGGGCTGGATGACATAGTTAAAGCATGACGCATTTTAAGACACTCTTACTAGGGCTCTTCCAGATTTTTACATCGATGAGAATCCTTCTATGCGTGACTTTTTATGAACATTTCTGTGTTATTGAGATATGGGGGAAGTATGCACAAGAAGTGAGCTTTGCATTTGACACATTCTCTACAGAGTGCTCGGTGATGTCGTTGCATGTGTCACAAGGTGTCAGCATTCTCCTCAATTGCATCCTGTTCCTTCCCTTTTGGTTCTCAGGTGTGTGTTCCCTGACTCGTATCCTTCCATCCTTGGTTTTGACTAATTGTGGACTTTTGGGTGTGATACATTGAACCAGGGCCCGGGTCTTATCGGTAGTCACCTTTATTTCGTGTGCCACCCTGCTATTTCCAAGGGTGATCCCAAAGGATGGACTGGCATCCAGGGTTAAAGAGAGTCTCGGGCAATTGTCTCAGGAGGTCCTCTGCCTTGTACCGTTCTGGTTCGTCTGGACTTAGTTTCTTCAATAAGAATTGGAGCTATACATCATATTTTTCTCCCATTCTAACTGTAACAGAGTATTGTTGACCATGGATTAGAACAGACATTGGTTGCAGCTGGCCCCATGTAGGGTCCTTTGTATGAGTGGATGAGCTTGTGTGTCCTGTGTGCTTGTTATGTCTCTGAGATCTTGGTCACCTTCTTACTCATTTGCTCCTGGGAAGTAGAGCCCCAGAGCTGAATCTCAGATGATCTTGCCCATGGTTTAAGACCTCGATACTAGTCCCTTCACTAGGACACAGATCTTGGCATTTTGTGAACTGTGTTACTTTGTGAGGAGACCTGGTATTGTAGCGGTCAGCCTACTAAACACAAGGCCACCAGTTCAAGACCATTGGTTACTCTGTGGGAGAATGACAAAATTTTGTATTTCCTTAAAGAGTTACAGTCTCAGAAACCTTGCCTCTGTTAGAATCAAATCTGCTGTGTTGTCCACAGGGTCTCTGTGGATCAACACCAATGGATGACAACAACAGCACCAGCAATATGTCATGCCAGTTAAATGACTAAGTTGTCCCTATAAAGAGACTATGGTCTTATGTCTTTAAACCCAAATCCAGCAAACAAATCTTGGAAGTGTATTTGTGCCTTCAGTGCATACATGTCCCTCTTTTCATGTATTTGTATCACATGGACCAATAGATAATCCTATCTGTTCTCCCTCATGTGCATGCGTAGACCTAACTCGTGTACCAATTTGCCCATGCTCATTAACACGTGTCAGACCCTTGTTTTCCTTCAGTCATACTGGGCTCCCTGTATCCACATATGTTGCCTCTTTCCTGATCACCAAAAATAATAGACCTCCTCTATGATCAATATTGCTCTAAATTGTAACCCTGGAAGATTCTGTGAGCAAAATAGCAAATGATTCCAGAAACATTTTCTAACCTTATTTTAAGACAAAAAGAATATACCTAGTAATTGTATGAAAAATAATTGATCAACATTCAATAATTTCAGGAGGTACCATAAGGCCAAGAACCAATGGTAGTGAAGAAAGAAGTAAAGGGATTAGAGGGGGGTGGGGGTGCAGGGAATCACCAGGAACTGACAGAACACCAATGGAAATGTGTTTAAGAAAGTGGGAAACAGAAGTTATCCCCCAGGTTGTTCCCCCATAATATATGCCAAAGCTAAGGTGCTGCTTGCTAACACGTGGTCACTGACTATGCACTTGGAGGTCAACTGCTTGAAGGTTATCTGCCTGAAGGTTATCAGCAGTCTACAGCAATCAGACCCTATATCTGTCCCACCCAGAATAGAGCCCACGCCCTTCTGAGAAGGATAATGGATTGTTCCCTTGAAGGAGAGCCTAGAGACACCTTAGATAAAGCCATCTCAGGGATGACCAAGGTTAGGCTGCCACCTTGACCCTAGAACCTGCCTTCTTGTTACATGTATGCCTTCCTGTCACATGTATGCCCACCCTTCCTATTGTGTGTATACCCCTAGCTCAGTCCCGTCCTGTCATGTGTATGCCTACTGTACAACCCCTTCCTGTTACACAAGTTGGTTACCTGTATTTAGGGACTTGCATGCCCCTGAGTGCATATAGGTCTTGGTTGGAAATATATTTTTTCTCTCTGAGCGAATCTGGCTGCTGAAGTCATGATCGTTCTGGAGGTGAGAAATTGCATGATTTATCTTGTCTGATGTCTCTTTAATTTTACCCCTCAATGACACAACCACACCATGAGCTCCTTTGATTGTGGGGCCGGGTACCCAACATAAGAATCTGATGCAGCCCTGGGGCACTCCCTAGTCTGTGATAATAAAGGTAGAAGACCGTTTCCTGGACAGCTTGAAGGAAGAAGCTGATTCCTAAGGACAGTGGCTAAGAGAATACGGAAATATCAGACAATTTACTTAATATCACACTCAAGAAACATGTTGCTGAAGATAATTAAAACTCAGTTGTGGCAGCTCAGCGGCATGGAGCCACCAGAAGTGCAAGGTGAATTCAGAAGAGGACATGGAAATAAGGCTGCCATTGCCGATTGTGCTAGTCTAGGCGGACTAGAGAAACAAATGCAGGAGACTCACACTGTGTGTAAGAGAGAACTTTATGTCGAAGAGCAACTGTACATTAAGAAAACATCACAGCCCAGTCCAGATCAAGTCCATATATCTGATAGTACCCCATATGTTGACACTAGTCCATAAATTCCTCTTCAGACTCACACACACATGCAATGACGCTGAATGCAGGAAGATCACAAGCCAGTGGGTGGAAAGTCTTGTGGATCCAGTGGTGGTGGAAGCATCTCAGCGCTGGCCTGGGTTTCCATGTGATTCCTCCAGCTTCAAGGCATTGGGTCTATCAGTGTAACTCCATATGGCTTGTCAGCAGGAATGTCTCATGGGGAGTGAGTGTATCTGGCCTCTAGTGAGCTATTTATCTCTCTGCACCTCCAAATGAAGCCATCATGCTGCAACCTGATTGACAGGGTTTAACTATGCCCCTTCACTCTTAATAGTCTCAAGTTGACACCAGATTATGTAACTACCACATTGATGTCAGATGGAGTTTTACTGAGAGAGAATACCTGAAAGATATGTACTTTTTTATAGAAATAAAACTATAGAAATAATTTTACTATGTGGGTCATAACAAGGTATGGATAATACAGAGAAGAGTGGAATTAGCATAACTGTTTATTTTGATTATGTCAAACCTGTACGTGGAAGCAGGTATTGGGACAGAACAAGGGGATGTTGCCTGGTTTCATATCTGGAAAGTTGTGCATCAATGTTATCACCAGGCTGCATTGATCTGTATGTCTTGCATACAATCCAAGGAGCTCAACTTTATGAAAACAAATGTGGCATTAGAATTGGAAGAAGGATCACTAACAATCTACACTATTCAGATGATGCAACTTTGCCGACTAAAAGCAAAGAGGACTTGAAACACTGACTAATGAAGGCCAAGGTCTGGAACCTTCAATATGGGTTACAGCTCAAAGCAAAGGAAACTGTGCATCAGGCTCCCAGTGCATCTCAGGAATTGCATGGTGTGGTGACTGCCCTTCACCTCCTTGCTTTCCCACCACAATGTTGCCCTGGGGGCTGAGGGTGGTGGCAGCCAGGTATTGCTCACCAGCTGTGGCAGTTACATAATCTCCTATCAACTTGCGAAGGGGTGGAGTCTAGTCTGTCAATCAGGTCACAGCTTGATGACCTCATTTGGAGGTGTGAAGGAAATAAATTGCTCACAGAGGCCAGATACACACGAACCACATGAAGCTACGCTGATAGAGCCGGAGTCCTGGAGCTGGAAGAGCCATGTGGAGACCCAAGTTAGCACTGGGCTGCTCCCACTCACTGGATCCACTAGACTTTCCACCCACTGACCTGCGATCTTCCTGCTCGGCAACATTGCATGACTACGTGAGTCCAAAGAGGAATTTACGGACTAGTATGGCTATATGGGGTAACAGTGGACTTATGGACTTGATCTGGATTGTGCTGGATGCTTGCTTACTGTACACTTGCTCTTTGATACAAAGTTCTCTCTTACACACATCTGTATGTCCATGAGTCTGTTTCTTTAGTCAGCCCCAACTAACACGCCACCTGTCCTGGGTGGGGCTCTTGCTCATCTTTTATCCGCCCTGGTTCCACTCTCCCATGTGTCCTCTTGGCTCTCATTCCATAACCTCCCTGGCACCTTTCGCACTTCACCAAGCTTCCCTCTGTCTGCCCATGACCCCATATCATCCCGTTGCCACCCCCACGCTTGCCATAGCTGTACCGGGATGCCATGGGTGGACAGCAGGTGTCCCCACAGCTGGTTAGTCATCTCTCGTGCGGCCGGATAGTCTCTGGGGTCTCTAACATATCATTTGAAATAGCTTCCAGAAAGGTTCTTGGGCCTGACTACTGCCCTGGGGGGAGCCCAGACTATCAGAGAAGCCTTTGATTTTCAACCTGAGTATGTCTTTATATCTACAGTGTGTTTCTTGTAGGCACTGAAAGGATAGATCATGGTTTTCAGTCCACTCTGCCTTTTGATGAGGCGTTTAGACCACTTGCATTGAAGCTGATTTTTGAAAATGCAGTGTCTAAAAACAAACTCCAAATATGAGGAAGGGAAAAGCATCAGAGCTTAAATTGTGAACACCCCATTTGCAGAAGGCTGGGGAGGGCCGTGGGAGCCCAAAGTCCATCTGCAGTGTCTAGTCAGATGAGGCCTCTGACAGATCTCCTCTAGCCACAGCAAGGGGCTCCTCCAGCTTTACTGTCAGACGGAGATGATTGTAAACAGGATTGTGGTGGATTGAACCATGGTGTAATAAGCTACTTGGTGAGCTGATCTCCCTCTTGACCCAACATGAACTTGCTCTAGACTCAAGTATTCCTCACTTGTTCCATGACGGACACTTCTCTGGCCTTTTAAATATTGACGGTGGTCTTTTCTTTCTTACTCTTTATTTGTATTTAACTTTATGTAATTATTATTTTCTACTCGCCTTTCTGTATTGTTTTTGTTCTCATATTGTTCCTATTGGGTTTCCTAATTTGAGAAGCACCGAGGATCGGATGCATGGAGACAATTGCTGGTGCAATGGTTTATCAGGGATGGTCAGGGGTGGAGTGTGGAGAGGGTGAAGGGAGTTGGGGAGCAAACTATAAATGCACAAGAGGGGAGGGAGCACTAGAACTGATTGTGATGATGCATATACAACTCTTTTATCAAGTGATGGAACCATGAAGAAAAAGAAGGAAGCTCTGTGCCTTCCTCATTCATTTTGCTATTTTTATTGTGTGTGCGTTTCATATATATTATTTGTGGTTTTAATCTGATGTTTCTGTTTTAGTTTGTAGTTGGTGATTCTCCTGGTGAGCCATTTGACTCTCTTATTTTCTTCTTAATCTTTCCTCTGCTAGGATTACCTAGTGCTTATTCCATAGGCTACATTGTACAATTTAAAATGAACATCAGTGTTTAGCTTAGGAACAATATGAGGACTAAAATTTTCACACGAGAAGTTGACTCCTGCCTCCCTTCACCCTCCTCCATTTCTGTTTTGGTGTTTCTCTTTAACCATCAACAATCCACCTATACTTACTTCTTACAAGCTTGACATATAGTTTGCAAGGTTTAATTACTGGTTTCATTCACAGAAATCCATGTATTTTATCCTTATGATTGCCAATTCTATTGGTTTTCTGGGGGAGCTCTGTCTATTTTGTTTCCTTTCCCCCGTGCATGTTGTCGAATTTAGGTGCTGTTGAGTGAATTCCAGCTGACAGCAGCCCTCTGCACACTGTAGTGCACACTGCACAACCTGGGGCCAAGTTCACGTCCTTCCTGTGCTCGAGTACATGGTAGCAACCACAGTGTCAATACTGCCCGTTGGGGGATCTCCCCCATCTCACAGACAAGGGTTTGGATCTGAGTAGTGTTTCCAATTCTCCCTTTTCCTTTTGAGTATGCCCTTGACAAATACTTGCAGGACAAGCTAGGCGGTGGCAGATTTCCAGAGCTTCTGTGTATTTGGAACCATCTGGATTTCCTCTTCATTTTTGCTAGGGAAAGAATTCTTGGTTGGCTGTGGTTTTTGTTCTCTATACGCGCGGCTGCATGGTCTTTTGGCCTTTAGATTTCCTGGGGAGAAATCCACATTGATTTTTATGAAGCCCTTGCCATATTATGCTGTGCTTTGTGCCTCCTGGATTCACAATTCTCACTTGTCCTTGATCTTAACGTGTGTTTATTAGGGAATGGGACTCGGTTGATCTTTCTGTGGCCCTTCTAATTGGGGTTCCTGCAGCTTCCTCTGTTTGCAGCCTTCTGTCTACATTGACGACGAGGAAATTCCTTCTGATCTGATCTGGACACACAGTCCTACTCCTTGACTGTTGCCATGGCGCTCCTGCAGTCCAACCAGCTCCTGTTTCATTTCCAGAGGAATCCCATATGCCCCTGGGGTCTGTTCACTTCTCTTTGTTCTTTTGTTTCTTTGAAGAACTGGTGAGTTTTGAGCCACGCTGCAAACGAACATTTGTGTTGGGAGCTTCTCATTGTAAAAGGTCATTAGGTTTCTTCTGTTGTACCTGCGAGTCACTCAAGAGTTTACATGTACACATCCATGTGTACACAGGCATGTGTGTGCCTATGCATATGCATACATGTCTGTAAGTGTTTACTGGGCAGTGGGGCAGCAAACCTGTCCTGAAAGAAGTGCTGTCAGGGTGCTTCTTAGAAGTGAGGATGGTCCCCTGACCTCCTACGGACATGGCATCAGAAGAGACCAGTCCGTGGTTGGTAAAGTGGAGCGGCAGAGAAGAGGAAGACCCTCCCCTACCCACCAGGTGGGTTGACTCAGTGAGTACAACTGGGAGCTCAACATAACCACCATGATAAGGATGGTGCAGGGCCGGGCAGTGTGCCTTTGTTCTTTATGGACAAGGGGTCGGTGAGCTGGCAGCAACAATATGTGTATCTAGGTGTGTCTGTATACACATAGTCACACATAATAGAGCCATGATCGCAACTATGGTTATAGGTGTCCTTTTCTTTCAAACTATTGGAAGATAAAAATAAATAAGATGCTATTCATAATATTGATGATATATTGCTGTAATACACTGGTGGGGTAACAAAAGATGTGGTCTTAGATTACTAGATTTTTAGCACCAATAAAAGAATGGTGTCAAGTTCTCTACAGCCGAGAGTGTTCTCTGTGGGAGGTAAGAGTCGGGTGAATTTTGCACCTGTTCTGGCTTTGAAAAGTGCATGAAGGGGCTTGGAAAGCTCCGTGAAAAAGGCAGCTTCCCCGAATACACACGCACAGTCTCGGGTTTGCCTCCGTTTACTTTGGATCGAATAATAGAGAGACTTAAATGCCGCTCCTCACACCAAGCTCGGCTTTGCCTGGCAGCCTGCAGGAGTCACTGTACTTATATCGTGTGTCCACAAACTGGGCGGGTGGCTCCCTCCTTTAAGACGCGTGTCTCGGTCCTGTACAAGCTGTCACTTCGTGCAAGCTGGACGAATACACTGACTGATGACAGGGTCCTTTAGATGAAATTGAGCCCTTGTCCGAGGCTGGGAAAATCTCCTCTCCAAGGCCTCTGAGCAGTTTTCAAAAGCATAGCTGTCACGTTGAGGACCATGGTGTACATGACCCACGCGCGGTCGGCTGGATTATCACATACGCATTCAAAGCTGGACCACAAAGAACGCGCCAGAAGAAGAATCCATGGATTCACCTAGTGCTGCCGCAGCCAGTATTGTGGAGACCGCGAGGGACCAAAGGAGAGCACAACCCAAGTCTTAGAAGACACCAAGCCAGAATGCCTCCTTAGAAGGGAGAATGGTGAGATTTCTTTAGTCTGAGCGCATCATCCGAAAAGACTCATCTCCAGGAAAGGCCACTGTGTCAGCAGCTTGAGAGAACTCCTTGAGGGAGTGGGTGAACGCAGCCTCCGTGACAAACAGCTCAAACGTATCAAAGATGGCGGAGCCCCTCTTGGGCCAGGTTGTAGCTCAGAGGCAGCACCACATAAAATAGCCTCAGAGCCCAAGCGTCCTTGGGGCTGGAAGCTGGTGGCGTTAGATGGATGGCCAGCGCGTGTGCTGTTGGATCTGCCCTTCACGTTACCACCCTGTTCCCTGTTCATGTCCAGCTGGCCCTGAGAGTGTTCATGTGTGTGAACAGGACCATGGTCCTATGAATGTCACACTGTAACCTCTGCATTGCCGTGCAGACTGTGTTTGCAGGGTCTTTCGGAGATACGTTTCCGATGAGGTCTAGGGTAAGTATGCGCGTGTGTTCCTTTAAACTGGGCGTCCTGATTTCACTTGGAGTGAGGTTGGAAGAAAAGCCTGTCAATACTCTGCCACCGTCTACAGAACTCGTCCCGTCTGCTTGCCCTCGATGTCCAGAGTAGGGACGAAGCAGAAGCATGAATATGAGCTAGGAGAGGCTTTGCTGGTTCCCCAAGTCATTAGCGGTCAGCAGGCACCAAGAGGTGTTCTGGACACCTGCTGTCCAGGGTGTGGTCTTTGGACCTCCAGCATCACCTCACTTGGAAGCTCACTGGAAACGTGAAGCTCTGCCCACCGCAGAGCTGCTGAAACAGTGCCCACAAACTAAGGCGCACAGAGCTGACTAAGGTGCATGTGGATGTTCAAGACTGAGGAGCTCGCACTGCCAACTGGAGGCCTCTGTGTCATGGAGAAGGGTGGGGCAGCACAGTGTTGCTCAGCTGTGTGCGCACTTACTGAGGACCTGGTGGGGTTCACAGAGCAACCTGCAGACCAACACTGCTGGGTCATGGAGGAAGCAGAGCAGGGTGATGTCACTGCTGGAAGAACACTGATTGAGTATCCACAGGGTCCTCTGGGTGACTAAAGCCAGCTCCTGTCAAGTCGAAGCTGATGGCCACCCTATCCCATGTATCCGCAGTGTCCCTGGGATCCACAGGGCTTTCCAGGGCTGATTTCTCAAAAGTCGATAGCCCGGCCTCCCTTCTGAGGCACAGCTGAGTGCTCTCAAGCATCTATCCGTTTGCTCAACAGCTAAGCACATCGGTGTGGGCTGGGGGTCTGGACACAGACACGGCAATGAGCAGCCAACAGTCCCTGCCTTCTGGGCTGAAGAGTCCAACATCAGGGACAAACGTGTGCATCTGACCTTCAGCGCAGGACCCCCTGCACCCTTCCTGGGGGTGCTCACAGGAAGACACCCCTTCAGGTAGGCTGGGGGCCGTGGTCAGTAAGGGCTGTCAGGAGGAGTGAGTGTGCCACAAGGCAGGTCTGTGAAGATTTGTGTAAGAGAAAAGTGGCTGCTGGAGCAGCGTCCTCGTGGGCCGGCGCACCCCTTCCATTGCATGGCAGGTACTGCAGTGCTGCAAATAGAGCCTGGGCGCTTCCAGCAGCTGGCTCCCGTCGTGGCTCTGTGGTCTCGTTTCAGTCGTTCTCACGCTGTTTTCAGCTTGCCCGGACTGCTACGGCACACTTAGGTGACTACAACTGTGTGTAAATATAACACTCAGCATAACAGGTGCGGTGGTTATGTAATCTCTCGTCAACTGAAGACTTAGAAGTGTAGGGGTGGAGTCTAGCCTGTCGGTGGGGTCACAGCTCAATGGACTTGAGTGGAACTGGGCTGGGATGTTTTCCTGAGCGATAAAGCTTCTTGAGATACATGCAGGAGTGCACATCTGACTCATGCATCCGAGTCTTGGGACTGGTCTCTCTAGTCAGTCCGGCTAACAAGATGGGAAACCAGAGAACCACCTGGGTTTTTGTTGTAATTTTGGCTTTATGGTGGTGGGTTGCCATGGCCCTGCAGTCTATCCTGGAGGTCAAACTGTCCTGGCTTCTGTTGGCAGGGTGGGACCAGGGAAGTGGAAGACACAGAGGTGCCAGGCTTCTCCTGCCTTACTTACTAAACAGAAGCAGACAGAAGCGAACCTTCCTGGTGGCCTCTGAAAGCACAGTGCTAGAGCGGTCACTTATGGGCGCTTACATTGGGCCATGTGGACACATGCACAGGGTCTCCCTTTGGGGCTGCTTGTTCACCTTGGGGTTCCTGATGGCAGAGAGCCTCCCTGGGGGCACATGGTAGACATGGGAGAGAGGTAGGTGAGGCTGGGGGAGGGGATGTTCCATAACTGATCCATAATCCAGGTGCACTGAACCTAGTGAGGACTCAATGTAGTGCCATGGAATCTGATTTTCATTTGACAAGAAGTGCCCCTGGTCTACTGACCACTGATTTGACCTCACTAAATCAGTGCTGACTGGAAGTTCTCCACACAGAAATATGAAAGACTATGAGAGATTTCCTCAACTCCTACCTCCTAGTATGACTGGCATCGTGCTTGTCAACCATCTATGAGCCTTCGATACTTTAATTATAAAAGAGGTTTAATGCCATCTACCTCACACAGCTGGGGGAAGGGCCAGCTACATTATCAATTACCTAGAACAATGCCCCATAAATAGATCTGCTTTCCATCCCCCCTCCTCATACTTAGGAGCACAATATTACTATTATCCTTAATGATTTAAGAATATAATTCATGTCCATGCACATGTCAGTCAAGAAATCAAATGATGTGCTGCATTGGGCAAATCTGCTGCAAAACATCTCTCTAGAGCAGTCAGGACTGATGCCCCCGGACCGATCCACGGTGCTTTCAATGTTCTTATAAACTTGTGACAACTGGACAATGAAGAAGGAGGACCAGAGGAGGGTGGATGCATTTGAATTATGGTGCTGGGAAGAATATTAACTACATCCGTTGTCGGTAGCACCAACACTCCTGCAGGAGGGTCTTTATTCCCCAAATAAAAATACTATGTATACAAATCTGGGTTTAGCATCCAAACGACAGCAGCAGCAGCAGGAGGAGAAAGTGTCTTTTGATGTTGACATATCCCGAGTCCTCCAGGAGAGCTGTGGACAGACAATTGATGGGTGTCCCCGTGCTGCAGACTGTTAGCTTCCTGGTCACATTCTTGTCTCATTGTGGATGAGTGTATTGTGTCACAGCACAGCCTATTCCTGGCCAGATGTCTCCCCACTTCCTGTTGTCCCTCAGATCTTCCAGGTGAGACTAATGACCTAATCAACAATTCTCAGCACTGAACTTACACCGGCGTCTCGTTGCTGAGAGCTGACAGCTGTGAGAGCCGGCAGTGACCGGCTCAACTAAATCAGGACACAGAGAGAAGTGTAACCTCCTCCACCTTGTGCATTGCTTTGCTTTCTTGCGAATCTCCCTGGGGGATTCCGATGCGCCACTGCTCAACCCTGGAATACAAACAAAACTAAAAAGGCTCTGCCCCTGAGTGGACTCTGACTCCTGTCCCCTCCCCCACCCCACGTTTGCTCAGCAGGGCTTTCCGTGGCTCGTGTTTTGTCACAGACCTCCACGCCTTTCTCCCAAGGCACCCAGGGGTGGACTCACTCCGCCAGGCTTCAGTTAACAGCCAAGTACTCAAGGGACAAGAGTCCACAACATGGAAACCTGGTGATGCCAAACCATAAAGCAGGGTTCATGGTGCAGCCACAGAACTTTCAGACAGAGAGGAAGTGGAGCCAACATCCAGCTGTAAACCAAGTCAAAACCCAAGCTCACTGCCAGTGAGTGGATGGTGACACATAGCGACGCTGGAGGAAAGGCTGGGACTTCCCCTGTGAGTTTCAGAGACTGAAGCCGTTTACAGCAGTAGAGCCCTAGCTTTCTTCTGCGGACCTTGAGGATCACAGACAAACATGTAACCACTAGGCCACCAGGGCTCAGCAACATGTAACAGACTCCTGTACACTTGGGAAGCTTGGGTCTTCCATTGGTGGTGCAGGGTGGAGAACACAGTAGAAGGTTCTGTGGTCAGAAGTGATAGGGGAGGAGAAGACTTACCTGAGCAGCATGGTATTGATCAAGATGGTTTGGTATTGAATGAGCTGTGAGGTAGTAAACAAAATGGAGTGGCCCATCAGCGCCGGTCTGGGCTGACAAGAGGAGTTGAGCCACTGGAGAAGTTTCAACTGATCATGACAACATCCCTCAAGTGAAACTGATGAGTTTCGAGGGGGAGACTACAGGCACATGCACTAAGAACGAGGCCAGATAAGAGCCTGTTTAGTCAACAGAATTTGTAGGGTGAAGGGTGTGGTACCATTTCCTATCAGTCAAGAGTTGCAAACATGCCTTCTGGCACAGAAAGCTGAGAGTAGAGGACAATTTTCATTTATAGGACAGGGTTTGCAAGATGAACTGAACAGGACCGGTATGGAATGAACTTAGAACAATTCATATTCCAGAGCCATCCATGGGAAGAGACACTGAGGGCCCAGATAGAAGGAGACAAACCACACTTAGCTCACGTTTTGCAAGGATCATCTGGATCTACCTTGGCAAATGCCATCTGGGGAGAAGTGCAGAGACTCTCACTAAGGAGGGCTTTGCTTCCAGCGGGGTATGATTTACAGATGCTCTTTGCTCGCTTACTCTATTCCACCGCAAAAAGCGCAAGCTTCCGTGCAGCCGAGATTGATGCCAACTAGACGGGCTTGTTCTCAACACCTCCTGCTTCTACGGCCAGCTCTGCTTTCCTGGGGAGCGGTTGTACAATGGACAGCCCATATTTAACAATCTCAACTGCTGAAAGGTAGTCATCTTTAGAAAGGGCATCATTTTGGTGTCTGACCTTTCTATTCTAATCTGAATGTATCTCAAAGCCCCCTCCTTTAGATGGAGCTAGGCCCATTGTTGATGTCAGGTAATCATGTTGTGCTTGTCAGAATAAATGCCTCTCTCTGAACCCTGGCACATGTGGAAGAACAGGAAGAAGCCCACATGGGGCGAGGATGAGGGGAATGTTCTGCGCTGAAGATGGGCCCTCTAAAGCTACAGACTGGGTCTTTGTGGTCCAGACCCTGCACGGAACTCCAGCAGAAAAGGCATCGTGATGCCACAGTGTGCCGGCTGAGAGCTCAAGGATGAAATAATGTAATGAACCGCTGGGACTGAGCATAGAGGTACCATTTTGAAGCAGCCCATAGGAGATCTTGTTAGATGTTCCTGCTAACTTCAGCGGAGATTAATAAATGAATTTCCAGTTGGGTTTCCCCAACCAAGCGCCAGCCCAGTCTGGAAGGTAAAGTCAAAGTGAGTTTTAAGGAGTGTCAGCCCATAGTGACCAGTCACCCTGATCAAGAGAGCTGAGACAATCTTGTGAGAACCACACCAAGACTGCATTGTACAGCAGCACCTACCAGTACTAAAGGAGAGCAATACAAATATGTAATCAAAACCTACCCGTGTCCTGACCCGACTCTAACCCACCTCCAACTTGGAAACTAACCCTAAATTTCTGCCACTGGCCCTCACTCTCACCCCAACCCACACCGTTAGGCCAGTCCTAAGCATAATCCTGACTAGCTCTTCCCAAATTCCAACCCCCCTGGAACCCACACTTGCCTTCTAAGTGCGTAATTGAACTGGAGCTCCACGCAGATCCCTGATAAGGGCTCTATCACGTACGCAAGAGAAAGTAGCAGAAGGCTACTGTGTCTCCAATGGTGACACAATATTATGAACTCCTACTTCTCATCATCTTTACTGTAGCTAAAAAGACTTAAATAAAGAACAACCAAGTTAGCAAGTTTAGCACAAAAGCCAAAATCTCTCCTCAAACTGCAATGCTGAGAGAATGCTTGCTTAAAGACAATGAGCTCATATGGCATTGTAGATGTTACCAATTTATGGTATGAAAGCCTCAGCTCTCTTTTTCACATATTAACATCATTAAATAAGGATATAGCTTCATGTTGAACATATGATTCGATACTTTTTATTGACTTATTCCATTTCTGTTGATAAATAAGCAAGAAGTCCTCCAACAGATGCATTTTGCAAATCGAGGCAGTAAAATTGTGAAGCAGATGGCCAGTTGTTTACCAAACCTGCTCCTTTATCTTCTTTGGAATCCCAGAAACAAACGGACTCACTGCCACCACGGTGATCTTGTCCCTTTGGCACAGGAGAAGACAATCTTTGAGCTCATAGCTGGGAGGAAGAGCCCAAAATCGCCTGGCACCCAGGGTCCCCACCCGAGCCGTCCCCTGAGGCTGTGCTTTCTGAGGCCCAAGTTGGGAAACGCCACACTTTGTTGCCAGGCCCCCGAAAAGCAAGTCCTCCACGATCACACTGGACCTGTTTGTGGTCGCCTACTGTGGGATGGAGCTTTGGCATCCCTGCCTCTCTCCTGTCATCAGGTGTTCTAGTCTGACTGCTCTCTCTGTGTACACAGGTGGGCTATTCCTCTACCTTTACAGAGCCGCTCAGGGCTTCCCCCACCCCAGGACCACTTAACCCCTCCATTCTTCACTGCAACTAATGTTAGTCTTACTTGATCTCCTCAATCTACGCCTTTCCCTTCTCTTGGACCTCTGTGCTGCATCACCCTCATCTTCAATCAGCCTGTGCCTGCCTGGTGATCAGGACCTAATACAGGGACAGGTTTCTGTCTTGGCTTTTGAACACTGGGTTCTCATGGTTTCCAGCTACCTTAGTAGCTTTTCCTCTCGGTCTCCTTGTTGCATGTTCTAGGGAACAGCCTCCGTGCTATGTGTTCTTTGGAATAGTCTGTATGTTGCATTCTTAATAATAGCGTCCACGTAGTATGCTCTTAATTACAGCCTCCACATTGTGTGCTCTGGGTAACAAAGTGTTTTAATGTTGGCTCTCTGGGATCATTCGTTGACCCCTCTTTATTCTCCATCTCCTCCTCCTCACACTCTCCTCCTTGGGGATCGCAGTCTATGTCATCACTTAGAGAGCCATGAGTATGTGGGGTCCATGAACAATACAAGATAGATCCTACCCGCAAAGGACTCTGGAGAAGAACCAGAGAACCAGACTCAGCAGAAACCAGGGCCACACACACACACACACACACACACACACACACACACCACACAAACATAGCACACCTAATCTATGACCGTATGAACTGGAAACCAGGAACTAGTCTTCAAACAACCCCATCAATCATGGGTCAAATGGATTTGTTCCTGGGTCCCCCGCATATATCTTAACGCTCTAAGGATGTAAACACACAGCCTCACTGTCCACCACAGCCTTCTACCTGGGTGACTGTTGGTGCTTCTACTGCCCATCCTGAGAATCTTGGCACCAACCTCTAGCTACAGTTCCCTGGTGAAGCAAGATCTCTGGTCACTCTGCTCTCCTCTGCCTCTTTCCCCGGAATCCAAGTCTTTCTCATCAGAGCCATTCTTGCCATCGGTAATGGGGGGAAAGGGGGCTGGGGCGGGGGGATGAGTTATTGACTACCATGTCTAAATCCAGGATCTAGTCAGAAAAGACTATTTCTAGTAATGTCTGGCCAATCATTTTCATGTCTCAATTCAAGAGAATATTTTTTGAACTATTTCAAGAACAGTTTTCCATGTGACCATCCCACTACATACTCTACTCCCCTCTCTGGCTCTTTGTAGGGAACTATTCTTGGCTTCTCCGTGTCATGCTGACTACAGAAAAATCAAAATTTGCATAGTTTCCAAGTTTTGAAAGTGTGCAATATTTTAGTTTTGGAACTTGACATAGTTTATTAGGATATAATATCGTAGTGGAGTAAAAACAGTCTCTTGGATACTAGCCTATAGACTTGAGAGTATTTTTGTAACCATGCTCATTTAAGGGATCATATTAATGTTTTAAATCCTTGTCTTGCCTATTGAGAAGGCTACTGATCCCTTAGGCAGCTTCAGGACATCTACCTTTTGTCTACCTCTGTAATATTGCTTACCGTTTGTCAAACAAGCCTGTGTGTTTACTTTATTTGGATATTTACTGTCTCCTACTTATAACTTTTCTGGCTCCAACCTCACAGATTCATTCAAAATATACTTGGATAGCCGGCAGTGTGCTCATTGGCTCAGTCAGGGGTGAGGTAGTGCAAAGCTTGGGGTGTGGGCCTGGGTGTGGGCTCTGTTGCATGAAACTTGGTGTCTGCAAGGCTTGGAGTGTGAGTCTGGGTGTGGTCTATGTTGCTTAGAGGCATTCACAGAAAGAAATTGAGTATCAGCAAGGGTTCGACTGTGGGCCTGGGTTTGGCCTATTCCTTAGAGACGTGTTGAATGAACCTGGGTACCTGCACAGGCCTGAGTTTGGTCTGTGTTAAATGAACTTGGGTATCTGCAAGTGTTGGACTATGGGTCTGGGCTTGGTCCATGTTGAATGAAATTGGGGAGTAATTTGAATATCTCAGTACTTCTGCTTCATCTTCTATATAAAATCAATTAAATTGTATCTCCCATTGAATTGTTCTGAGGAACCAGTGAAGAAACACATTAATCCCCATGATCAGAAACACATTAAATATATAATGAGTGACTCACCAAGTCCCCAGACCCAAACCCACTGCGATTCTATGATTCCAATTGTGTGGCCCTTGAGGACGTGGTGGAACTGTTCTGGAGTGTTTCCTAGTTTGTACAGAGACAGACAGCGACATCTCTCTCCTCCAGAGCGGCTGGTGGACTTGAACAGCCAACCTGAGAGCTAGCAGCTGAGCACCTTAACTCGCCTGCTACTTGCTCCGCATTACTTTCTCAAGAGCGACGAGAAGAAAAGCCAACTCAAGTGCCGTCAAGTCCATTCCACTTCACAGTGACCCTCAGGACGAAGTCAAACTGCTCCTCTGGGTTTCTGAGACGGACTATTTTTATGGGGGTAGAAGTCTCACCTTTCTCCCTTGGAGCAGATGGTGGTTTCAAATAGCTGACCTGCACATGCACATGGCCATGTGTCAACCAGCAAACCACAGCCAATCCTTGGGTGAAATATAGCTTGAAGGAAAGAAGATGTCCTCTCCCCAGGGCCAGTACCAAACCAGAGTTCCAACCACCCACCACCCCTCAGAGGCCAGCGACCATTCTGGCCACTTCAGACCCACTTCCAGGGTTGTCTGCCTCTGGTTTCCTATGCAAGCCCGGCTTCGGCCGTAGGCATCAGGTGGAGGACAAATTGCAGAAAAGATAGAGCTGCTTCTTCAAGGCCTTGGCCAGGAAGTAACAGTATCCAATCACAGTCCCCTGGGAGAGCGGTCATATGGCCAGACCTGGATGAAAAAGCATGTGAGGGCTGAGTCCTGGCTGGTCACCACAGAAGGATGAGGACTTAGGATTTCTGCTCTCATAACATTTACAGTCTGAGAAACCTCCCGGGCAGTTCTCCTCCATCCTGTACGTTCACTATGAGTTGGAATCAACTAGATGGCTTGCCTCTGTCCACTTGGAGATGGCTTTTGGTGCAAAGTCGACGCTGCCTCTTGTCCAGAGGTATTTGCTGGAGATTAGAACACATGTGTGCCATCCGGGCTGGACGTAGAGCTTGGGCTTGGTAGTTAGCGCCAAGGGAAGGGGGGGGGGGTTCAACCTGTGAAAGAAGGCTGAGAAGATAAGGGCTTATTACTCAGCCTTGAGGAAACACACACATCTATAGATTTCAAAAAGACATGGACGTCACGGAGTGATGCAGAATTGTTCATTTCTTTTCCCTATTAGATTTTCAGGTATTTTCTGAACTCAGGAATGATCAGTTCACCTGGTGAAGAGAATTACAAAGCAGGAGGGATATTTTCAGGACGTTCCTCTAAGTCTTGGAATGTGTCGATTAATTTGAAAATGCAAGGTCAAAGTGCATGAACTCATCAAAATGCAGCCAGATCATTTTCATCTTGCTGAGCTTTATTCTTGAAGAAGCTGGAAGAAAAGTACTTGCTTTGCAGGTTTTATTGTTAAAGTTGAAACAAGCAGCAGAGACCACGGGGTGAGAATATTAGAAAGATGAGTGTAAAGGGGCTAGAGACAGAGAAACAGAGAGAAAGAGAGGCGGAGCGGGAACTGATAACATGCAATATGTGTTGTGCATCCTTCCTCCTAAACGGCAATGATACAGAGATGATTTAATAAGGAAAGGTGAAAATCATGGCAAAGGATAGTGAAGGTCAATCTAAAACAAAGCCACAATCTATCACATCTTAGCTGGTGTGGCTGCAGGGAGCACTCTCCCAATGCTAAGAGATGATGGAGTGCATGGGGGTTTCATGAGCACCGCCGTCACATTTCTGTGCCAGTGTGGACAGTGCAACCTGCTCATCACTCTGTCTGCCACTGCCTGAGCCTGCCGGCCCCCTCGGAATCCCGGCCCGCTCCAGCTCCAGCTCCAGGCAACCAGCACCTCCCTGCCAGCCCAGCCACCACACAGGATGGACAATCTCCTTTCTCATCTGCTCCTCCGAGCCTCCTCTGGACACACTCCCCTTTGCCCCCACGTGAAGTGACCGTCATTGGGGAGGAGCGCTGACTGTGGGCTGGATGTGTGTCCATCTTCAGACTCCATGCTAAGTAACCTGTGAAGGCCCAATGGGTCTGACGGCTTCTCACCTAAACATTCTCAAGTTAACTATGTATTTACAGACCAAGTCTTTGAAAATGTAAGCAAATTACAAACATAAGGAGGAATTAAAAATGCTTTATATATTTGTATGTATTATATAGATATATCCCACTTTCATTGTTTCTTCTAATAAGATCCCATTTGCAGACCTATTTCAAGGCACGTCCTTAGAGTGACCACCATGGCATTCCCACAGCTGTTAAGCATGAAGCCTATAGAATCATTTGAGCAGAGCACAGAATCAGGATGAATGAAGAAATAACCCGTTCAATGATAAGAAGAGTCTGAGATGGGGAGATGGGAGTGAAGCATGTGCTGAACAGCCACAGAGAGGAGCCACTTCTCCGGTATGATGGATACAGAGGGAGAGGCAAGCGGCTATTGGCTGGGATGACAAGAGATATCCAGAGGGGATGAGTGACAGAGAGAGGGACATGAGAGTCTCAAGCTCTGCAGAGGCACCCAAGGTGGTGGAGACAGGGAGTTGGAACCATAGGAATGCGGAAGCATGGGAGGAGAGGATGATCTCACACAGAAGCCGCAGGACAGAGAAGAAAAGCAGGCCAGTGATAAACTCAAGGGAAATGTGGGAATCCAGTTGTTGTGAGGGGAAAACATGCAGGTGATTTCTGGTACTGGATTAGAAACAGGGAGGGAGATGCACGCTATCGCAAAAGTGAGTTCAGGAACTCCACCCCCCAACTCTCCTGGGAGAGCTGGAGAAGGGCTTGTCTGTCTGCAAGATAGAAGGCACAATATTTTCCCCCTGGATATTCCTGGAAACACAGGAGGGAAGGCGGAAAAAGCACCAGATAACAGGGGGAGAATAACAAAAATACAGGGAGTTATGGAACTAACTTATGTTAAGTATACGTGTTAGTTTTAAATATATTGCCAAAACTTAGATAAAACATCTGAGTTCATTTAGACATTTATATAAAGGAGTTAAATGTTATAACTGTTATTTTTGGTCAAAGTATTAGCCTATTCATTCATCTATCTATCCATCCATCTGTCCAAGTAAGTTTTATCCATCCTTCCATCCATCCAACATCCATCTATCCATCCATCCATCTATCTATCATCTATATTTTTTATCTAGCTCAAAATTTAAGTTAGCCTTCCCCAAATCCCACTGCTGTCCAATTGACTCTGACCCATGGAGCATCTCCGCTCAGCTCACCTCTCTGGCACGGAGCGGCTGGTGGGGGGAGCCCAGCCTGTCACCCACAGTGCCACGCAGGCTTCTTGAAGGTGGCCCTAATGGAGAGGAGGGTTCTTTGTCTGAATAACAAAGAGATCCACTGTCAGGGGAAAGACAGCCGACTGTATATTCCTCGTTTCTCCTTCTTGGCCCCCTGCTCGCACACTCGCGGGGCAGGGAACACTCACGGGGTGGAGCTGTGGGGTTCCTGTGCATGTATTTGTTTTCACACCATGTGAGTTTCAATTTTAGTCTTTCTTCACACTTTCCTTCATTTCTTGTTTCCTGAGACATGTTTTAAAATCCCCAAATTTAGTAATTATCTTATAATGATCTGCTTCTTTAAGTGCCCGACAATTTTATACAATTGCTCCATTTGATAAAATGAGACAGAGGGCCTTCAGTGAAGATTATAGTATTATACTAATGTTTTATAATTGCTATTTTTCTTCTCCTTCTCCTAATTAAGCCTCAATGCCCAAACACTTGATGATTGCAAATCTGTCTCTAAGCATGAGGTGACAATGGAAACCACCTCCTAATACAAAAGCTCTCATCAGAAGATCAGCCTTCAGCAGAGCTGCCTGACAAACCTGTGGGATAGCAGTGCGGGCTCTGCTGGATGGCCTGCTCAGGGTCCCCATCATGGTAGCACTTCACTACTCCACTCACATGAAAAGAACTTACTCCTACACAATGTTCTGGATTTGGGAACCTGGCTGACTCCAGCATATGCAAAAGAGCATCGTTTTTACCAATATCAGTGAACCTTGGCAGGTGCATTAGCCCCTGAACCTTGGCTCTAAATAAAGAGGATACTATTCATTGGCAATAGTGGAGCTGCTGTCATTAAAAGTCATTTGCCAACCCTTCCAATGATCAATCTTCTTCAGCATCCCCTTGTGGGTCCAAGTTGATATTACTGTTGTACCCCTTAGTAAACCAGGGTAGGGGGTGACAGGTAAACTGAGGGGCCTGGGGCCATGTCCTCCTACGGGTTAAGGTCTTAGATGATGGGAGGTTAGCTGACCGAGACTAGGGCATGGATGATATTTCAAATACTTTCACCTATTCCACATTAAAGAAGCTAGTATTTGACACGTCGTGTGGATTCTTTATGGGAGAAAAATGCGTCATAGTCTTGAAAACACACAGGGGCAGTCTACCTTGCCCTATTGGGTCACTAGGATTCAGCAGTGAGGGTGAGTGGGTGGATTCTTTAGGAAAGTTCATGTTACACATTGTGGCATTGAAGGACGAGGATCGTGGAGCACCTTGCTTAGATCGTTGAAAGTGAGGAGATGGTGCACTCCTTTGGTCACCTCCTCTTCCCACTGTGCTATCCCACTGAGGAAACAGGAATAGCATGTTTCCCAGTAGCCAGGACACCTGACTGCTCCATGACCCCTGGACATCGCATGCAGAAATGCTGTCAATGCTACATGTGGAGGCCCTCCGAATGATAACCACAATGGACCCAAGTGCTTGTATTCGCACCCTGGAGGGACAGTCCTGGAACTTGGCTGTCGATCAGAGCCGTCACTGATAGCCCTCTCAGGTGAAAACAGATGCTGTTGATCAGATGCTGTTTTCATTCTTTTATCTGAAGGTTGTCTGGAGCTTTTATTTGGCTAGGAAGTAAACTGCGGGAAGAGAGACACGAGTATGTTCGTACTCTCTGCTGTACAAAGCAGTCCCGCGGCGCCCCATTCACAAACGATAACAGATGCTCTGAGATGGGATGTGGTCACTCTGATCAGATTCAGGAATCATCCAGCACCTGGATTCATGGTGGTTATATGTTGGGCTACTAACCTCAAGATGGGCAGTTCAAATCCAGCGGCAGCTCTGCTATGAATCAGCATTGAGGAATCCTGGAGGCACGCTCAGGAGAGCTGGAGACAGCTCGCCTCATCAGTGGTTCAAACCACCAACCACTCTGAGAGGGAAAGATAGCGTGTCTGCTCTCATAAAGATTGTCAGGCTCATCCCCTGCCCCCTGGGGCAGATCCACTACGTCCTAAGGGTCATTATGTGTCAGAATGGACTCACTGGAGGTGGGCGTCTGGATGGGGCACTCAGCCAATGCAGGAGCAGGCTTCCATTTCTATAGGTTTTCACGTACAAGAAATTATGAGTGTGATTGTTCATTGCCATCCTGCTTAACGTATGCTCTGGTAAATTATATATATATTTGAACTTGAGAAATCCTTCTAATATCAGTAATTAAATGAAAGCATAGCAGGAACAAGAGTGTTACAGGTTGAATTGCATCCCTCCCAAGTGTGTAGAAGGGAAGCTTTGTGGCCGATGAGTTAAGCACTTGGATGCTAGCTACAAGGATAGCGGATCAAAGCCAACAGCTGCTCTGGGGGAGAAAGAGCTGACTGCCTGCTCCCATAAAGACTTACAGCTTCAGAAACTCTAAGCTGCGGTTCTCCTCTGTCCTGTTGGGTAACTGACTTGGAATAGACTCCTCATGTTTAGGTTTTGTGTCGATTTGGCTATCTACAGAATCTCAGTAGTTTGGCAGTTGAATCCTCTTCCGTGAAGTGATCAAGCATAATATTAAAAGTCTCATAATGGGATCTCCTGTGAGCACTTGGAAGATGAAGGTGGAGAGCAGTCCCTTACTCAAATCATAGCTGGGATGATATTTCTGGAGGTGTAGCATACTTCGTATATAAGTAGATGCTGTGGAAAGCTTCTTCACTTCTTCCTATTCTGGATACTGCATCTGGCTCATCAATATCTGGTTCTTTGGACTTGAGCCAATGGCCCGCCATACTGCCTGCCAACCCTGAGAGCCATTACCTCCTACCATCTGATTTGTTGTCTGAGCTGCTAACTTTAGATGCATCTGTCTCTGCATCCACCAGCCTGGTAGTCCTGCTTAGTCTTCTGCTTCCTGGTTTGCAAGCTCTGGCAGATACAAGAGGCAGAAAAATCCTCCAGCTCAATATGTGACCCCCTGACATGAACCAGACTGGACTTAAAGCTATGACACTGTGAGCTGCTTTCTTGAGAATATATATATCAGTGAATACATATATAAATATATATAATGTTAGTTTTGCTTCCCTAGAGAACCCAGCCTAACCCACCATGGCCGTGAGTGGGAAGTATATGGGTTTTGGAAAATATGATGCTGCTTGAAATTGGGAGCTCCTTCATTATGTTAATAAAGCTATGCCACAGTTGGGCGAGGCCCATTACTTCTGAGTTATGAGAAGCAGAGTAGACACAAAGACACACAGAGCTTACACCACAGGAATTGAAGGGCCACTGGCAGACATCAAAACACAGGAGAGTGGTTCAGTGGGGAGCCCACATGGCACCCCCTTATGTGAACAGCTAGCCCCCAGAGCTAGAAATCCATGTCTGCAATTCCAGGCACCACCTGGGGTGCTTCCTTCACAGCCATGTTAGGGTTCCAAGAACTGCCATGCCAGACAAAGTCGCATATTGAAAACTATAAATCTATCTATTGATTGCTATATAGAGATGAAATTTTTCTTCACTTCCAACAAAGGGAAAAAATATTTAAGGAAGTCAACTGAAAGCAAGAACTGATTCCATCACTAGCTATTATTTCCCCATAAACCTCATTTGCCACTACATAATCATACAACCGAAAACATTATTCAGGAGGGACAGATAATTATCAATAACTGATAATAACTCAAGCTAAGTAGTGTGCCTTTCACATGACTCTGTGCCTTAATTAAAATATTAGACAAATGTCCACAAGGCATTTCCACAGCTAACTTGTAAAGGGAGAGCAGCCTCGATTCAAAAATACTAATTAAGTTCAGAATGCAATCCAGTGAAAGTCGCTGGTGGTTAATTAAAGGGAAGAATTAACAGACTTCAATAAAAGTATGTAGCACGTGAGATCCTAATGTGCCCTCCTCTCTGCTGGGAGGCACTACTTATTTCACCTTCAGAGACCATCAGAGATGAGACCCTGTCTCCCCCATGTCTCCTGAGCTCCTGTCTGATTGCAAGTACTCAAGTAGGCGGTCTTTGGTTTCTAAAGGATATGTGACATCAGGTGACCCCTAGCACTTCCTCCGAGACTCATTAAGGGCAAAGGGATGGCAACGCTTGAGTGAAGGGGCCAGAAGTCCACCTGGAGATGCGCTTGAGAACAATGACCGGAAGCCGAAGCAGGGCTCCTCCATGCTGTGTGGTCTTTCTGCTTTCCCACCCTCCTCTGTATTCCTGGGACTTTGTGCTAGAAGTGTTGTTTCTCATCCCAATGTTTGCAGGAACAGGGTGATCTCAGGCCCAATCAGGGTGCAGATCACCAGGCACTTGGACGTATTTCTCTCCAAATGTGTCACCCTGTTCTGTATATATATACCACCCCCACCAGAGCTGATGGTTTCCACTTCCTCTGAAAAGTGGTTAGTGGGTTTGAACTTCTGACCTTGCAGTTAGCAGCCCAATGCTTACACAACAGTGTCCCTGTGGCAGTCACATATTCTACTGTCAACTTGAGGAAGGGGTGGGGTCTACATTGTCAATCAGGTCAGAGCCAATAAGACCTCTGTGTGGGCATGGGCTTCTTCTGAACATTATGGGAACTCCTGTCTTCCTCCCTGGATGCGGGACACAAACTCCCTCCCTGTGAGACATGCCTGTTGACAAGCCACATGGAGCTACACTCATGGAACTAGAGCCCTGGAGCAGGAGGAGCCACATGGAGACCCACAGCAGCATTGAGATGCTTCCACTGCCACAGGATCCACAAGACATTCCACCCACTGGTCTGTGATCTTCCTGCACTCAGCATCATTGCATGTGTTGCGTGAGTCTGAAGAGGATTTTATATACTGGAATCAGACATATGGGCTAATATCAGACTTATGGACTTGATCTGGGCCAGGCAAAGATGTTTTCTCAAGATACAATTGTTCTTTTATAGAAAACTCTTTCTTATACACATGAGTGTCTATAGATTTGTTTCTCTAGTCGACTCAGAGTAAAGCAGGCCCCAGGGATCCTTATACTGTAGCCGCCCTTTTAATCATCCGAAAAAGCAAAATCATACAGTTTCTATCCGTCCGTTCTGACTCAGGGTGGCCTTATAGGACAGAGGTGAGCACTCCCATAGGGTGCCCCCCCCCATCTTCATGGAAGCAGACTGCCACATCGGTTTCCCGCAGGTGGGCTAGTCCAATTCACAATGCAGTCATCCCCACGGGGCCCTTTACCCCGGTGGCACCAGCCCTCCTTCTTTAATCGCAGATGGCTTTAGAATATGTCATCTGTGATCCTGTCACTCTCGACTCGCATGCCATCAGAGGTCCATGCGTGTGTATGTCCTGTGAATGTGTCATTACACTCCATGCCGCATTCAGTTGCCGTAGCATTGAAGATGGGAGGCACCGCTCCTACGGTTCTCTCTGCTTTTCAGCTGGACTTGGGAATGTGTGCAATGGGCACACTGAACCCACCAAAGATGCTCACGCTGATGGTTTCATTGAGAATTTCGCAGGTGACAAGTGCGCAGGATATGATGATTCAGGCAGGACAGCTTGGGCCAGCAAGCAGGCCTCTCTTTGTTCTTTTAATTTGCAGCCACATGGCTCACTGGCCTGTGAGCTACCCATGTTATGTTACCAGGGCATTTGGGGGCTGCCAACGAGAGCCTAAGGGGCATGCCACTTGGCCATCAACCTCAGTCTGAGAGTGCTTAGCTTTAGCTCCATGGGTCTGCAAAATTAGCTCACCCAGTTAAATACCTGCAGGCACCCTACTCCCTAAACCTACTCCTGCCTGAAGGCACCCAGGTTTCCTTGCTCTGTGGCCTGGGCAGTCGGCTGCTGTGCCTCCTGCTCTCACTCTTGGTCCTCTGCCACTGGGGTCAAACTGCCTCCGCGATTGAGGAGGTTCAGCACACACAGATCTCAGGGTCCAAAGGATGCGCTGCACTCCTGGCAGATGGCTTGACGTGGTGTGCTGCCGTCCCCCATTCCTGTTTCTGTAAAGTCTGACTTCATACCTCGCACAATCACAAGTAACCCTGCTAACCATCACTCATTGCTGAATCCCATCATCCAATACGTTTTTCCCAACCTTCTTACCCAGACTCAGACGTAAAAAGTAATTTTATGGGAGAAACATAAAACATAACTATGGCTAGAAGAACCACATTAAATGACCCGTTGTACTTCAGAATGCCATGTGCATTCTGCCCAGGACATAGTCTGTAACTGACTTCCGGCTCTTTATACTGTGGGGCGCACATGCTGCCCTGACGCTGGAAGCGATGTCTCTCGGGTTTCATGCGTTCTCAGGGCATGACTGGGGAAGCCACGCCTCCTCATTGCCATCGACTTGATTCTGACTCAAAGAGCCTCCACGTGACAAAGCAGGGCTGCCCCGAGTGTGTGCCAGGCTGCAAGTATGTGAGGGAGCCAGCTGCTTCCTCTTTTTGCAGCAGAGGCTAGTGGCTCTGTACCCCAGACCTTCTGGGTAGCAGTCAAGTTCTAGAGCAGTGTTCTCAACCTTTCTAATGCTGCAGCCCTTTAACACAGGTCCTCATGTTGTGGTGACCCCCAACCATAACATTATTTTTGTTGCTACTTCATAACTGTAATTTTGTTATCGTGAAAGTGTCACTTGACCCTCAAAGGGGGCGTGACCCACAGGTTGAGAACCGCTGCTCTATAGTCGCTAAACTTCAGAACTCTTCTCTCAAGGTAGAGTTGACCTTCATGATCTGGATGAAATGGAACTTTGCAGATGTTTATTTGCTGACGTGGCATGATATATTTCCCCTAGTATCTCTAGTCTTATGTCTGGACCCCATCCATGCCTCCCCCACCCCCCAAAAAAAACAATCCTTGAAAAAAGAGAGAATGGGGTGGGAGTGAATCCCTCATCATAATTCAGAGAGTCATTTTCTGGGTATAAAAATGTAGCATCATCGTATTTTCACTTGGAAAAGGAAAGACACTCTTCCCCACGGCAATACCCCTGTTGGTGGTGAATGTCTCCTCTGCTTGACGTTTTCCCTCACAGCCTTTCCCCTTTTGCATTTTCCATGGTTCCCTTCTGTCTCCAGTGTTCTCTGGTCTGACTGCAGCATATTTAGGTCACATTTTATTCTTCTTAGAATTCATTGCCCACCCTGAGTATGGGTTTTGATGACTCCCATCAATTCTGGAACATCCGCATTCCTTGCCATTTTAAATATTGGCTCTCAACAATCCTCTCTTTTCTACTAAATCTCTAATTGAATGTTTATTAGTCAATTTCATTCCATTTCTCATATTTACTAAAATTGCATCCTTATTTCTATCCCTTGACACTCCATATTGTAAAAATATCCTCAGATATCGCTTGTTTCACTACTTCTTTCTTTACTCAACTCCAATTTGTTGTTTGTTTGTTTGTTTGTTTTTTACCTTGTCCACTCTGTTTTCAATTTGTGTTATCCTAATTCCCATTTCTGGATGTCCTGCTGTAACCTGAATAAAATATAAATGGTCATTTCAAAGCTCTTATTACACATTTATATTTTCAATTCAGTCTTAATTCCTTAAACATAATGTATTCGCTTCTTACTGTGATACATTACCATGGACTTGGTGCCTCATGTGTATCATCTTTAGTTCCACGGGTCAGAACTCTGGTGTGCCAGTATAACCAGCATCACACCAAGTTATCTGATGTACTGGTTCTGTTTGGACGACGGAGCGTGGAGCCTGTGTGTTTGACTTTGTCAGTGCTCACAGATGCCCTGAATGCCTTGCTTATCACTCCTTTAGCCCATCCCCAAAGTCGGCAACAGCACATCCCTCTGAGATTCTCTAGGGATTACCTCTCTCTTCTCCTCTCCCTCCTATCGCTGTTTCCAGTGTAAATTTCTTTTTCCTTAGCTTTTAAAGACTCATGCAATTGAACTGGGCTGTGCCTCAAATGTCCAGAACCACTATTTTAAGGCTGGGTCTTAGCAGTGTGTAATTCCATCTCATTTCATTTCCCGTAAACCATATGCAAACTTCAGAAATGAAGACATGGCCACCTTAAGAGCCTCCACGTGACAAAGCAGGGCTGCCCCGTGTGTGCGCCAGGCTGCAAGTATGTGAGGGAGCTCTTCTACCTACTGCACATACTGAGCATATTTGGACAAATCCTTATTAGAATTCTTCCGTGCATATTTTACAACTTCTAATCGGATGCCATCTCTAGGCTCCTCCAGCCGGATTTTGCTTTTCTTTTATATCCCTGGTGGTCGTCAAATGTGGTGTTGGGGTTTTCTATTCTTTTGAGATGTTTTGACATTGGCCTCACAATCTTGGATCTTGATTATAGGAATTTTTGATGCTTCACTTGAAAGTGTACTTTTCTGAGATTTGTGTGTCTTTCAAAGCGCTTGGGGTACTGGTAACAGGGGATCACTCGAGTTTCAGCCTGGCCTCTGAATGTTAGTGGACAGCACAGCTTTCCATTATAAATCACCGGGAAATCATTGTTCTCATCCTCCAAACACCCATGTCAGAACAGGCTGGACTTCTATCCATCAGTCCTTGGAGCGTTCATCTCTGAAATTTTAATCTGTTTTGTGTGGATGCCCACAGTAGACTTGCCAGCGGAGGCCAGTCAAAAACTTTATTATTGTCTGTACCCCCCACCCCTACACACAGACACATGAACACACACACACGGGTCAAAACGAAGCCCTGTGGTGACAGTCAGGCAGATGCCCTGGGGTGGAACTGCCCATTACATCTACTGCCCTCTGGACTCCACGTGTAATTTGGGTTCATTTTTCACAAGTTTTGTTGTGGCTTTTCTTGGCATGTCGACAGCATACTTGATTTTCTACTATCCAAAATTTTCTATTTTATATATATAATTGTGTCCTGTACTGCAAGTTATGCAAAACGTATCCTGTGCCACAGCTTCAGAAAACAAAATTGGCAGCATTGCTCCTAATCCAGCACAGCTGAAGGAGCAGTAGGCAGCAGCAGGAAGGCATGGGGCCCATGCTGCCGAGGGAGAGTAGGGATTGTCATGGGAAATATCAAAGATGTGCTAATGGTGGTTTGTCATTCTTAAACATCAAATTTTGGAAAGATCAGAGTATGTTTGTGATAGTTAGGTTTATTGTGCCAAGTAGGCCAATAGGAACATGTGGGAGGAGTTTAATCAGGTCTCAGCTTAATTGGAGGGCAATGAGATCAAGGGCTTTCCAAGTCCCGCCCCTTCTCTCTTCCTCTCTGGTGATCTGACCACCGTGCTGCTGCAGGCAGCTTATTCTTTGCCTCAACCATGAGCCTGTCTCACCAAGCTCCTGTGCTACTGACTGTTGCTGACCCACCCTGCTGTCTGCTGTCTGCTGCCTGTGGACAGACTCTGCCTGTCTTGCCTGAGGGAAGATTCTGCTGTCTTTGTCCTTAACCTTGGGCCGGCAGCCCTCCTGAGTTGAAGGACTTTCAGTATATTAACTGCTCCATGAAAGTGAGTTGAACTGAGCCCTCTTTACTGCTATTGGACTAAGTAGCTGTTATATACCATCTCACTGTATAAACCTATATGTGTATATAGTCATAAGTGTCCTGGTTTTGTCTCTCTAGAGAACCCTGCCTAGCACAAAGTTTCTGACTGCACAGGGCTTAGCTCTTTCTTTGGGAGGGAGGGATGGCTGAGGCAAGCAGGATGCGTTCCTCTTCAGCATGTGTCCCTTTCCTTTACTGTAGTCAGCCTGATTTTATGAGTTGAGATGCTGTGTTAGTCCAGGTTGACTAGAGAAACAAATCCAGGGACACTCATGTGTGTCTAAGAGAGAACTTTCCATCAAAGAGTAATTGTATATGGAGAAAACATCCAAGCCCAGTCCAGATCAAGTCTGTAAGTCCTATATTAGCCCACATGCCCAATACCAGTCCATAAACTCCTCTTCAGACTCACACAACACATGCAATGATGCCGAATGCAGGAAGATCACAGGCCAGTGGGTGGAATGTCTTGTGGATCCTGTGGCAGTGGAAGCATCTCAGTGCTGTTGGAGTCTCCATGTGGCGCCTCCTGCTCCAGGACTCTGGCTCCATCAGCGTAGCTCCATGTGGCTTGTCAGCAGGAATGTGAAGCAGAGAACGAGGGTGGTCCTCCCAGGAGAAAAAGAGGAAGTTTCCAGTATCCTCCTGGTGGGTGTTACCTTGTGACCTGATTGACAGGCTAGACTCCACCCTACATTCTATTTCTCAAGTTGACATGAGATTATATAAGCACCACAGCTGCTAACCACAAAGTCGGTGATTCAAACCCACCAGCTGGTCTCTAGGAGAAAGATGAGGCTCTCAAGACCCACAAAGGTTTACGGCCTCAGAAATCATGTGTAGACTTGATACAAATCAGAATCAACTCAATGGCAGTGTTTTTTGATTTGTTTGTTTTTTTGCTTTTAGGTGGTACTCTAGACTCCTGGTTGACAGTTCAAACCCACCAGCCACTTCATTATCTGTCACTATAAACATTTGTAGCCTCAGACACCCTGCACAGAGTCACTATCTATGAGTTGGTATTGACTGCATGGCAATGCATTTATTTTTTCTGTTTTATTTTCTTTTACTTAGTATGGATTTAAACTCAGAAGTCTAATTTTCAATTTTAATATTTCTAATATCCATGGATCTCATGGATTTCTATAAATTTGGTGGGCTGACACTGATAACAACAAAGACTTTGCTAAAAACTGAAGGTCAATTAATTGACGACTACACTCAAAGTCTGTCAGCTATCACACAGAGAGACTCTGGGCTGGGGTCATCCACTGGCTCTTGGTAGTAAACGTGGGTGGCTCTGTGGACCTCAGCAGTAAAGATGCCACAGAATGTATTTGTGGGATGTTTCCAGAGCTGTGTGGGTTGTGTACAGCCAGAATGCTCCTTGGAGCGAAGGATGATGAGACTTTGTCTCCCATACTTTGGACAAGTCAGGAGAGCTCTGTCCCTGGAAAAGGCCCTAATGCTCAGTGAAGTAGAAGGACAACAAAACAGAGGAAGAACCTCGGTGGGATGGATGGACACCGTGGCTGCAACACTGGGCTTTAGCACAGAATCCATTGTGAGGACGGCACAGGGCCAGGCAGCGTTGCGTTCTGTTGCACATTCAAGGTCACTGGGAGTCAAAACTGACTTGGCTGCATCTAACAATAAAAACAACAAATGCCCGTTTTATAACAATGAACAACAAAGGTTTAAAATCAGGGATCCAAGTTAAAATCAATGATATATATAAGTCTTCACTTTCAGAAGTAAGTCAAAGAAAGAGTAATGAAACCTAAAATTATTTTGAAATCTGGATAAAATAAATATATCCATAAGTACAAAAGTTGCTGTTGTTTTTGCAAGGTGCCTTTGAGTCAGCCTTGACTCACAGTGACCTTATGTACTAAAGAAAAACTAACCAGAAGGTGCTCAGAATGGAAAAATCCAAGAATTGGCTTTTTCACATTTTCCAACTGATTAAAAACCAAGCAAGTCTAATTAAGCAAAAAGGACAAGACAATCATTTAGTCATTAAAATAATAGCTAAGGAATGTAACTGATCTCTTCACAATAAATCTAATAAGTTCGTTAAAATTGGGGGAATTGGGAGAATAATACAACCTAAAAAATTTGACCTAGGATGAAGTAGAAAATTTTTTTCACAAACTTTTGAAGTTCCTTGTATTAAATAATTAGAATTTTTAATAAGAAAATTTTCTCAGAAAGAAAATTCTAGACCTCAGTGTTTTCACTATAAAATATATAATAAAGAAAATAGTGCTATATATTTAAAAACCCTTTTGTGGAATCCATGAGGTAAGAATATCTTCTTGCTCATTTTATGAGTTTCACATAAAAATATGGTTAAAAAGAAAAAAAATTATGAAATATAGATATATTTTATGATCCATATTGATAATAAAACACAACATGCTCAACTAAATATTAGAAAGTAAATATCATGGTATTTATATAAAGATAGTACTTTATGATCTAGTGGAATGCTTAGTTCAGTAATCAAAAATAAATTAATGCAAATCACCACATGCAATTACCTCACTATGTGTATAAAAATAATTTGAGTAAATCCATCATCTGTTAATGATATAATACTCCCAATAAGAATGGGACGGAAGGAAATGAACTCTAACTGGTAATGGGGATGCACATAAACTTGCCCCAACAGTACTTACTCGCCAAAGACAGAATCTTTCCCATGGAATTGGGATGAAAGAAAGTATATTTACTTTAACACTTCTATTAAATGTTATCCTGGATAGTCTAGTTAATGCCGCGTATAAATAGAATAAGTAGAATTATAGTGTTTGTTTGATTACATAGAATCATACAATTTAAGAGGGAGCCAATAAACGTATCTTTTTGTAGCTGACATGTCTATTTAGAGAATATTATTTTAAATACAATGTATCAGTAGCATTAAATGCATCTATCAAGGTCGGAAACAAAACAAATCCATTTCCTTATGCGAGCATCCAGCAATTGGAAAGTGTAAAAGGTAAAAGCAATACTATTGAAAGAACACCCAAGAACTGCTGACCTTGAGGTTACAGTCCAATGGGGTTTGAGAATATTTGGGGACAAATGGAAGCGGACTTAATAAAATCGGGAAAAACACCACATTAGCTGGTTGAGAAATGCCTTCCTGTGATGTCCAGTGCCCAGGCTGTTGTCCATGGGGAAACTAGCAAATCCAGAGCCACGTGTTATGTAAGGTGAGTACACACACACACACACACACACACACACACACACACACACCAGCAGCAATGAGTTAAGCCATGGTTTTATGAAAGCATAGAGTCACTTCAAAAGAAATTAAGTGGTTCCCTATCGCTAGTTGAGAAGGACAACTTAAGCATAGAAAAGACACGCTTTGCTTTTATACCAGTTGCGAAACGAGCGCCCCCTTTGGAATTGCGAAGGACATTTGTCCAGAAGGTTTCAGGTCTGGTTTGGGTTGGAATGTTGGAACTCAGAGATTTCAAAGCATCTTGACAATGAACAGAAGGAACCGTGCGCACTATGGAAGCTTCACTGCATCATTAGACAACCGCAGGAAGTGCAAGCCATAGGAGCAGAACGGAGGCCATGCGGGTTGCCTCCGTAGAAGGTTTCTGCTCCTCAGAGGCCGGCGTTTGTGGGGAGCCTGGCCATGGGAACCTGGCTGTGGGAGCCTGGCCCAGAGAACATTGACCATGCGTCCACCTGCCAAGCCCTCTGTATCCAGACCAGCAATCTCCCTTCCTATGAGAAGTTCCTTGCAAAGTCAGAGCCTTCCTGGGTGTCTGCTGCCTGGAAAATCAGAAATAACGCTCCCTTGTGTTGTTCTGAGCCTCTGCGTTTTAGACAAGTCTACCACCAGCTCCTATTCTGAGGTCCTGCTGCAGCAAACCACACGCATTTTCTGATTCATTATTAGCTATTGCTCCTTTCCCTGTAATGTGGGAATTTCCCTCCTGATTTCCCCTCTCTCATCTTCAGCTGCCATTGAGGTGGCTCTGAGGCCTGGGACGCCTGGGTATAGCCGAGAGAAACCCGAGCTGGTCCTACACCATCTTCTCAATATTCCGATGTTCGCATCTTTGTCACAGCCGCTGTGTCAACTTGATTCATTGAAAATCTCCCTCTTGTTCCCCGTCTGTGCCTTGACGGAGCCTGCGGCCCTCTGACTGGGAACATGTCCAAGCTGCATCCGGATTCGCAGAAGCCTCCTGGCTGTCTTCCTCCCAGACAGAGCCGCTTGTTGGACGGCAGGCCACATACAGAGGGTGTTCTTTGCCAGCTCCATATTGCTTATAGATGCTGAATTATTGCTGTGGCTTCAGGCAGCCAAATTATTGCGACTCTGTGTTTAAATCTTCACAAAGTCACATGAGAGCAGGGAATCTTCCATGAGAAGTGAAGGATTTCAGTCCTTAAGTTTTGGGTCATTTGAGACTCTTATTAATGAAATATTGTTCATCGAAGCTCCTCTTCTGGAAACTTTTTTTTCTTTCTCTGATTTCAGTGCATAATACAGTTCCGAAGATGTAATGTTTGGGAAATTGTGAAGGAACTTATTTTTTGTTTAATTACTGGGTACAATGCCTGCACAAACTAATTCAATTAAATGTGGACGCTACATATGTTGTGCCAAATAAGAAGGCACTTAGAATCCATAGCAGCACTTCTGTAATTTCCTCTAGGCTACAGAAAGAATAAAATGCTATCTTGTGCTATGGTGTCCACTTATGATGCCCTGGACTCAGGGCATCACATATAATTGCGCCAGCATGAAGCATCCGGCCGCGGAAGCACGTGGGTGCCGGAATCCAACCACGAGTATTAGCCCACTGCTCAATTTTCACCCTTCAGGAGCAGTGACCACATGTTAGGTCGCTAACCTCAAGGGCGGCACTTAGAAACCACTGCTGCTCTCTGGGAGAAAGGTGGGGCTTTCTACTCCTGGGGAGGGTTCCAGTCTAGGAAGCCCACCGGGGCAGTCTGACCCTGCCCAATGGAGTCTCAGTGAATTGGCATCAACTTGAAGGCAGTGAGTTATCCTAATTTAGCTTTTGGAAGTACGTGTTGCAGAAATGCACTTGCACAATGTGGACGTCTTCGTGAAAAATCGCTTATCACGTAGTGTGTTGCCGTTAGGTGCCTTGGAGGGGGCTCTGAACAGAGTGCCCCTCAGCAGGACAGAAGGGAGCACTGCCCAGACCTGGGCCATCCTTACAACCACTGTGATGTGAGCCAGGGATGCACCACTGTGTCCGGTCCGTGGCTATTCGCAACGCTCAGTGGATACTTCCCTCCGACCCGGTCCTGCGCTGGCGACTCTGCTGAAACCTGTCCACCTTGGGTGACCCTGTAGGTGGCAGTCCAGCTTCCAGCATCGCAGCAACACACAGGCCACCTAATTGTGACCAGCTGAGAGAAGCTGGGAGAGGTGGGATGGAAACTAGCTCCCGTCAGTAAGTGATCTGAACAACAAATTACGGCTACTCAGAATGGACGACGTTTCAGCAGACAAAATAGGCGACAGAGAGGTAGCAACCTAACTTGGACATAGTCTTAAATAGAAAAAAGATGAAAAAGGCTGCATAGCACATTCACTAAATGTGATTCTGTGTACAAATCTTTGTACTTCTTCCTACTTGGCAAAAATGTGCAAGTGTGTGTCAACAGCTTTTCAGCATTTATGAAACGGGCTTAGACAGGATGGTCACTCTCAATACCAATATATTTATGTATAATATTCAAAATAGACAAGATGAGCTGATTTTACCCAGATGTTATACAAACTGCATGGGGGGTGGAGGCTGCTCCTTCCTCACCCAGATGAGGTAAAGAAGAGAAATCCAATGTCCCGAGATCGATCGTGAACGTGGGCTGACGTCCCTCCTGCAGAAGTGATGTGACATTATGGGGATTGGGACGAACAGCATGAAACCACGTGCATGGACTGTGGAGTGGAAGACAAACCTCTCTGTGGCCCTTCCCTGAAGTCATGGGGAAAAAGGTACAGAGAAGGAATAATTGGGGAATGGAGAATGTTTTAAGAACTCACCAACGGAAAAGGTCAGGATGGATAGTCAAACCCAAACCAAACCCATTCTGTTGAGTCCACTCTGATGCACAGTGGCCCCAGAGGACAGAGCAGGAGGGAGTAGCCCCCAGGGCTTCCATGGCTGTCAGTCTTTACGGAAGCAGAGCTCCACCTCTTTCTGCAACATAATGGTTCCTAACTCCCAACCGCCTGGAGGCCACAAGGGCTCCTTTGATTAATGATAATTAAAAAAACACTTTTTCAAAAGTCAGTTCTAATATCCCTTTTCTTAAGTGGACCCATGCTTTCCAGGGATCTAACCTTCCTCACCATGCCTGAGCTCTAACCTCCGAGTAGGTGCTAGGTGCATGAGGACGGATGAAGGCAATGAGCTGCCTCGTTGCTGATTCCCTGAAAGGGTAACGGTTCCGGGTTAAGCTTAATGACTGCACATGGCCGGGTTATATATCGCCTGGTTTAAGATAGATGAGTAGATGGGCTCATTTAATTTAGCAACTCACGTGTGGAGTGGATGGAAACCGATTGTGGGATTTCCCAGTGGGACACTTCTATCAGATCTAACTGCATTGGTGATGTACCTGTGATGAGTTAAGCACCTTTCTCGGATGGCGCCAGGGATATTTGAGAGGCACTTGTAGAGGCACCTGTGTTTGGTGAACCAGTCTTGGTTTGTTGCTGCCTTTTGATCAACACTTGCTTGTGCTCACTCTTCATGGGTGGGCTTGGTGCCAAACTGCAGACAAAGCAAGTGACTATTCTGTGTGTGGGTGCGCGATGGGGCTGTGTGCTCCTGTAAGGACTTACAGCCTCAAAAACCTTCTCGGTGGTACAGTTAAAACGAGTTGTCTTTTGAGGTGAACATTTGGGAAGTCATGTCTGGTTCCTGACATCATTGTAACCTTTGCTAAGCCTTCCCTGAGCACCGTGTTTGCAACCAAGCATATTCTTCAGCAAAGTAGCCCCAGGGCCTATGTTTTGAAAGCTTAGTGAAATGTATCATGCCACGGTGGTTGTATTTAGTGTTTATGTCTGGTGGTTGTTGTGTCTATTTGTTATGTTTAGTTGCTGTTGTGCCTAGTTGTACTGGTCTTTAGTTGTGTTTGTGTTTAATTGTTATGTCTGGTTGCTGTGTTTAGTTGTTGCTGTGCTTAGTTGCTGTATCTAGTTGTGCTTAGTTGCTGTGTCTAGTTTGTTTGTCTAGTCCCTGTGTTTAGTTGCTCTTGTGTTTGGTTGTTGTGCCTAGTTGCGTTTGTATTTAGTTGGGGTTGTGTCTAGTTGTGCTTGTGTTTAGTTGGTGCTGTGTTAGTTGTGTTTAGTTGCTCTATCTAATTGCTGTATCTAGTTCTTGTTGGGTCTAGTTGCTGTTGTGCTTAGTGGTAGTAACTAGCTGTGGTTGTGTTTGGATGTTATTGTGTTTAGTTGCTGTGTCTAGTGGTCGTTGTGTTCAGCTGTTGTATGCAGGTGAGTGCTGGGGGGGGGGGCGGTCTGTGTGCTTCAGGGGAGAACTTCCCCAAGGTCTTTGCTGAGGGTGTTCTCAGTGCAGGGAAGTTGCCAGGCCTCTCTTCCCAGGCATGCCACCTACCAGCCTTCCGGTCAGCAATCCAGCCACAGCCCCTGCCCACCCAGTGGTGCCTATGGGAGAAGTCATGACTCCTAGTCCTTGACTGTTTTCTCTGCTTGGAGAAGCTAACTGGAATTTTGATAGGTTTTGATATATTTCTTTTAATATGTTTTATGGGCATTAATGACTTTACCCAAACCAAGCAAACTGTGGGCTCTTCTGCTTTGCACCATGATACATCACATATCCTTGTTCCCAAAAGAGTTTCCTTCCTAATTATGTTTTGTTCTGGATAATATTAAAGTTCATTGACATTCCCATAATACACACCAGGGTGTCGGCCTTGAAATTGCCTGCGAGCGATGTTGGCTGATGGGAGAAAGTGTGCTTATATTAAAAAGGCGCTGTTATGGATTTATCAATAGAGAAAGAAAGGAGTTAATTATATTAGAACTTATCTCTCGTCCCCTTTTGGGCAGGTTAAATTATTGAATTCATTCTCCATAAATTGAATTATTCATCGGACAGTGCGGCTCCCATTTGTTTGGAAACAGATGTCAAGAAAGGCGAGGAGCCCCACCTCCCCAAATAAATCCGTGAAGATGGATTCCAAATGTAATTATGGTGTTTGTTATGGCAGAAAGGGAAGGGTTGAGAGGGGTGTCCGTGTCCACAGCCGGGCCTCGCCGGTGCTGGATGGAAATCCACCGAGCGCTTCACCCTCACAAGCCTGCTTTTCTCTTTCAAGATGGATCCTGGAGGGCACTGGGTCCCACCCAGCTTAATTACAAGTGTCAGCTCAAAGACACGTGCAGTTATTGGGTTTCTTATCAAGCCGGTGTGGGGGACCGTTCCTAGACTAATAATGAAGTTTTAATTAGCTCTCAAAACTACCAAGCTCTTGTTTAAGTCTCCAATTTGAACAATGCCCGCCTCGCTGAGGGACAGGAATGCATTCAAACACATCCAAGTGATCGTCAAACGTGTCCTGTGTCCACTAGGAGGCAGTGGCCAGAGGGCTTCTCATCCAGCTGAGAGGCTCTGTATGTGTGGAATGCCCTGGAAAGTTAGTCCCGGTCCTTAAATGGTGGTCCTACTGCTTTGGCAAATGACCCAGAGTATCTGTTGATCCTTGGTAAATTTGGCCATTTTATTGAAAACTCATTTCCACTGTGCCTGTGTAGTAGTGTGTGTGTGTGTAGTAGTGTGTGTGGAGGGGGGCTTGTTAATGATCACGGCATTGGTCATTGAGGCAGAGATACACACCGTAACGTGGTGGCAAAGGATGAGCAGGCAGAAACCCCACGTACAGGTAGCAATTGGGCCAGAGGTTTTCATGAGAAGCTACGCTTTGGTTCCCCAAACTCGCTCAGAGGAGCTCTGGTGGCACCATGGGTTAAGTGTGGAGCTGCTAACCAAGGGGTCAGAGGTTCAAACTCACTTGCTTTTCCACAGCCGAAAGGTGAGGTGGTCTGTTTCCAGATCGATGCGAGCTTGGGAAGTGTGTGGGAGCGGTTCTGATCTGTCCCACCGGGTGGTTAGGAGTTGAAATAAACCCCACAGAAGAAAGTGGACACACACTCATGGTCCTACGAATAGGACTTTTCCAGAAAGGAGATTACATGTCAGCAGCCCAGAAGACATCTGAGGATCCAGGGGGAGAAGACAGCGGTGTCTGTTGGCACTCGGGCAGGGCTGCAATCCTGGTCCAGGACTCCTGCCTCCTTAGTGCATCCCGACCTTCCTGGGCAGAAGGACAATGCTGGCGTGGCGCCGTGTCCTCCTCGCTGTTGGGATATTGCTGGTAAATCCAGCAGGCCGCATCCGCTGCCCTTCTCCGTCCCACAGGCCACATTTCACACCTGCAGTTTGCAGGACCTCCTCTGAGCACAGCTCCCGGTGGCTTGGATGATCGCCATTGGGGCTTCCATTTCTAGAGTGTGTGATAGAGCAGGCACGCAGCAAGCGGGTAGACCCCGGTGAGAACAGCAGGCCTTCCTCAGTGGCCTGGCCTCGCCTGACAGAAGCATCTGCTGGTGTTTAAGAAAGCGTTCTGATAACATCTAGAAAAAGAAAGGTGCTTTTCCTCCATGTGCCTCTCTGCTTGCCTGTCAGTTTGGTTCACTCGACCACCTCGTATTGAACCATGAAATGGGGTCCGCATCCTTCCGGGCACATGAATTGAGAAAGTGCGTTCGCTGGTCACAGGCAGTGACGTCAGGTGTGACTTCCTCCCTCAGAGCCACACGTTGTTGCTGTGATTGGAGAGTTTGGGCCCTTGAGCCCACAGATGGAAACGAACCCTTGTTTGAATGACTCGCCTGGGACCCAGTTTCCAACTTGGTCCTCAGGTTAGCCACTCCAGGCTTTCTCTTCCACAGTTGCTTTCAGCTGCATGGGGATTCTTATGCTTCTCTGCCGCGGCTTTGAAGGCATTCCAGATGAAGTGAAAGAGATCTCAAGTTGTGCTCTTGCTCTATACTGGTTTCTGCAGACATTATGATTGTTACTTTGGTGGAAGAGGGGCAGATTTCATGGTGTGTGTTTCTGTAACCCAAATATGAGTTTCTGTCAAGTGACCCCTGATTCACGGTGACCTGTCTGTCACCACGTAGAGTGGTTCTCGGTCTCAGGTTTGCATGCCTGAGTTTCCAGAAATCCGCTGTGTGGCCTTAGGGTTCTCTAGGGAGGTTCAGCCTCCAACTTGCCCTGGGTGGCTGGCAAGTTCTCCCTCGTTTCTTACATTTTCCTGGGATACGCTACAATTAATTGCGAGCTTCAGAGTCTCATCTGATATCTACTTTGATCTTTTCTTGCTTTTCTGGATTTCTGATGACTCCTGTCTTCTCAATGAATGACATTCTTGATGTCCTCCACGTCTCCTCAGATCTTCTGCTGTCAGTGTTCTGTGCATCCAACCCAGTCTGGAGGTGCTCTGGAAACTCAGGCAGGATGTATGCAAGGTCATATTTTGGGTCTAGTGGACTTGTTTTAATTTTCTTCAGTTTCAACCTGAACTTATATATGTGCAATTGATGGTCTGGTCCACAGCAGGCCCTGGCTTGGTGTTTGCTGCTGATATTGAGCTTCTTCATCGTCCCCTCCCACCGATGTCGTCAATTTGATTTCTGTGTGTTCCTTCTGGGGAGGCCGTGTGTACTGTCGCAGTTTGCGTTGTTGAAAAGGGTATTTGCAATGAAGTCATTGGTCTTGCAAAATTCTATCACAGAATCTCCAACTTTATTCTACCACCAAGACCATATTTTCCAACTACTATTTCTTCCTCTGTTTCCAACTTGCATTCTGTATTAGGCTGTGTTGACTAGAGAAGTAAATCCTGTGACATTCATCTAAGACAGAGCTTTATATCACAAAGTAATTATCTATCAAGCAAATATTCCAGCCCAGTCCAGATCACGTCCATAAGTCTAATACTAATTCATAAGTTGGATACTAGTCCATAAATCCCTCTTGAGACTCACACGGCCACATGCAATGATGCAGAATGCAGGAAGATTGCAGGCCGGCGGGGACAAATCTTGTGGATCCACTCGTGGTGGACGCATCTCCAGGGCTCCTGCCAGCAGGAAGGTAAAGGCAGAGAGAGAGAGAGGCACGGAAGGTTCCCAGTATCCTCCTTATGATAAGGCCACGCCCACAAGAAGGCATCATCACATTGTGACCTGATTGACAGGCTAAACACCACCCCTACACTTTCATATCGCTTCAGGTTGTAAACAAGTTCTGTAACTACCGCATATTCCAACACCAGTAATTAGCAATACATCTTGATTTCATGTTTGATCAATTTCTGACTGAAGAACTTTGTAGAATTCTTCAGTTTCTGCATCATTGACTTTGGTGCCTGGTGCAACACTTTGCATAATCGTTGTATCGACTGTCATCTCCTCTATGCAGATGAATATTATCTCATCACACACACGGTATTCAGTAGAGACACTGAAATGTCCTGTTTGACGATGGACGCAGTGCTGTTCCTCTCGGATCGGTCATTCCAGTCATACGAAGCCATATGATTTTCTGATTCAAGAGTGTCCAATACTATCTAGCTCAACTCACAAATGCCTAGTATATCAATCTTTATGTGTTCCATTTCAATTTTGACGGTTTCCAGTTTTCCTAGGTGCATACTTTGTACATAAGTTCCGATTAGTAATTGAGGTTTGCAACGGTTAGTTTCTTGTCATTTTGAGTCATGTTCTATCAGCACGGAGAGTCCTGTGACACGTCAGTGTGTGCTTCGTGAGGGTAGCTCCTTCGGTCGCCTGTTGGGCGCCTTGTGGCCAGGGGCTCATTCTCTGGCACCGTCCCTGACGACGTTCTGCTGCTATTCAGGCGGTTTCCAGTATTTAACGATCTTTCCGTGCTGGCCATCAGGTGCTCAGTGCTAATTCCCCAGAAGTGGGCAGCCGATTCCTTCTTTATAGTCAGTTCGTAATCTGGAAGCTCGGCTGAAAGCTGGTCAATTTGGGTGATTCTGTCGGTATTTGAAGACCAGTGACCTCCAACATCACAGCAACACATAAGACACCACAGTGCAACACAGTGACAGACAAGTGGGTGGCTGAATATTGTGTAAAGGGAAATAGAGATAATTTTTGGAAGCTTTGCATACTGAATTATTTGAATGCAAATGTAAAGCCTCCTTAAATAGTCCCCCAAAACACCACAGACTGGCTTATATAGGAAACCAGGGGGACATCCTGTGGCTGGGCTGGAGTCTGGGAGTGGGGACTCAGGTAGGGTGAGGTGGGGCTGCAGCTGCCTCTTCTTCAGGTAGCCTTTGAGGCTGGTGGGTCCATATGCACATGCCTCTGTCTTCCTCTGGGAGCGCTCTGTGTCTCTTCTCCTTTATGAGACACCAGGCCAAAGGATTAGGACCCACCCTCCAAAGAAAGGCCTGAGAGCCAATCAAAATCACCTGCATAGGACAGGTGCAGGTGTATGACCACAGTCACGCTTTCGGGGGGCGGGGTGGGGATGGAGGCACAATTCAATCTACAATACCCATCTATTTGAGACTTGTGACAGGCAGTTGTCTGAAAATATATAAGCTAATCCACGCCGATGCTGAAGTTGGTGCTACGAATAGTCCAAACTCTAAGACAGTGAGCCTAATGATTTTGGAAGGACAGGAGACTATTTGCTGCCACTCCTGTGATTTCTGAGGTCCTTCGTGTCGGGGGTACAGGTCCTTAGACTTCCTAACGATTTAGTGTGTTGGTTGCTCTGAAAACTGTACTTTTATATATTTTTTCAAATAGACTTGTAAAAATCTCAGATAATGACTGAAAGAGAGAGATTGAGTCCACCCTCCAGTGAGAGATCTGAAGGGGCTTAAAGAGTTCATGGCAGGGTAGAACTAAAGGGTAATGGGATATGTCCATGAACTCTTTGAAGCTCCCTTGTGCTTGATATTAGTTGTCTTCTTTTAATGCACTTTCTGCTCTGTGCCACAG